>NC_028637.1:21354456-21378180 GCF_001406875.1 Solanum pennellii | reverse complement strand
ATAAGTATCACCTACCATTAGAATAAAAATAGTGTCATAAGATATAACATTGATAGTTGAAAATTAAAGAAATAATGTACAAAAAAGAGACACTAATTATTATCTATATCTAATTACAAGTAAACCTATAATGAAGATTCCTTTTTTTTTTGCCAAAAGGTCTAGAATGTTTCTCGTGTGATTAAAATATTCTTTTTGTTGATGGACTAAAAATATGAATAATTTATTTTTAGCAACAATAATTCTCAGTACTAATGTATGATAAATTTCCCCTTTTAGTTATTAGCGCTTTGTTGTTTCTCAAGAAAAAAAGTTGCATGATAACCATCAGTGAGAAAGACAAATTCCTTAGCAGTAGTGGTGATGATGAAAACTCTGAACGTTATTTTTATTTAAAACTCACCTCATAAAAAAGAGAAGATTGAGAAAAAATGTGAAGAAACTAGCTTCATTGATAGAATGAACAGCTGCCTAACACTCTTATTGTTCAAATCCTTTCTCGATTGTCCATATTATATCCCTTTAGAATTACTATTCCCTCTTAACATTGGATATACTTCGGAACTTCTGTTGACAACATTGTTTATAAGAACAAGGAGTATTGTTATTCACATGGCTTGGGGGTACACAAATTCATTTCCTTAACGGACAATAGAAGTCCAAAAGTATTTACAATGTTTAGAGAGAATAGATATTCTGAAGGCATCTTTTGTGGTCAATCGAGAAAGAATTTGAACAATAATAGTGTTAGGCAACTGACTGATTCTATCAATGAGTTTAGTTTCTTCACATTCTATCTCAATTTTTTTGAGGTGAGTTTTCAATAAAAAATACTTTCGGAATTTCCATCATCGCCACAACTACTAGGGAATTTGTGTTTCACACTCATGGTTGTCATGCTACTTTTTCATTTTGTGAGAAACAACAAAACGCTAATAACTAAAAAGGGGAGAATTACCATAGATAAATAATGAGAGTTATCGTTTCTTAAAAAGAAATATTCTCATTTTTAGTCCATCAATAGAAAAAATAATGTAAATCACATAAGCAAAGTAACATTCTGGACCTTTGGCAAAAAATAAAATAAAAAACATCTTCATAATAAGTTTACTTGTAATTTTCTATAGACAATTAATGGTGTATCTTTTTTGTTTATTATTTCTTAAATGTTAAACTAACAAAGTTATATTTTATGATACTAGTTTTTAAAGTAATTTTATGTGACACTTTTATATATATGTATTTTAATTAAGAAATTTTTTTATATATAGGGGTCTTGTGAGGGAAAATTAAAGAGGATATTACAACGTGAGGAACATAACACTCACCAATGAATTCTCTTAACTCGACAATTCATCTCTTGGAATGTCAAACTGCATGTATATAGTAAACATACATATGACTATTTTATATAGATGAATCTCATTAAGATATCACATGTTTATATTGACCTTTTATATTTTTCATGAGAAAAAACAATATAAACGAATTTTGAAGAATATCCTAGTTCTTTAATATATTTTGAATAGATAATATGCATATCTTTAGAATTCCATTATCTTTCGTGATTCATACTTAAATATTATTTTATCAAAGAAGTTATTTTGACACAAAGGGTAAACCCTAGTCCCCATCCTAACACTGAGCTCGAGAGAGTAAGTGGGGTAAGGCGTAGGTTAGCCTTTATTCGGAAAATGGGTGTCCGAGAGGAACACATTTGAAACTGTCACGACCCAAAACGGGTCGCGAGTGGCACCCACACTTATCCTATTATGTGAGTGAACCAACCAATCTACCCCCAACATTTCAACCATAAATAACAAAATATAATGCGGAAGACTTAAAACTCATTAATGAAAATCGATTAAATAACTTCTAAAAACTCAATACTTATCATCCCCAAAATCTGGAAGTCATCACCACAAGAACATCTATCCTCAAATCACTAAATCTAAGAATATCTAGGAAACTAAAATAAATAAACAGCTAGTCCATGCCGGAACTTCGAGGCATCAACACATGAAGAAGAAGATCCAGTCCAAGCTAGAAGCATTAGCTCACCATGAGATCTGACGTGATGAAGACTGGCTAGAGTTGCGGTTGAGTTGAAGACGATGGCACGTTTGCTGCACTCCACAAATAACAAAGAAAACAATTACAAGTAGGGGTCAGTACAAAACACGAGTACTGAGTAGGTATCATCGGCCAACTCAAAATAGAAAGCAATATATTTCAGATAATAACATAAAATCAACTAATATTCTTAACAGGTGACAACAACATTTACCATAACCCTTGGCCACAACACCAAGCACATCTATGAGGACTCAAGCCTCCACACCATACTCATTTGGGAAACAGGTTCTTTAAATTGAGTATATTAACATATTTCAAGATTCATTCTCTTTACTATACTGGTGTCGGAACGTGACACTCCGATCACTACTATCCTTGTGTCGGAATGTGACACCCGATCCACTACTATCCTGGTGTCGGAACGTGACACTCCGATCCATCTACTATCCTGGTGTCGGAACGTGACACCCGATCCACTACCCTTAATCTTTTAGTTCATCAATCCTTCTTTTATACCAAGGCATCATCATTAACAAAGAGGTTTTTAAGATTATAAATTCCACGGCCTCATCATGCTAATTCATCACAATTATATAATTACATCATGCATGCACACAATTAAGAATATAGGAGACTTTACAATACTACCCAATACATATCATTCGCTATTAAGAGTTTACTATGAAATAGCATAAACCATAACCTACCTCCACCGAAGAATCGTGATCAAGCAAGATACTTCTCAAAACCTCTGCTTTCCTCTTCGCTTCTCTCTGTTTCTCGCTCGTTCTCCCTCTCTTTCTGTATCTTTCTATTTTTCTTATTGAAACCCTATTTCTTTTACCCTAATTGTCATATAATTAATTATAAAAGATGATAAAAATAACCCACTATTTATTCCAAGGTTATCTCCTTTAACCCCCAAGTAATTGAATTATTAACATTAACTCACTAACTTTATAATTATAAGCATGAATAGTCCAAAACGCCCCTTTAAAAAATATTAACAGAAATCCGACCCAGTCAGGGTTACGCAGTCTTTGACGGTCCGTCACGACTGTGACGGTCCGTGCTGCATGTCCGTCACAAGGTTCAGAGAGTCAATTCTGTGGAAAGACTTGTGACGGTCCGTCGTTCCCTCAACGGTCCGTCCTGCCATTTCGTCGTGAAGTTCATAGAGTCGATCTCAGTACCCAAATTTTCAGAATCTAAGTGTTTTGGAACGAGACCCCCTCGACGGTCTGTCGTGCCCATGACGGTCCGTCGTGGGATCCGTCGACCCTGACAGTTATTACCAGAACAAACTCTACCGCTCAAAACGACTAAACAGGTCGTTACAGAAACGTGGCAAGTTTTTCGAGAGGGAAATTATTTCCAACTAAATTTTAGACTAGTCACAATTATCTCACAGATTTCCTAATCATGTACCCAACTACTTATCTCAACAAATAATAGGATGACTTAGAATGACAAGAAGAAAATTGGTAGACGAAGGTAGAGAACAAGAAGTGTTTGTTGGCTTCGCATATTATGAGGAGTTTTAGTAACTAAGCTTAAATTATCATACCTTTTGCAATCAGCCCCATTACAAGCATTAGATACCTTTTTGATCCCGAGTAACCCGAATCGAAGATTTATTTGAAAATGAGAGGAAACCTATGGGGGAAAACATGTATTGTGTTCCTCCTTGTAAGTGTTAGTGTTGCATCTGATTCATGATCATAAAATGATTTACTTATGTGTGTGAATATGAAATTATTCTTTGTGTTAGGGCAGTATGATATTGTTGTTAAGCTTGAACTTGCATTAGTAGTAAATATTGTGAGCATGAGAATCTTTGGTAATGGTGTGTCACAACTTGAATCTTTGAGTACACAATAGATATTTGCATGGGTATTTGAATCTTGTTATGCACATTTATGATTGAGTCTTGTTTAGCACTATTTTAGACATCCTTTTTGAACTGTTTAACTTGCATTTTACTTTAGAACAAGAAAAATATTAAGTTGAGGGTGTTGATGAGTTCTCAAATTAAACTTATTTAGGGTTTTATTTTAATATAAATTGTGTCCTATAATGCTTATTTTGTCTCAATATCTGATGAAAACTCTTATATTTCAGGTATTTGAAGTTGTAATGAAATCATGAACACTTACATGTAAAAAGGACCAAAAAGGTTGAAAAGAACGTAGAAGCTGAAGCCAGAGCATTGCCAAGCACACTTGGATAGTCGTTGAGTAGACGTACACCGCCCTTTGTTCCAAACATGCAAAGCCCTGAAGGAAATAAAACAAAAAGCGATGAAAGGATCAGTTCGCACATCGCCGAAAGGGTTTGCGAAGCAATGCTACACCGCCCAATGCTCCAGAACACGAAGACGTTCATTATTTGTATATTCTAGTTTGACTCATAAAGTTAGATGCAAACTATTGAATTAAGATAAACTTAAGAAAGTGGATGTTATTAAAAACTCCAAAGAATAATTATGCATTGAATCTATATATTATTTTTTGTTTTAAAAAATTAAGGCCTAATGATTATATTGTAAACACATGTTCATCTATTCAATACTTTATATAATTATTCATAGCTTATCATTTTTATAATCACATAAAGCGTGAACAAGTTCAATAGTTAAAAAAAAAACTATAAATCTGCAAAGTAAAAATTAATATTATTCCTTTGAGTTCTCTATTTGATAACATATAATCGTACCCCAATTTAGTATATAATAATATTAAAAAAAAGTATATAGAATATATTTAAACAAACTTACCATACAAAACACACAATATTTTGACTCTCTATGTCTGTAAAATGAGACATTTTAGCCTTTAGGTATAAACCCAACAATTAGGGTCGTCTCAACAAGTTTGGGGGCCTAAGGCCGAACGTATAAAGAGACCCTATTTTTTAGTAGACAATACAAATTGAATAATTATATCATACTCCGTCTAGATATACAAATGAGGTCTAGAGAGGCAAGCTACTAGTATTATAAAGTAAGAATGTAAACAATGTAAATTATTTTCAATAAAATTATATAATATAAAGTTAGAATAATAAGAAACAAATCAATTTTTAAAAAATATTATTATATTGAAATAGAGTTATGATGAATTTGCTAAGTAGATATAATAATATTAAAATGGTGTGGATTAGTGTTGGTACTTGAAATTTGAATAAGATACCAAAAACAAATTTGATCTTTTTATAAATACACAACAATAGTATTTACATAATGTAGAAGGTTTGAGTGTTTGAGATGACATTTTAGAATATTTAATAATGAAAGAATAAAATACTGACAAGAGAATAAGAAAGGTAAGTATAATAACACAATACAGTTATGGGGGCCCAAGCGATTGCTTTAGTGGCCTTATGGTCGAGACGGCCCTGCCCTTAAGACTAACCCTTTCTACACTTATAAAACTCTTGTAATCTATCTCTGATATTGTAATTTTATTTTAAAATTTAGTAACATGTTTTTTTTTCTATTTTGATTGTGAAGAAACAAATTCGGTTAGGTTAGAAATTGAGATGGATGGTAAAAACTAGATGGCTGCTCAGGCTCAGGGAGGTGAAGCTGCTGTCTGAGATAGAGATTCTGGTGATTTGTGGACTGAACGTCCTCTGTATACTCGTCAAAGGATTGTCAACAATGTGCAATATTTTTTTTAAAAATTCACCTTGTTCTTGTGTTTTTGTCAAAGATTTCGGATCTCGAATCTAGGGTTCTTTTGTGATTTATCAGTTAAATGTGGAAATAACCTGTTTTTTCAGATTTAATTTGTTTAAAAACTCACTTCTTCAAGTGAATTGTGGGATTTCTATTACTTCTACTTAGTGAAGTTATTGGATTATAACTATTTATATTCTTTAGATAAAATAAGTTTTAGTCTTTCACAGCAAAATGTGATGTCAACATATTTTAATATATTTGAGAAGCATTTATCTATATTGCATTCTTATCAAGCCTTTCGTTTGAAGCTGAACTTTTGTTTATATGGTTGTATAGAATAGAGGACATTAAGAAGCACTTCCCTATCTTTGGGAAAGATAGAGCAGAGGATCTTTGGGAAATTGTAGTGATGTTTGAGCAAAATATGAGGTCTAAACTCTTTTCTATTTATTCATGTTGGTATAAGTTTGCATTCGTTTTTCAAGCCACCAGGCTTTGAATTTCACATTTTCACTTGAAATTTGAAATTAAGAAAAAATCCTCTTATTTTTATCGTTTTATTTTCTATATATTTATGTTTTCAAATATACTATATATGTGGTTTCGTGCATACCAACATAGAATGCTCATATTTTTAATTTTTTCGCGAAAGTAAACTATAAAGGGGACTTTTGTTTTTTTAAGTCAATCCAAACTCCCACTAAGAGTTCTATTGGAAGCAAACTTTACCTTTGATATACTCTTTCTTTCCTCATCATCTTTTTCTTGCCTAAAACATCCTTTTAAAACTACTTTTGGGCCGAAGGATAGAAACGAGGAAGCAACAAAGGAGGAGGATTAAGACGTGTAAAAGGAGGATGCCGTAGAGGAGCTAGTGTTTATAATGGAGAAAAACTATTTGTTTGATTCGGACAAAAAGAGAATGTCAAAATTGGGGAAACTGAGGTATTTTTGTATTTGTTATTCTACCAGTCCATTTTTTTCTTGAAAGACTTTTCCATATTAAAGTAAAAGGAAAAAACAACATTACATCATTGATTCATTTGTTGATTATTATACAAATTGGATTTTTTTAATTGCTAAGTTGAGTAGCTAGCATAAATACACAAGGCCAATGATTTATATGTTGTTGTTTGACTCTTCAATTACCAATTTTTTAAAGCCTTTCTTCTGAATTAATAACTAGTCCATAGCTTGAGGACTCATAAGGCATTGTTTGTTCTCATCAAGATTATGATATCTCAATATGAATGCACATTCTAATGATCAATATATTTTCTTTAGCTCCAAACATTGAATGAATAATAAATATAAAATTCAAATAAAAAAGTATTTAATATTAAAAATATAAATTAATAAAATAAAATATATAATGTGATAAAGAATTAAAATATCTATGTTTTCTAGTGAATATGAAAATGGTTTTTCATCAGTGGTGGGGGTAATGGTTGGTGTTAGTTGTTAGTAACTGTGGTGG
The DNA here is from genome assembly GCF_001406875.1 of Solanum pennellii. Taxonomy (NCBI): domain Eukaryota; kingdom Viridiplantae; phylum Streptophyta; class Magnoliopsida; order Solanales; family Solanaceae; genus Solanum; species Solanum pennellii. Next base: position 21,370,945 of record NC_028637.1, on the reverse strand, counting down.
TAGAGGTGGTTGTGTTGGTAGAATTTAGTTGATGTTAGTAGTTGTCGTTGCTGTTAGTGGGGGTTGAAGAGCATGTAGTGGTTGATAATGTGTTGGTGGTAGTTGTGATGATAGAGGTTATTGTTAGTAAGGATTAACAACATTAGTTCTGGTAGGGGTGAGGTGGATACAATTATATTGATGTGGTTGGCGAGTGCAATGGTGGTTGGCGAGGGTAATAGTTGTGGTAGTGTTTGGTGATTCTGGATGGAGTGGGGGTGCATATATACAAATAAAATACCTCTTAATAAGATCTGAATAACAAAGACCTATTCATATCAAATAAGTGCTTATATTTAACGTAAACAAATGCAGTTAATAACATTAGTTTTGAACACTCATACAAACATTAAATACAAACAAAGGAAACCTATGATTACACTTTAGAACACATGGTCTCCTTATTATGATAATTTTCTTTTTTCCGTTTCTAAGGATCTATTAATCGAAACGACTGTTTTATCATGCTTTCTGCATGTCGTAGACTGTCAGAAAATTTGAGGAGCATTTGACTTTAATTAACTTTTAAATAAGTATCACTAATTAGGTATCTGAAGCTCGCATGAGGTTTCAGAAGTCATTGTATTTTCGAGAGCATATTGCCTACATATTATGATTATTTCCTTTTTCCCCGTTGTAAGGATTATTGCAATTGAAATCAACTGGTTTACCATGCTTAATTTATATCGTATACTATGTCCTTTTGCGATATTTAAAAGGAGCATTTGAAACTGAAATATGAGATTATTTTTTATTCAGCAAATGCTTCTATTATTTGACTTTATTTATCTTTTGAATTAGTATCCTCGTACCCTCTAGAAGCAACCCCTAACACCTCCTCACTTGTTTGTCTATTCACCCCTAATCATGTGTCCAAATGATCTAGTCTCGTTTCCCTAAACAAAGGCCACTCACATGTTTATTGAATAAATTCATATATCGCACATGACAAGCTTTTATGTGGAAAATATTTTGTACCCGACCCTAAATTAATTGATATGACACCAAATATGCCATATTGTTGGTCAGACGCATAACAGTGATATTCTATACACTATATCATATCCTAGACCAACACTTAATTTTATTATCATAAGCAGTGAATTAGCTATTTATCAAAGATATTCAATGTCAAACTAGGTAGCTTGGTATAAATAAACATTAGTGAAATATATGTATGTAGATACGTATGTATAGATGCATGTATAAATAGTGTCATAAACTATAACTTTGATAGTTGAAAGTTAAAGAATAATGAACAAAAAAGAGACACTATTAATTATCTATAATTAATTTTAAAAAAATTCAATTTCTTCATTTGTATCTTCAATTTTTGGAAACTTATAAAGTTCTTGCCAACAGGTCTAGAATGTTACTTTGTTTGTGTGATTAACATTATTCGTTCTATTGATGGACTAAAATATGAATAATTCATTTTTAGAAAAACTAATTCTCAGAATTAATGTATGATAAATTTCATCTTTCAGTTATTAGAAAAAAAAAGTTGCATGACATCCATCAGTGAGAAAGACCAATTACATAGCAGTAGTGGTGATGATGGAAACTCTGAATGTTATTTTTATTAAAAACTCACCTCATAAAAAAGATAAAATTGAGAAAAAATGTGAAGAAACTAGACTCATTGATAGAATCAGCAGCTGTCTAACGCTCTTATTGTTCAAATCCTTTCTCGATTGTCCATATTAGATGCCTTTTGAACGACTATTCCCTCTAAACACTGGAAATACTTCTGGACTTCTATTGACAACAAGGAGTATTGTTATTCAAATGGCTTGGGGGTACACAAATTCATTTCCTTAACGGACAATAGAAGTCCAAATGTATTTACAATGTTTAGAGAGAATAGATATTCTGAAGGCATCAGTTGTGGGCAATCGAGAAAGAATTTGAACAATAATAGCGTTAGGAAACTGACTGATTCTATCAATGAGGTTAGTTTCTTCACATTCTATCTCAATTTTTTTGAGGTGAGTTGTCAATAAAAAAAACATTCGGAATTTCCATCATCCCACAACTACTAGGGAATTTGTGTTTCACACTCATGGTTTTCATGCTACTTTTTCTTTTTTGAGAAACAAGAAAACGCTAATAACTAAAAAGGGGAGGATTACCATACATTAATAATGAGAGTTATTCTTTCTTAAAATGAAACGTTCATATTTTTAGTCCATCTATAGAAAAAGTAATGTTAATCACATAAGCAAAGTAACATTCTGGACCTTTTGGCAAAAAAAAAAGCATCTTCATGATAAGTTTACTTTGAATTTTCTATAGACAAATTATGGTGTTTCTTTTTTGTTTATTATTTCTTTAATTTTTAACTAACAAAGTTATATTTGATGACACTATTTCTTAATCTAATTTTATGTGACACTTTTATCCATATCTATTTTAAAGAATTTTTAAAAAATATAGGGGTCTTCAGAGGGAAAACGAAGAGGTAATTACAAGGTGAGGAACATAACCCTCACCAATGAATTCTCTTAAATGGACAATTAATCTCTGTGAATGTCAAACTGCATGTATATAGTAAACACACATAATACTATCTTATATCGATAAATCTCTTTAAGTTATCACATGTTTTTATTGACCTCTTATATTTTTCATGATAGCAAACAATATAAAAGAATTTTGAAGAATTTCCTAGTTCTTCAATATATTTTTAATAGATAATATGCACATTTTTAGAATTACATTATCTTTCATGATTAATACTTAAATTTTTTTATCAAATCGGTAATTTTGACATTATTGTTCACTTCCTTTAGGAAAGCTTATGAATTGTTATTTCCTTCATGTAAATAAATAGAACATACAATAGAAAGCAGCCAACAAGATTCATTTATCCCACCTTAAAATGTGACTTTTCTAAAGTTGTTCTAGATATTTCTATTCAGGATAGGTACATATTGCAGTAACTTTCAGACACAAAATAAAATGTGTATGCTTTGTTATTTTATCTCTTCAATAGACAAACAGTGGTATATATTTTATTCATTTCGGGAATGAAACCTTATTATTTGAATGTGCTTGATATATAATATTCAACATTAGCTCATTATTTTTTTCAAGCACAATAAGAGATTGTTTCAGAATATTTTTCGGAATTTTTTCTAATTATTATTTCTTCATGAGAAAAATTAGAAGTTTTACAATTTGAAGAATGTAAGTTGATGAGTCCTCAAATTGGACTTTTTATGGATTTATTTTAATAGAAACTGAAGTCTCATGAGCATCGCCAAGAACACTTGGCGAGTTACCGTTTGTTCCAAACATGTGAAGACTAGAAGAAAGAAGATCAAAAGGCAATGAAAGGAGCAGTCATCGTATCACCTTACAGGTTTGCAAATCAATATAATACGACCCAATGGTCCCGAATACGAAGATGTTGAAGGAAAGCACAAAATAGCGATGAACTAGAAGAAGGGTGATTCATCGAGTAGTTCCACGGTCACGACTAACCTCGTCGAGTGGTTTCCGAAGAACTTAATCTGAAATCTATAAATACTATCTGTAGGTTTTATTTTTAGAGATACAAACATTATTATAGGTTAGAGGCTTTAGATTATTTTTCTTCATTTATTCTCTGAAGAGGGTTTTGTGGTAGACTTGAAGAAGGAAGGGTTTCATTTTTTCCATGTTGGAAGTGGGTCTTCTCTATTCATTTTCCTTTGCTCATATTAAGGTTTGATTTCTTATTCCCATATGATTTCATTATCATTATAGGTGTAATTTTTTATTGCTTAATGTGTGGCTAAAAAACCCATTCTTGGAGTGTGATTTAGCAAATTTGTGTTGATATTATTGTTGGATCTTGATTTGTGAGAGGTTAGATGTATTTTAATGGTGATTACAACTAGTGGTTGTGTTTTAACTTAATTGGTTTGTAGTTGCAAATATAAACTCACCCATGTGTTTTCGGCTTTCCCGAGAGAGAGACCGTGAAACCAAAATTTCTAGACTTATGCCCTAAGGAGTGGGTTAACATGAGGCTCAGCCAGAGAGGGTGAACCCTAGTCCTGTATCCTAACATTGAGCTCAAGAGAGTAAGTGGGGTAAGGCGTAGGCTAGCCTTTATTCGGCAAATGGGTGTCCGAGAGGAAATCATTTCAAACCCGGTTAGTTCTATGATAGGGAACCTATTTACATCTATAGTTTAGGCTAGTCACTATTATCTCGCAGATTTCCTATCAATCATGTATCCAACTACTTATCTCAACTTGTATTGCGGTCACACCCCAAGAACTTTTCCCCATGCTTGATTCACTTTCTCATTTTTATATTTATTACTATACTTGTGAGAAAAACCGCCATCATTATTTGATACTTTGTTGTCACCCCTTTAATTTACTATATTTTTATTCATTATTCTCTTTAGCGATGACTAATTAGAATGAAGTTCTAATTTAACTAATTTTTCTCGAAACCGCTCCCTTAGGACACGACCTCAACAATTTTATGGGTTACTAAACTATCGACGATCAGAGACACTCATACCGGATGGTAGTGTCATATGCCATAATAAGAAACAAAATTGCGCCACCGTCGAGGAGTAGTGTCACGTGAAAATGCATTTCATTAGAGTTTTTATTCTTATTAGTGGTAGTTTACATACTTATTTTTTTCATTTTTGTTTTAAGTGTTTGTGTTGTAAGCAGGAACTATGAGTGTAAATGGCAGTAATGGTAGCCAAGTTGGCCACAAAATATCAATGACCCCCATCTTATGGGAGGTAGTGGAGCCATAAGTTTATCCCAGCCGAGGGGAATGCAATGTTTCATAAAACGAGCAATATGTTGCAGCTCTAGCAACTAAAATGAATCTTCAGTGGATTGGCTCATGAGGATCCCCACGAGCATTTTCAAAACTTTTTAATTGTTTATGGGCCATTCTCTTTCAAATAGCATCTCTCAAGAGTCAGTTAGACTATGATTGTTCCCATTTTCCCTGATGGGAGAAGCTCTTAAGTGGTTAGATGAATTAACCCGAAATTTCATCACTTCATTTGAAGAGCTAGTTACCGCATTTAGTTTTTGATTTTGTCTCCCTTGAAGATAATGAATATTCGAGATAACATTCAAAGCTTTAAGCGCCTGAATGGAGAGCCTTTGCATGAAACTTGGCTAAGGTTCAACAAGATGGTGCTACAATGCCCAACCTATGGTTTGCCTGATAATGTACTCCTTCAGTACTTTTACCGGAGTTTATATTCGGTAAACAAAGGTGTCGCTAACCAACTCTCACCTTGAGGCTAAAGCAGCAACTATACCCAGTAGAAGCTCAACTTCTTTATGGCATGACAAACATCAACAAGGTACGATACACTCGCAAGTATCGGGTCTCTCCTGTCACATTTAAGCTATCAAAGGAGAAGATTTAAAAAAACAATGAGGGAGAACAAAACATGGAAAAGATTATGACACATCCTCATATCTTTCAAAGAACGTCATGGAGAATTTTGCCTGTAGTGCTAATGTCATGGGGGTATATAGCAATTCTCTCCAATCATGCTATAGTTTGTGATATAGGCCTTTGTCGAAGTAGTAGAAGAAAAATCATTTCGCTAATTCCAAGACAAAATATCTAATATTCTCAAGTAGCATAAAAGATAAACATCACTTTAATTGTGCTTGTTCCATCCCAATCCTTCTCTACGAGTAGGAAAAAAGATATATTATAGTTACAATCAAAAGATGGAATTTTTTTACACTTCTATGAATATGAATCTTTGTGATTGTGTATCGCCATATAGAATAAAAACATACATATCTTTCGCTATTTGTTTTTCTAATATGTTATATATGTATCTTTGTTTGGACATGTGATATTAATATTACTGATTAAGTTTCTTTTTTCAAATCTTCATAGTACATGCAACAAATTCATTAATGGTCTGGGTGGAATGAAGAAACTCCAAAAGTTGATGTTGAAGATTATATCCCCCATGACATTTTCATTCAAATTCTCTCAGGTTGTATCCCCCGAATAAATTTTACACTGTCGAAAATAATTTGCTATTGTATATTATTGAACATTTGTTGTTCAAACAGCGATTGCAAAATTGATAGCATCCAAAAAATTAATCTTTGTTAGATCAGTTTGTCCCACTTCATAGTCTTCTTATATCCTATGATAAATCTTTTGCAAAATACATCTTGAAAGCTCTTATTATCCAACATCACAAGGCTAAAACTAGTAAAAAATAAAATGATTCTGATGTATTTGTTGTACATTATGCATAATATATATTTTTATGTGAAATCAATAAATATTATACATAAATTAGAAAGATACAATGATTTTGATATAATCACATTAACCTTCATTAAATGTCAAACCATCTATAAATTAATAAATATTAATTTATCAATTAAATAATATCTTTTTAAAATAATAAAATTTCATGGTCTCACCCACATTAATTTATGGAGGCTTTACTGTACAATGAAATGATTAATCAAATTTGAATTGAGGTAAGACATTTCTCTTTTTTAAATTTGAAAATTAATACATCTACCTTTATTTACTAAGAATCACTAATTAGCCATACTTTCTTAAAATAAATTATGTTATAACCTTCACTGGTGGAAAAGTTAAGGGATCAATAATATACTAACAAGTTTTCTTTTTTATAACAACTTACTTGATCAATATTTCCTACTATGACTTTGTGAGCATAGTTGTCTATAACATTAAGAAATGTGATACTTCCGTCAGCTATGCTATCGAGAACTTAATTCTCTATCATATAACAAACATAATTCCAGGTTATATTTTCTTTGTTTCTTCACTTTTGGGCATCACAGTACTCCTAGGACGTATTTGTACTATCTTCTATGTTTCTATATATTTCCAGAGTTACCTTTTTATTCTTCTTTGATCTAGAGACTTAATAACCTTTATTGGTTCTACAAGAACTTAGGAGATTGAAGATTTAACGATTCATTTCGAAAACAAGAAAAGATTGAAGTTGTTGTGATGGAAGAAGGAAATTCTCATGTAAGGAGATGGGAGGACATTCATATTGATATCCTGGTGAGGATATTCCAGTCCTTCAACCGTTTCCAGTTAAACTCTTAATTCCTCAATTTTGTCCTGCTGGCAATCGGCTAGGTCTGACCAACGTCTCTGGAAAACGCTGGACTTATTTGTAATGCAGTAAATTTTAATTAGAGTGTCAATACCTCCGTATATATATGTCGACACTCCATCTCGTGAAAAATTGACCCGCATCCTAAAGATTTGTATGAGCCTTAGTCGTGGAAACATTGAAATTGATCTTCCATTACAATTTGTATGTTCAGAACAATTAGTTGAATTATACTGCCAAGAGGTATTTCCCTCATAATTTAAATCTCTTCTTTTCATATGTCCACATCTTAAACTCCTTGTTATGCCTGCTTGGGAAAAAATAGAAAAGCAAGGGATATGTACATCTTTTTATGAGAGGAAAGATCTTAAATCACTGACGATGCCTAGTTTAGAAGAACTTGCATATGTTATTGAGAAAATTAGAAGGAGTTGGAAGAAAATTTCCGAGCTCAAGATTATGACTCCCTGTGATATACTGCTTGCATTTGCACTGGTCTCACTTCTTCCAAACATGAAACTGTTGAGTGTGAGGTGTACAGAGTTATCTAAACCTTTTTTAGTTATTGTTGGGATATGCATTGTTTTGATAAATGACAAAATACATGGAACAAATTGGCAAAGTCATCTGAAGAAAACTGTTTCAACAAGGACTTCTATTTTATGAAAGTGTTTCATTACAAGAAGAACTCTAAATGGAATCAAGTGGTTAAGCGAATGAGGATTCAATGGGGTAGAAGTCTTTAGGATACATGAGCATAAATAGAAGAAGAGGCGTTTAGAATAATCTCGCAATTCAAAAGCAAAACAATTGAGAGATTGATTTTCGAAGTGCTGCTGATCAAAGAATATAGAAGAGAAAAATCTAGGAAGCTTTCTTAGTGTTTGTGAATTTTTTTATTTCTAGATCAGTGATTTATCAATTGAATTTAGGATCTTAGTCTTCAAGTTGAGGGCAACTCGAAGACATTGGGAACACATACCTTGGAGGTGTGTGGTAGAATTGAAATTATGTAGTTGATCTTTAGTATAGATAAATTCTTGTAATATCTTTTGTTTGTTGAGGCTCGTTGTCATTTAGGGAAGTTGGGGTTAATGTCAAGGTTTTTATACCTTTTAATCCGGGTGTTCCACATAATATACTTTGTTCTTACTTTATTACCTTTAAAACTTCTGTGAAACACGTTAGGCATGTTGGTTCACTTAAGTAATTTAGGATTAAGATAATTGACGTTGTTTAGAATTTCAATTGGTATCATAGCAAGATATCTCTTACACGTTATAACTTAAGATAAAAGATCGAGATGAATTGTGCACCACCCATTGGTCACAGCGAAGGACAATCAACTGTCAGACCCCCATTGTTTAATGGGTCTAACTTTGGTTAGTGGAATATGTGTATGGAAGATTTATATTCAAGCGGCAGACTGTGTTGTGGGATAGATAACGATTGGACCTATCATTCCTCTGAAGACTGTTGATGTAGTTCAAGTACCAAAAGTAAGTGTTTACTTCACTGCGGATGATCTATCATCCCTCAATAAAAATGGTAAGACCAAAAACATTCTTAGTTGTGGTATTGGACCAGATGAGTAGAACCGAATTTCAAACTTTACTACTGCCAAACAAATCTAGGATGTACTGATTGATGCTCATGAGGGAACAAGTCATGTGAGAAAACACAGAGTATCTATGCTATTTACTGAATATGAAACTTTCAAATATGAAGGATATTGAGTTTCTGCTAGAAATAATTACTAAACTCATTGAGTTGATAAATGAATTGTCATCATTAGGAAAAGTTCTTACGAGTGAAGAACATCTTTACAAGGTGTTAAGGATCCTTACACAGAACAAATAGGATGTAAAAGTAACTGCTATAAGAGAAGATAAACACATCTCCATCATGACACATGATGAACTTGTGGGGAATCTCAGAACGTATGAGATAAAAATGGATGATCTTAAAGAAGGAGGAAATGCTTAATTATACGTCATTCGCCTTGAAAGTGTCGGATGGGGAAGATACTGAGTATGATAAGGATCAAATAGAACTTCTAGCAAAAGTCTCTTAGACGTATCTCAAGAACGAGAAGGGAAATAAAAAGAAGGAAACCAATTAGAAGAATTGGGTAAATGATAAATCTCAAAATGGTTGTTACAAGTGTGGCAAAACTGATTATGATGTTAAGAATTGTCCATAATGGGAACTGAATTGGAGGGAAAAAAAGATAGAAAAAGGAAGAAAGAAAAAAGAGAAATGTGCAATGGTTGCTTGTTAGGGTTCTGAAAATGAAGAATTCGATGATGAAATGGATGAAACAACTTTCGTGGATGTATGAGATTGAGATATCGAAGATGATGTAAACTCAAAGGTTAGTATTATTGATCTAAAAGACAAATTGCATCTTTTTTAAAAATATTAGTTTACCGGATTAATGAACGTGCTAATTGATGACTTCCAAGAATTAACATGTGAAAGAAATCAGTTGTTTAAAGTCTTTGCAGACCAAAAATTTGAGTATATGGAACTCAAAGATGATAAAATTGTAACTGACAGACAAAACATTTGTTTGAAAAAACATGTTGTAAAACTTGAGTCATCTAACCTAGATGTAAAATCTTTAATTGTAAAGATGATAATTACTGGAAAAAGGAAAAGAAAAAATTAGTGAAACTGAAGAAAACGTAAAAAAGGAGTTGAAAAAAAATACAAAAAACGATTTTTTTTTTGAAAAAAGAAAAGGTGAGGAAATAAATGCAGAAATCTTTTTTATAAAAGTTAAGCTTGAAAAAGCAAATAGATGGACTAACTCATCCAGAATTGTCAAACAATTGAGTGAGAAAAATCACAATGAGAGAGAAGGTATTGACTTTCATAATGATAAGATTGTCACAACTGATTTGTGCTATATCTATAGAAAACTCGGGCGTCCTACAACTAAATGTCGTGTCTCCAAAAATTACAGAAACAAAAATGTTAAAATAGAAACTAACAAACATGTTAAACTCAACAACAATGGATGCCAAAATGATCACATAAATCTTATTCATCCCTTCAATCATCAGAAAGGACCCAAGCTTGTTTAACTAAAACTAATGTTTAAATGTTTGAAGGTAAAACTTAAAGGAAGCAAGCACTGGTACATGGATAGTGCTTGTTTGAGATAAATAAATACAAACAAATACTTTATGATATGCACATAGTTCATTAGTTGGCACTATTTTTCATTTTTACATATCTAAGGTGTTGGCCTTGTTACACACTTAAAACACTGTTGAATGCGTCAGTAATAACAACAAAAAAAAAGTGAACTTTTCTATGATTAAATAGAAATAAAATTGTATTAATCATAATAGATAATATTATTATATTTTTAAAATGTGTCTAATAGTTTTTGCAATGCATATTCAACTAAAACACATCTTTATTTTATTATGGTAGTACATCACATCATCTCGTTTATTCCTTCTACGCTATTTTGCTGAAAACTTAGATGACGAAAGAGTTTCCTCCATGTACATTATAAGTCATTCCTCCATAATATATTAGTGTATATGGAGAAAACTCTTTGGTCACCTATTTTTTTAGCAAAATTGTGTAAAAGGAATAAACGAGGTGATGCAGCGTACTGCAACAATAGAATAAATATGTGATACAGTTTGAATATGCTTTGCAAAAATTATTGACACATTTTAAAAATATAATAATATTATAAATTATGATAAATACAATTTTATTTCTCTTTATGCATAGGAAAGTTCACTTTTTTGTTGTTTTTACTGTTGTTATTTGTAATTAAGTCAATATTTTTTTGTTTATTATGTTGAATCAATTGTTGTTCTCTACAATGTATGACTTGGATTATATGATGGTGATCTGATTCTAGCTAAATTTCATTTTGACATGTAATAAATTTATTTCCGTCTTTTATCATGTGTTCATCTATACATTGATTGCTCAATAAGTATATCATCACTATTAATTAAAGATGTTAAGTCAGACTTGAAATTCTTTTTTCTGATTTTAATAAATTTTGAATGACTAGTAATAAGATTGACAACACATTTGTTGTATTTTTTATTTTTCTACAATTTCTTTATTTGTCACTCAGTTGTTTTTATTTAAATAGACAAAGGGTATAGAAACACATATTTTTTTACTTTTGGCACAAAAAACATTTCTTCTCACTTTTTTGTCTCCTTATAAACCAATTATTTCCTTGTGTTTATTTTATGATTCTGATTGATTATACATATAACAATGTTTAATGTATGTATTTTATAGTTTTGTGTGAATATATACTCAAGCTATTTATATTTGATTTAAGCAAAGCTTAATGATGACTCCTTTTTTGATTCGTAATTCTTAAAAAAAAATATATTATTATCCTATTATAATTTATCTCAACAAAAAATATTAGATTACCTTTTGTCAAATTCGTAGAGGTGGTCAATATAATTTCCTTACTTTTTCAACTACGATCTCATTAGTATGGAAGAAAATATTTACTTTGAACGAGCATGGAATATTAATTCAAATATTTCGTTCATGTATCTTGCCTTTTGTATTTTTTCATAATGTATTTCTATATGATCGAATACAAAAGTAGAAAGACAAAAGAACGTCAAAAAGAAAAACAAATCTGAAGAACATGGTACAAACAAATTCGATACAAGAGGATTTTTCCAAGAAGATATTACCTAACAAACAAAAGAAACAAACTATCCAGGGTACATAATTTATTAATTCTACATCTTACACTAACTTGTATTATGTCTATCCATTTTACATGTTATAATGAACAAGAGTTAATTGTAAATTTAGTAATTACGCATCATGAATAGCTTGTTGCTTTTTGTTTGTTAAGTTTATCACTCTCTTGTTCCTTTATAGATTTGCATATTATAACTTTTATACATCGATTATATAGAACTTATGCGGTAAAAAGCTAATGGCAAGATATATCGACGAATTATTTAAATTAACAATTCATGATCATACAAAGTACGGCTTTTTCTCGAGATTAGTGAATTGAAGTTGAAAAATTACAAAAACACGATTGAGCAATGATAGAAACGTAAAAAAAATACTTTAATTGGAAAGATTGAATCCAAAGTAATGGAAGAAGTATGCCATGTGGACGGAATAAAGCATAATCTCCTCAGCATCTTGCAAATATGTGATAAAGGTTATAAGGTAATTTTTACTTCTACATGTTGTAGGGTTGAAAAACTAGATACAAAGGAGGTTATCTTAATAGCCAAAAAACACATAAATGTGAACAAAGCTGATCATGGGGATGCCAGAAAGTAGTATGAAGTGCCTCAAGGCATTTGCTAATGATCCCTTACTATTACATAAAAGACTTGGACGTGCTAGCTTGAAACAAAACAACAAGCTGTTAGAAAAGGAGATGGTTATTGGTTTACCCAAAACCAAATTTAAAAATGACAAAGTTGTGGTGCATGTGTATGGGGAAGCAAGTGAGATCATCTTTCAAACCGATGAATAAGAAAATTACAATTAAATGTGTCGAACTTCTTCATATGGACATATGTGGACCTATGAGAGTAAGAAGCAGAGGAGGGAAGATGTATGTCTTTGTTATCATAGATGATTTTTCTACATTTACTTGGACATTATTTCTAGCTTCTAAAGAAGATTCCTTTGAGACTTTAACTATTTTTTTCAAGAAGATAGTGAAAACTCTAGGATTATCCTTGATTTCCATAAAATATGATCATGGAACATAATTTGGAAATGCAAAATTCTTAAAATTCCGTTCATCACATGTTATAGATCACAATTTCGCCGATCCTAGAACTCCACAACAATATAGAGTAGTTAAAAGTAAAAATAGGGCATTAAAAGACATTGCTAGAACAATGATGATTGATAATAATCTTGACTTTCACATGGTAGAGATAATGAACGCTTCTTTTAATGATACAGCAACACAAGTGCCCATGCCACCGGATTATAAAATGCTTGACATGACTATAGTAAGTAGCGGGTTTGAACTTGGGCATGGGCTAGGCAAGGACTTGGATGACATACTTGAATCTCTTACTATTCCATTTTAATATTTCCGCTCTAGCATCGGTTATACCCAAAAAAAAAGGAAGAATTGTTGGAACGATATACAAGGAAGAAGCATGAATGTGATATACTAAAGCGTATTCCACGATTGTACCACTCATATTTTGCATAAGCTTTAGAGCTTGAAATTCATGGCCTAGTTGAAGGGATGAGAATATTTTATTGTGATATTGGTGGATTTCCCCAAGACACCAACCATCCGAGATTCTAGACTTGAAGGTATGCTACAAAATTTGATGGTCACTCAACTTATGATCCATTGAATGAAGCAGTAGACAAAGACAAGGTTTAATGTTTTTACTTTTGAATACTAATGTTGTCTGGACGAAGCCCTGAACAACAATTTATGTGACTTTACTTTCTATCATAATGTTTAAAAAGGAAATGAGTCACGTTGACCTTAGTCATGATAAAAGTTTGTATGCGCTTTTAAAATTTCAAAGAAAGCCTCCTATATTTTAAATTGATTATCTTATCTCTATGAATTTCCCTCCAATATGTTCATTCAAACTCTTCCTATCTAACATGGTTAGTTTTTAGTTCTTTTAAATAAAAATGAATCTAAATCTTTCAATGTCATGACATGTCACTAACATGGCAACCAAGTTAGATCAACGAGGATGAATGTGAAGGATATTATGAGGAAACTCTGATGCCTAAGCACCTCACTAAGGATTTGAGTCAACTTGAACATGATAAAAGGCCAAGTTGAATGAGACAAAGACAATAAACTTGGGATATGACTAATTGGTCAACAGAAACATGAGTCATTGTCCACTAGGAAGCAACACAAGAAGAAGAATTGGTCAAACTACTCAGAAAATATATTAATGTGCTGACAAGGTCTTATGATGATATGTTGGGGTTGAGCACGGATATTATTCCCTATAAGCTGCCTATCAATCTAGAATATTTCTCTATAAAGCAGAAAATCAGAAAGTTCAAGCCAGATGTAAATTTAGGGATATAAGAAGAAGTAAGGAAACAAAATTGAATCAAAAGTTATTGAAGTGACTAAGTATCCCACCAGGTTGGATATTATTTTCAAAGTGGGGAAGAATGATGTAATTATCAAGATATGCATGGATTATCGAGATATCAACAAAGAAAGTCCAAAAAATATTTACCCCATGTGAAATATCCATATAATCATCAATAATTATGCTAAGCATGAGTTGCAATCTTCTGTGGATTATTTTGCGAGATACCACAAGATTTTAGTGGATGAATAAGACGCAGAAATAACAACGTTCATAACATCTTCGTGAGTCTAGCATTATTAGGTTATGTCGTTAGAACTCAAGAATGCTGGTTCAAATTTCATGAGATCTATGACCACAATTTTTTATAATATGACCCATAAAGAAATTGAATGTATGTGGACAATGTCATCATAATGTCGCGCGAGAGTTAGGATCACCTGACACAATCGAAAAAATCTTTTATAGGTCACAATGGTATGATTTGAAGTTTAAATGAACCAAATGTGCATTTTGAGTACCTGTAGGGAAGTAACTAGGATTTATAGTTAGCAAAAGAGATATTGAGCTTGACTATTCCATGATCAAGTCAATTCAAGATTACCTCCTCCAAACACTAAGAAGGAAGTAATGAGTTTCTCGGGGAGACTAAATTAGTTAGCAGAAGAGGTATTGAGGTTGACTTTTCAAAAATAAAGACAATTCAACACATACCTCCTTCAAATACTAAGAAGGAAATAATGAGTTTCTATGGGAGACTTGAATTATATCAGCCCATATTCATGTTATTATCAAAAGATGCACCAACTGAATGGACCAAAGAATGTTCGAAGGCTTTTGACACCATTAAAAGTCATCTTTTAAATCCACTAGTGTTGGTACCGTCACGTGCATGCAGTCCTTTATTTTTGTATTTATCCATCTCTGGAAATGCATACGGGTGAGTGTTCTTGAAAATCCTCAACGTCGATAATTTCATTCTCATTCATACCATCAGCGACTATATAGAAAGCTAGTTCGTCCTATACTGAGAATCTTTTGAGTGTTCCATTGTATTACTAATAGTCTTAAGTCTGAAAAATAAATTACATAATCTAAATTATATAGAGAAATTTTTTTTTACATATATATATATATATATATATATATATAAATATATATAAAACACATATCTGTGAAAGGCCAAGAGTTCTTTTCCAAGAAGAAACTACCAAAAAAAACAAAATCAAAATACTATTAATGGTACATAAATTATTTATTCTATATCTTACATTGACTTATATCATGCTAAGCTCATTTCACTTGTTAAAATGTACAAGTAAAGAATTCATTCATAGAAGTCAATTGTGTATATATCTCATAAAAATAATTAATTGTTAAAAGAAATCTACCACAAATTGGTGTTAGTATTGATTGAATTGATCTGAACAATTTGTTTTACTATTTTAGTCTATATCCTCAATGCATGTACTATTGTTGACCGACAAATCGTATTATATTATAAGCTTTGAACAAGTGTTTTTTTTCTCATCCAGTGTGTTTGATATCTACATTAGAGCTCGAGGTGCAAAGTTTCACATTAAACAATTAAACTTATAACAAAGGTAACTTCATATCCGAAGAATAAAACGCTCCCATAACGAGGAATGACGGAGCACTTTATTCCTTGAATATGAAGTTATCTTTGTTATAAGTTTTATTTTTTAATGTGGAACTTTGCACCACGAACTCCAATATAGAAATCGACGACACTGAATGGAAAAAATCAATATCACATTTGTTCAAAACTTATAATATAATACAATGTATTGGTCAACAATGTACATTGAGGATATAGACTAAAATTGTAAAAAACAATATTCATATCAATTGATTCAATACTAACATTTCTAACAATTTGTAGTAGAAAACTTTCAACATATATTAATACTACATCTGTAGTAAATATACAAAATAAATAAATTATGCACCACGAATGTCACGACCCAAAACCGGGGCCGCGACTGGCACCCACAATTTCCCTCCTATGTGAGCGAACCAACCAATCTAACCCTTATCATTTTAACATATATCATCAGAAAATAATGCGGAAGACTTAAACTCATTAAATAAAACAAATCAACATCTATTAATTCCCCAAAATCTGGAAGTCATCATCACAAGAACATCTATCTCAAATTACTAAACTAAGAATGTCTAAGAACAAAAATAACTAAAAAGCTAGTCCATGCCGGAAGTTCAAGGCATCAAGACT
>NC_028637.1:21345350-21350562 GCF_001406875.1 Solanum pennellii | reverse complement strand
ATATATATATATATATATATATATATATATATATATATATATTTCAATTTTTAGATGTGGGAGACTATTATCACCTCTTTATGAATTTGTGTAAATATATTACAAATGTATACTAATTATATCATTACTATCGAACTCATTTAAAATCATGAAATTCTAGTATTAAATGTCTTAAATTTTAATAAGTTGCCCAAATAATATAATATAGAAAAAAAAGATTATCAAAGCAAAACAATTTTTTTATGTCCTGTATTTTTACGTAAGTGATGGATCGCCGCGATCCAAGTCAAGTGACACTTTATGTTAGGTATATGGACAATTATAACTCCTTTCACACTCCAAATCATGTTGCAACACACAATACTAAGCAAACCAATAAATTAAGTGAATTATCGAAGCTAGTATTATATTGATCATACTAGCATAAAATATTAATTAACATTATTAGGTATTATGTGAAACTTACGATAAAATCATTTGTCAAAAAAATGTTGATACAAACAACAATTATGAGCCAATTTCAAGTTAGTTAGGGTCATTTCTCTTTGTTTTTTGGATCAGGGTGAGAAAGAATAGATGTATAGGTAACATGTATTACTTACACTTCCAATTTTCACCTATATATTAACCTAATAACTGTATTTGGAAGGCATAAACAAGTTTAGAGATTAAAGGTGCACCAAAGTTCACTTAATGTCTACCAAGAATAATTGAGTTCAAGAAACATAATGAAAAGAATATTCAAATATATTGTTCACTAAAAGGTTCCTTTTGTATCAAAAACGTTTTTTTGTAAGCATGCAACTTAAATCATTACCTTGTCGTCAATAAAGTTAGTTGAGCATCATGAAGTGACAAGTACAATTTCTGGCGTAGGCAAAAAATATAAATTAATTTTTCTGTTTATGCCTTGAAGAATAATGTTGCCTAGTACATGTATTGGTGAAATGATGTTATTATAGATGCAAGAACAATAAAGTGGACCACAATCGAGAAAGCAATATATATGATTAGAAAATAGAAAGAGAGATGGAGAGATTTAGCAGGAAAAAAAGAACAATATAGCAACTAAGGCATTCAATTACTTGAATGAAATCTAAGGGTGAAAAGAAAATTGAACTTATACAAGTGAAGACTACCCAAGTAATCAAGAAGGTTCAATTGAACAAGTATGAGGATTTCTCCAAACTCCCAAAGGATCCTATACATCAAATCTTCATTCAGAATGTAATCCCTAAAATAATTCCTTGTTTCTACTTTTAATATTGTAGATAAACTAACCTAAAATGGTTACAATAATACACTTGAGCTAAAAACAAGAAAATTCTAGCCTATTAATTATTTTAATTGTAGTCATCTCTTGCTTACATTTCCACTTTAGTATATTTTAGGCCCTTCATGCTTCTTCATTAATCTTCTAAGGTATTCAAAATACTCAAATCTACTTGTTGGTCTTCATATCCCTGATCGTTAATTCATATCCCATATGAGATGTATGGGATACCACTACACGCATATAATTTAAATCTCAAATAACTAAATATATATATATTGAAGATCTATTAATAATGTGTAATGACTACATGTTTGATTTGGAATAGAGTAATTAACATTTTTTAGGTAAGAAATTGAAGAATTTCCTTTAATTCTCCCCATATATAATTTTTTTCCTTTTTAGCCCCATTTTTAAACTCAAAGAAAAAATCAAAATTCTAACATAAATGTTTCCAACCAAAGTACTATGTCATGTGGAGAAACAATACAGATTTAGAAAAGTGATGAAGAAAAGAAGGAAGAAGATATAAATTACATTACCTTGATTGAGTGACACATTTTGTGTGAGAAGAAGGAAGATGAGAACGGCGAATGTTGAGATCGTATGTTGGTACAAACCACAAGAGAAGGAGTAGAGTAACATCCAGTCGAGAGAAAGGAAGCAATAATGCGAGAAGAGAGGAAAGTGAACTCAAGAGGAAGGTGAAGTTAACATTTATAAATAGGTTTAATGAAAGTGGGATTTACCCTAATCAAATTAGAGTTAAGTTGTTTTGATTGTTTTGTTTCGGGCTTGGGCCAACTTTATTTTGTTTTTGGTTACAAAAAAAATGGCCTATATGGCCCAAAAAATTCTTTTTAAAAGAAGTTCTTTGGGGTAATATAGAATGTATTGAAATTTGGTAAAGAAATGTCAATTAGACAATATTTTAAAAAACAATTGAACAATAAAATTGCCAAGATTTTTGTGAGTTCCTCATATAGAAATTACCTTCATCCCCCTTTCTTAACTACTTACGTTTGAAATGTGTTGGAATATATTCAATAAAAATTTCATCTATTATAGATATTGATTGTATTGGACATTTCGTGATCACCAAAGATGAAGTAGCTCATAAGATTTTTCTCCAAAAATTTGAGAACAATTTGAAATCAAATTTGTTTATTCTCTGAATGAACTCTCATTCACAATGACTAATGACGATTTACTCTTTAGATATCAAAATCTTGTACACAATAATCAAGAAAATCTTAAAAATTGCGTCTCCCTAACCATTAAACTTCCATAGTAGAGGAGTCTGATGAAATTGAAATCCTTATGATGTTCAAGTACTTATGTCATGGGTTTAAAGGTATCATGAGGATAATAGATCAATGCGAGGTCTCCTACTTATCAATTATAGCTCCAAAATTCTTTTGTAGCTACGAAAAGAAATTACGCGCATCAAATCATGGGGGGGGGGGGGCACANTTCATCGTTAACTAAAGGGTATATATATAATTCTTACCTTAACTACACGTTCATCTTCAATATTGACGTATCTTACTTTCTATAGGTAACATTATTTAAGTAAGAAAATATATTGCAATGAAAGAGGAGTGAGTATTCAATGGAGATTGAATAAATTCAAAGAATTTACTATTTTGTATGACCAGTGTGATTTCACAATAACTTTTTAACAATAGAATATTGAGAAGTTCAAAGAAATAAGGTGACATGATCCCTCACAAATATGCGGACATCGTGTAGGATAACTCGAGAAACAAAAACTTACAATTAATTGAGGAAAAAGAATTGTAGAAAAGAAAAAGGAAGAATTTCTAGATTAGTACAATGGAATATAAGGATAATAATTAAAAGTTATTTAAGTTACAATCTTTCTAAAAAGATCAAGAAATAAAAAAAAAAATTTAAACCAACCTTAACAATAGATTTACTAAAATATTAATGGATAAAGTAGCAGTCCAAATTGCTAAAATAGAGTTCTTCAAGATTTTTTTCCATCAATACCAATTTTACTTGTTTATTACTCGTTTCCCATAATTTATTGATTCAATACAAAGTTACGTAGCTGAAATGCCAAATTTCACCATGTTTAACCCTTTCAAAAAGAGAGATTTCAACCCCTAGAACCAAGCTATTGACAATTAGTAAAGGAAAAAAATTTCATTGAATGGATTGGGGAAATTCTACACACTCATTAATCATTGAGTTATCCAGAGCATGATTTCAATTTAATAGCAAGAACTGATTTGATTTTCCTAAAACTACAAAGTATAAATGAACATATACAATACTAGAAGGGAGTGTATCAGTTCTACTTTCTTCAGAAGTATCCAAAACTATCGAGATATAAATTAATCAATACGATTGAGTTAATAATTGGTTGAATCATTAACTCACCCAAAGCTTACTTGTTTTGAGATGGATTGGGTCGACATGGGCTAATCAATGGTCAACTAGGCTGAATCAATAAATGAATCTCTGAATTACATGTTTAGTTCAATATGCTCATCAACATCTAATTCTCACTCTAAACCTGACCTTAAAATATGTATCATCCAACGCACATTAGCGTGGAGGACTCCTCGCACGTATATCGAGGTTTTAAACTGACATCCTTCTTAGAACAATAGATGGAGTAATTTGGGTGGTCATTATCCCATCCAAAGGTCAATTTTGTTGAGATGAATTGGGTCAAGTATCATGATCTAACATACCGGACCGTGCGGGCACCCATATCTAAGTAGGAGAACCATCATACCGCAAAAGTAAAACATGTGGAAACATTTGACAAACAAGAACAATTATAAATCTATGATTTTTATGAATAGACCGTGAACACATTACTAATTTAAAATTTGTAAAATATTTTAAACGACTCCCATGTATCTAGTCTAAAAGGTATAAGAGCTACTAAGAATAGTATAACTGGATAATTTAAATAAAACACACAACTCCCATAATGCGAAAAAAAGAATAGAAGCTGCTGGAAGAAAATTTTCTTCGTCTACGCCTAAGGGAACATCACCAATCCTGCATCCAGACTATGTCAACAGACATAACAAGAGTAGTATCAGTAGAAACAGACATATTGATAGGCATCATCGGTCAATCCGATGCCCACCAAGTAAGATAAGAAACACACTACTTAGATCATCAAATAAACGACTCGTTTCTCCATATTCCTTTCTCTTGGAATCACCTCCAATATACATTAGCACCCTATCACTAACCCTCTTCCCACGTGCTTAATCATAGTTAACCATTCTATAACACGTAGAAAATACCCAGTACAACCAATGCCAATTCAACTGTCCGCTTAGTGCAACTTATACCACTAATAAAACTATATATTTTACACATGTATATCAAGCATATTCCATATTGTCAACAAATATACAACAATGATTAACTAACATTTATCATCACATTGGTCCTCTCAGAGAATTCAAACACAAACTATTAGTATGCCGGAACAAGACAATTCGATCAAATATGATGTTGGAACGTGACAATCTGATCCAAGTTAGTTATGTTAGAACGTGGCAATCCGCTTCAAGTTACTTATGCCGAAACTTGGCAATCCGATCCCATTCACATACCACAATCACAAACACGAGAACATCATAAAGATCATACATTTAAGTCATGATTTCATGGAAATGATATTTCATCTATCTCATTTACAACAACTATGAACAATATTGCAATACTCATACATATTTTTTTGCAACATTTAGCCCCATTGTTTTTTGAGGCCCGTCCTCATTGGAAGTTCTACTTTTCATTCTAGGTTGAATTGATCCATTTTAGAGTCTTCCTATGCTAGAGCATCTTCCACTTGATTTGTTTTTCTAAAGCTGGCGTGGATTTTATTTATTGGATGTTACATTTTATTTATTTAATCAAAGCTCCGATTTTATCATATTGGAA
>NC_028637.1:21330443-21342082 GCF_001406875.1 Solanum pennellii | reverse complement strand
AGTTTGGACTGGTAAGAATGTTTCTTATGATCATCTTAGAGTCTTTGGGTGTAAAGCCTTTGTACATGTTCCTAAGGATGAAAGGTCAAAGTTGGATGTTAAAACTAGGCAGTGTATCTTCATTGGTTATGGTCAAGATGAATTTGGCTATCGTTTCTATGATCCTGTTGAGGAGAAACTTGTTAGAAGCCGTGATGTTGTGTTCTTTGAAGAACAAACAATTGAAGATTTTGACAAAGCTAACAAGGCTGATTTTCATTGTAGTGAGAGCTTAGTTGATGTTGATCCAGTTCCTTTGACTATTGCACCGGAAGAAAATCTTCATAATGATGAAAATCAAGTTGATAATGAGCATGATGTTGTTGATGCTCCAGTGCAAGATGATGTGGTTGTACAACAACCAATTATAGATGCTCCAGAGAGTTCTCTCAGACGATCTAGTAGAGAGAGAATTCCTTCATCTCGTTATTCTCCCAATGAGTATGTACTCTTGACTGACGGGGGAGAACCTGAGAGTCTTGATGAGGCCATGGAAAGTGAAGAAAAAGAAAGGTGGTTTGATGCTATGGAAGATGAGATTAAATCCTTGCATGATAATCATACCTTTGATTTGGTTAAGTTACCTAACGACAGAAAAGCTTTGAAAACAGGTGGGTTTTTCGGGTGAAACATGAAGATTGTAATCCAGTTCCACGGTACAAAGCTAGATTAGTTGTCAAGGGATTTAATCAGAAAAGGGGAGTTGATTTTGATGAGATATTCTCTCTAGTTGTGAAGATGTCATCCATTCATGTGGTTCTAGGCTTGGCTGCAAGTCTAGATTTAGAGGTTGAGCAAATGGATGTTAAAACTGCTTTCCTCCATGGTGACTTAGATGAAGAAATTTATATGGAGCAACCGAAAGGTTTTGAAGTCAAGGGTAAAGAGAATTATGTTTGCAAATTGAAGAAGAGCTTGTATGGTTTGAAACAAGCTCCCAGGCAGTGGTACAGGAAGTTTGGTTCTTTGATGAGTCAGTAGGGCTTCAAGAAGACTTCTTCAGACCATTGTGTTTTTGTGCAAAAGTTCTCTGATGGTGACTTAAGTATTGTGTTGCTTTATGTTGATGACATGCTTGTTGTTGGTCATAATACTTGCAGGATTCAGAAGTTCAAGCAAGAGTTGAGTAAGTCTTTTGCTATGAAAGACTTAGGACCAGCAAGGCAGATTCTTGGCATGCAGATTGACCGTGATAGAAAGTCCAAGAAGTTGGTATTATCACAAGAGAAGTACATTCAGAAAGTACTTCGCAGATTCAGCATGGACAAAGCTAAGGTTGTCAGTACACCTTTAGCTATGCACTTCAAATTGAGCACGAAACAGTGTCCTTCTAGTGATGATGAGAAGGAAGATATGAAGAAAGTTCCTTATGCTTCAGCTGTTGGTAGTTTGATGTATGCGATGGTTTGTACAAGACCGGATATTGCTCACGCTGTTGGAGTTGTTAGCCGTTTTCTTTCTAATCCGGGAAGAGAACATTGGAATGCTGTGAAGTGGGTTATGAGATATCTCTGTGGCACTTCTAGTCTGAGTTTGTGTTTTGGTACAGGGAAGCCTATTCTTTGTGGTTATACTGATTCAGACATGGCTGGTGATGTTGATACTCGCAAGTCTACTTCAGGGTACTTGGTTACTTTTGCAGGGGGAGCTGTGTCTTGGCAATCTAGGTTGCAAAAATGTGTTGCTCTATCTACTACAGAAGCTGAGCTTATTGCTGTCGTTGAAGCTTGTAAAGAATTGCTTTGGATGAAGAGATTCTTGGGGGAACTTGGTTGTGCTCAAGAGAGGTATGTGCTTTATTGTGACAGTCAAAGTGCTATACATCTTGGCAAGAATTCTACGTTCCATGGTCGGTCTAAACACATTGATGTGAGATACCATTGGATTCGAGATGTGTTGGATTCTAAGTTGCTTGAGCTTGAAAAGATTCATACAAATGACAATGGTTCCGATATGATGACTAAAGCTTTGCCAAGAGGGAAGTTTGAAGATTGTTGCATGGTCGCCGGGATGGCGGTCTCCTCCACATAGTCGTGAGGGGGAGAATTGTTGGGTTATGGGCCTTTTTCCCTTCCTATGTGGATAAATAAAAGCCCAATTTGGACCAACCCATTTTTGCCCATAGGCCCATTCTTATGAGGCAAATATAAGCCTATTTAGGTCTTATTTTCATATACACAGAGAGTTTTTTCAGCAGCCAAAAAGAGAGAAAGAGAGCAGTTTTCGCAGTCAAAATTCAGCCCTAACAGCCAACTTCAAATTGCGATTCCCGCTTCGTTTCTTGTCCGATTGTGCTGATTTTTGGACAGCATATTATATTCATCTCAATCTTTGATTAGAAACTGATAGAGTTGGATTTGGTGGCCTGCAGCTTCAGTTTTGCTGTCGTGAACAGTAGCTGCGAAATTGGTGATTTTGCTCCTTTAATTCTCTAGATTTGGTGCAATCCTATTTTGTTGTTGCTCGTTTTTTGGCACTTGTTTTGTGACCAATTTTGGAGAACAATATTGTAACTCTTTGTGATTATAGTGAAGCTTTTGGTCCCTTGGTTTTTTACTCTTCACATCGAAGGGTTTTCCACGTAAATCTTGGTGTCTTGTGTGATTGGTTTATTATTGCCTTGTTATATATGTTTGGTTGAATTACTTGTTGCCTTACTATCATATTGCTTGTGGTTGTTTGTCTTCTCTTGGGTCAAATCGAGAAGGGAAAGTATAGACTTCTGTATTCTTCCGCTGTTATCCTGTCAGGCATTCTTTGTTAGTGCGTTGTCTTTCCCAACACTCATTCACATCCTTTCTATAAGAGGTAAGAGAATCTTCAGAAGACAAAAGAAAAAAAAACAGTACGATTCATGTACATCATGCAGTAATACTTTCTCTGTAATTACCTCACCGCACTTTCCTGTTGCTAGTTACATTTAACAATAAAAAAGTGCAGTGCAGCTAACCTTTTTAAGTTCAGCTGATGTTAATATATGAAAATCTTTTGGAGTTCTTTCCAGTATAAGATGTCTAACACAACCCGTGACAAGGTAAGCTGTTCAAAATAAAAAAAACGATAGGTGAGGCCACAAGGAGGAGAAATAGGAATCATCCTGTTCCAAAGAGCAAGACTAAGGATGTGTTTAGTACAAAGGAATACATTTATTTTTGAAATCATATAAAGGAAAACATTTTCCACAATTTATTTTTCAATTTTTCGATGTTTGGTTGGTCCAAAGTTTTGAGAAACATTTTCATTAGGTAAACAACAAGAATAACAACAAACCCAATGCAATCTCATGTGTGGAGTATGGAGAGGATAGAATGTACAAAAACCTTATCCCTATCTAGTAGAGGTAGAGAGGTTGTTTCAAATTGACCCTCTCAAGAAAATCAATTCAAAGCAGTTAGGGAAAAAACAAAATCTGAAAGTGAAAAAGCCATGGAAGATAGTGTGGCAGACAATACATAACATTCAGAAGTAAAGGAACATTAACAACAACTAAATAGTTTGGTAACCAAATTACAAAGAACAAAAGATAGTAAAAAAACTGAACAAAAAACTATGTGAATAATGTTAATACAACTGGTATGACAGAAAAAGCACATACATTCTCCAAACAAACAGGCATGCATATCTCACCGGAAAGTGACATACCGTGGAATTAACAACTAGACATCTACCCTAGTCTCCGACCTCTAAATCCCCTTATCTAATGACATGTCCTTAGCAAGCTGAAGATGAGCCACTGTCCTATCTAATTACCTCTTCACAATACTTCTTCAACCAACCTCTACCTCTCGTTAAACCCACCATTGTCAAGATCTCACACCTCACAAGGTCCTTTGTAAGTTTTCTCTTCACGCGTTTGAACCATCTCAACATCCTTATTTTCACAACTTGCATCTTCTAAACATAGGAATTCTTAGATGGTCAACACTTCGATCCTTACAACATAGTTGGTCTAACCACCATTCAATAGAACTTACCTTTTAAGTTTTGGGGTTACCTTCTTATCGCACAAGACTTCGAATGCGAGCCTTCATTTCATCCATACCGCACCAATATGGTGTGTCACATCATCATCAAATCCACCATCTTATTAGATTATAGATCCAAGATATTTGAAACATCTTTTTAAGATGTTTGAAACTTCTTTTCTTGGGGATGACTATGAATTCGACCTTAGTTCCAGCTCAGCCTAATTTGTTACATCACCGAACTTGCACTACGAGTATTTTCTAGGAAAACATGTTCCTTAAAAATGAGGAAAATAATTTCCTTGATGAAACTATGGAAAACAAGTGATATTGCACATCAAATTGTCTCCTCCCTACCCTCCAACACACGCCACTCACACCCACAAACCCCATTCCCACCACCCCTACCTCCACACCCATCCCCATAATGTTTGAAACTTTGAATAAGTTACATACAAATTCTTTTAGGACAATAATTTCTACTTACTCACCAAACATAAAATAAAATAAAATAAGAGAGAACATCACTTAGATAGCAAGAAAGTTTTTCCAAAAATCATTCACATTTTCCTTCATACCAAACACACCCTAAAGTGCAATTTACAACAAATTCCTACATATATATGCTAATTTCTGAATTGTTGGGTCATTTCACATTCATAAAAAGTAATTTTAACTCCATAGAGTTAGCTGATTTTGAGGCTTCCTATTGGATTCTCACCCCAGAATGAGACTCGCTCTTCTCGTCCAGAAGAATAGTTGTCTTCCTGGTTAACTAGTCATTGGACTTTGGCACCAAAGAAAGTCGAGAAGGGATGAATCAAACAAGAAATCTTTATTGGTTCTACCTCCTATTTTTTTATAAAGAGAATGAATCTTTTTCTCGAAGGATCAGAAAAACACGGGTCAGGAGTTCCTGCGTGAATGATTTGGACTCGTAACGCGTTGATCTCAATTTTCATAAGTCACAAACCAACAAAGGGAAATCATCAGCGGAAATGAATTCAAGAAGGAAAATAATATTTGCTTAAAATACAGAGAAGCATTGGAAAGGAAAGCCTCAAGTCTAAGGTACAAAAGACAGAAAGAAATATATTATAGAATATATGGTTAATCAGCACATAAAAGGAAAGAAGCAAGAATTTCACACTCTTGGCAGGAATCACTATCAAATCAAATCATCAAGAAACAGGAAGAGCCAAAAGATAAGAAGACTGCTGATCACACAAGGACAAGATCAAATCAACACAAGGAGAGCAGAAGAAGTAAAGAAAAAGGAAGAGCCATAAATCAAGCCACAAGATAAGAAGTATGTTGATCACACAAAGACAAGATCAAATCTGCAGAAGGAAAGCATAAGAAGCTATTTACTACAGATCAACTAAATAACTTCAATCAAGGACTCCCTAAATTAATCCTTGATTGAGATAAAACCCCTTGGGGTTTTCCTTACAATGAGCAGAGGCCATCATCTATTTATATCGATCCAAATGTATAGCGTGAAGCACGCAACTTCACTTGAGCTTAACAAACAGGTTTCTTTTGTCTTTCATAAAGCTTTGTAAACACTTGAGTGATACAATTGAAAAGAAAAGAGAAAAGAAAACCATATGAGTGTAGGTATAGAAGTTGAGGAGGTGTCAAGGTAGAAATCTGATTATATCACACAGGTTAAAAGTTCAGTTAATGGTGTAACAAGAAGATCTCTTCAATGCTCTTAAGGAAAACATTGAAACCCAAGGGAACTGAACTATGCACCACTTTGGTGATCTGAACCCTGATAGCTGACTAAGTGAATTTTTTATTTCCCCACACCCACCCACCCCCACCCCTATTCCCTCTTCAATGCAAGTAGAACATTAAAAAATACCTCTTCTTTTCTACCTTGTAACACTGAATAAGTTGTACACCACCAAGAACACAATAAAAACCCAAAAGAGAACATTAAATAATCAAATTATCATCTTGAACACATACCCTTTTTGTTTAGCCCATTCAAAACCAATCTTGTAGGTTTCACAATCATTGAGGTACTTATTCCCAGTTCTTCAGATCTCAATTTCTTCCATTTTGGTGCATCCACATCACCTATTTCAATGAAAAACTACCACCCGAACTTCCAATTCACAATATAGCTCAAAGAAATCCAAACATATTGAAACTTTATCATCAAGATTTCACCTTTTCCACTGAAGCATTATAAGATCAATTCTTTAATACTTTTGCTGGTTCAACAACTACTGCTGCTACAGAGTTGCTCTTTCAAACATTGCGAAGCCAGAAGATAAAAGGCTACAAATATTGATTTGGGTTCCATGACAAGAACTTGAGGAACTGCCATTGTTATCCCCTTCTGGAGTTCTGGTTTAAGCCATTTTAACATCTTTGGGAGGGAAAGGATATATATGGATATGGTTTTTAATTTCATTTAGGTATATACAAAATAAAATATTCCGTGTGTTTCGATATACGTATATGGTTTTTAATTTCATTTAGGTATATACCAAAACAAATATATCGTCTGTTTCAATTTATGTAACATTTTTCGTTTTTTTAGAGTTAAACTGTTTAAGTTTGATCAGAAATTTGTATATGAAATCTTCAATTTTTTTGATATATGATTTTTATATTTGTACACTATGTAGAAAGTATTATCAGTCACCACAATCAATAATTCAAAATGTTTAAAAGATGTATGAAAAATTTAAAGTCACAGTTAGATTTGTTTAAATCTCAAAATCCAAAAGATACCATATAAAATGGGACGGACGGAGTATCTCATAGATTCCTTCCTACAATGTGTTGCTAGCCGGTACAATCTTAATTAATTAGGCTTCAATAAAAATATCAAACATAGTATATGAAAAACAAATAAAATACAAACAATCCTTGAATGCTTTATTCGGTTGCAAAATTTAAATTATATGGAGTCTAATATAAAATTGAATACAACAGGTAAAAAATTAAATAAAATACTTCATACAGTGTTCCCTTTGATTGTGAAGCTCGGTAGCAAAATCTGAATCAATTGAACTTCAATATAAATGTTGAACAAATCAGACAAACAGTCAATATACTTCATAGAGTGCTTCCCTCGAATGTGCTGATTTGTGAAAAAATATGAATTAGTTGGACTCTATTATGAATATTAAATACATCAGATAAATACAAACGAATAATTCATTGAGTCCTTCCCTCAAATACAAAATCTTGAATTAGTTCATTTTCAATACGATTATCGAATAAATCATATAAAAATAAAATAGATACAAACAAATATTTTATGACATACACATAGTTCATCAGTTGGCACTATTTTTTATTTTTACATATCTGAGGTGCTGACCTTGTTAGTCACCTAAAACACTGTCGAATGTCTCAGTAATAAATAAAAAAAAGTAACTTTTCTATGATTAAATAGAAATAAAATTGTACTAATCATAATTAATAATATTATTATATTTTTAAAATGTGTCTAATAGTTTTTGCAAAACATATTCAACTATAACACATCTTTATTCTATTATGGTAGTACGTCGCATTATCTCGTCTATTGCTACGCCATTTGCTGAAAACTTAGATTGTGAAAGAGTTTCTTCCATGTACACTTATAAGTGTTTCCTCCATAATATATAAGTGTATATGACGAAAATTCTTCAGTCATCTATGTTTTCAGCAAAATTGTGTAGAATGAATAAACGAGATAATGCGGCGAACTACCACAATAGAATAAAGATGTAATATAGTTTGAATATGCTTTGCATAAACTATTGACACATTTTAAAAATATACTAATATTTTTAATTATGATAAATACAATTTTATTTATCTTTATGCATAGAAAAGTTCACTTTTCTGTTGTTGTTACTGTTGTTATTTGCAATTAAGTCAATATTGGTTTGTTTATTATATTAAATCATTTGTTGCTCTCTACAATGTCTGACTTTAATTATATGATGGTGATCTGATTCTAGCTTAATTTCATTTTGACATGTAATGAATTTATTCCTTCTTTTATCATGTGTTCATCTATACATTGATTGCTAAATTAGTATATTTTCACTAATTTATTAAATATGTTAAGTCAGACTTGAAATTCTTGTTTTCTTATTTTAATAAATTTTAAATGACTAGTAATAAGATTGTCAACACATTTGTCGTATTTTTTTATTTTTCTATTATTTCTTTATTTGTCACTCAGTTGTATTTATTTAAATACACAAAGGGTATAGAAACATATATTTTCCTTTTGTCACAAAAAAAATTTGTTCTCTTTTTTGTATCCTTATAAACCAATTCTTTCCTAGTGTTTATTTTAAGATTCTGATTTATTATACACATATAACAATGTTTAATGTTATTATATGCATTTCATAGTTTTGTGTGAATATATACTCAAGCTATTTATATTTGTTTTAAGCAAAGCCTAATGATGACTCCTTTTTTGATTCGTAATTCAAACCAAAAAAATAGATTATTAACCTATTATAATTTATCTCCACAAAAAAATTATTAAAGTACCTTTTGTCAGATTTGTAGAGCAGGTCAATATAATTTGCTTACTTTTACAACTATGAGATCATTAGTATGGAAGAAAAGATTTACCTTGTACGAGCAT
This sequence comes from Solanum pennellii, assembly GCF_001406875.1. Classification (NCBI taxonomy): domain Eukaryota; kingdom Viridiplantae; phylum Streptophyta; class Magnoliopsida; order Solanales; family Solanaceae; genus Solanum; species Solanum pennellii. Next base: position 21,333,460 of record NC_028637.1, on the reverse strand, counting down.
GGAATATTAATTCAAACATTTCGTTCTTGTATTTTGCCTTTTTTATGTTTTCATAATATAATTTCTATATGATCGAATACAAAAGTTGAAAGAGAAAAAGAATATCAAAAAGAAAAAAAATCAGAAGAACACGGTACAAACAAATTTGATATAAGAGGATTTTTCCAAGAAGATACTACCTAACAAACATAAGAAACAAACTATTCAGGGTACATAATTTATTAATTCTACATCTTGCACTGACTTATATTATGTCAATAACATTTTACTTGTTAAAATGAAACAAGTAAAGAGTTAATTGTAAATTTAGTAATTACGAACCATGAATAGATTGTTTCTTTTTGTTTGTTAAGTTGATAACTCTCTTGTTCCTTTCTAGATTTGCATGTTCTTCACATTTATTGTTGTTATTGACATTCTCTTTCAGTTTCAACTTTTATACTTCGATTATATGGAGCATATACGGTATAAAGATAATAGAAAGACCTATCAACGAATTATTTAAATTATCAATTCATGATCATACAATGTAAGACTTCTCCTCAAGATTAATGAATTGAAGTTGAAAAATTCCGAAAACATGATTGATCAATGCTAGAAAAGTAAAAACAATACTTCAATTTATTTCATTAGATAAATTATAATAGGAAAATAAATTGATTTCTCTGGTATAAATGATAAATTCACAAATATCTATATAGTTTTTAATTCACAGTTGTCTATAAATTCTATACTATGTCAAACTGAATTCAAATAGTTTCCAAGGAGTTAATAAAATTTTCATTTGAATCAATAGATTCACCATCAATTTAAAAAAAAATTGATCGTTTGAAGAGTTTCACCTAATAAATTAATTTTTTTATATATAAATTTAATCAAATTTCTCTTCTGTCTCGTTTGAACAATCAAATCCACTTCAACATTTAAAGAGGATGTTAGTTAAGACAATAATTATTATTATTATTATTGCTCTGAGAACATTTTTAATTTTTCATTTTTAGGCATGGGAGACTCTATATCACCTCCCTATCAATATTTGTAAATATATAATAACTGTATAATAATTATATCTTTATTGTCAATGTACGCAAACCATACTCATTTAAAATAATGAAATTCTAATATTCGATGTCTCAACATCTGATAGGTTGCCTAAATACTTTAAAATTAAAAAAAAAGATTATTGAAGATAAAAAAAATTATGGTTTTGTATTTTTACATAATCGATGGATCATTTTGGTCCAAACCACTTAACATTAACTATGTGAATAATAACTCCTTCACACTACTAATCATATTGCAACATACAAAACCAAGTAATTTAATATCAAACTAAGCAAAACTTAAGTGAAATGTGGAAGCAAGCAATATATTGATCATACTAGTATAAAGTATTAACATTATTAGGCATTATGTGAAAGTTATGATAAAAGCATATGTCAAATTAAATATTGATATAAACAACAATTACGTGTCAAAGTTCAAGCTAGTTAGGGTAAATTCTCTTTGTATTTTGGATTAGGGTGAGAAAGAATGGGTGTGCAGGTAACATGTATAAGTAATACTTTCAATTTTTCACCACTATCTTACATTAATAATTGGATTTCAAAGATATAAAGAATAATAGGGTTCATGGAACATAATAAAAAGGCAATTCAAATAATGTGTTCACTAAAGGGAGGTTCCTTTTGCATCAAAAATGTAATTTTTTAGCATAACAGATATTGGTACCTGGTTGTTAATAAAGGAGTTGAGAACCATGAGTATCAAGCACAATTTCTGGCATAGACCTAGATATTTTCTCTTATTTATACCTTGAAGGATAGAGTTACCTAGTACATGTGTTGGTAAGATGATGTGATTGTCAATGTAAGAAAGAAAAAGTGAACCACAACCAAGCAAGAAATATATATGATTTAGAAATATAAAGAAAAATTGTGAGATACTAATTGATGTGATTCTAGATGCAAGAACAATAAAGTGGACTATTATCAAGCAAGCGAGACATATGACTAATAAATAGAAAGAAATATGCTAAGATTTAGAAGAAAAAATGAATGATCTAACAAATAAAAGACATTCAATATTTTGCTAGAACAAAATCTAAGGGTGAAAAGAAATCGAACTCACACAAGTGAAGACTTACCCAAGACATCAAGAAGATTCAATTGAACAAGTATGAAGGTTCCCGCAAACTCACAAAGGAGCCTAAACTTCTAATGTTCATTCAAAAACTAACCCCTAAAATATATCCTGGTACTACTATTTATAATAGTAGATAAACTAACTCAAAATAGTTACAATAATACTCTTGCTTACATTTCAACTTTAGCATATTGTAAACCCTTCATGCTTCATTCATTAATCTTCTAAGGTATTCAAAATACTCCAAATCTACTTGATGATCTTCATATCTATGATTATTAATCCATACCCCAGGTGAAATGTATGGGTACCACTACAAAAATATAATTTCATCTTGAATCACTAAACATTTATATCAGAGATCTATTAATAAGTAATGATTGCATGTATGTTTTGAAATAGAGTAATAAACATCATCTAGGTAAGAAACTGAAGAGTTTACTTTGATTTTCCACATAAAGGACTTTTCCTTTTTAGCCCATTTTTAAACTCAAAAGAAAATTCAAAATTCTAGAATAAATTATTTCAACAAAAAAACTCTTTCACTTAAAGAAACAATAGAGTTAATTAGAACAACGATGAAGAAAAAGAAGGAAGAAAATCTGAATTACATTACCTTGATTGTGTGACATATATAAATACTTTCACCCTCTTTCACCACAACCTACATTTGAATTGTGTAGGAACATAATCAATCAGAATTTCATTTATTATAGATATTGATTGTTTGGGACATGAAAACTTTGTAGGAAGAAAAAATCTTATTGCAATAACATAAACTGGCCACCATTAGATTCTTCTATTGAAAAATTAGAATAAATATCATGAAATTTGTGAGAACCCATACCAGAATATATATATATATCTATATA
>NC_028637.1:21315876-21330015 GCF_001406875.1 Solanum pennellii | reverse complement strand
ATATATATATATATATATATATATATATAAAATTAAAATTTACCCTGAAAATGTCATCATGTGTTAGGTGAGGAACTTTTGGACCAATAAAGAAAAAGATGTCATTGAAACAAAATTTGTTTATAAAAATATTTAAAACATGAAATAATAACATCCATCTCATTTTTGTTACTTTCAAATTTGAAACATTGATATAACTAAAAATTCATTGGCTAGATAAAGAAACTTTGACAAAACTAGATAATTTTGTATCACTCTAACAACCTAATTTTCGCCGTTAGAGAGAATCCATTGGAAAAAGAATTGGGGCCAAAAAAACATTTCATAGTAACTTGGGATTTCTAGCATAGTCTAGATTTGGACGAAATCAGAGTCAGTGGGGTCTAGGGAAATTTGATAACAAATGAGAGATCTATTAATGAAGTTGATTACATGAATGGATAGAGAAGTTATTAAGAAACACGTACGACTTGGCGGAATTGAATTCGGGTGAGTAGAACTTCCGAAACTAATCTTAGTGTGAACATGTATTTTTTGAGTGTATTGGGATGCTAGTATGTTGTGAAATGGGGGTTTCAAATACTTAAATTTGATCATTATTTCTGTGCAAGCGATGTGGCGGGATTATTCCCGGGGGAGGGAGGGGGCTTTGGCGGGTTGGGGCCACCATAGCGGGGGACAAACGCGACTTAAGTCAGAAATAAAACCTCCAAAAACGCTTTATTTTGAACTCTTTAACTTTTGAGGACTAAGGAACGATCCCAGGTGTTCTTGACAGTTTTTCACCATTCTTTAGGCTAAAGGTAAGGTTTTTACTCCTGAAATCCATATTTTGATCCGTAGAACCTAGTTTCTTGGGTAATATTCAATGAGTGAGGGGTTTTGATATGGGAATTATTGTGCGAAAATCCCTAATCTAGGTATGGGAATCATGGCTGTGGTCTAGGAATATTGAATTTGTTATAATTAAGATAATTAGACCTTTGATTGTTGATACTTGCGTATAAATTATTGTTTGTAGAACTAGAACAAGCGGAAAGAATCTTGAAAGGGAAGATTCAAATGCCTTAGGGCATTAAAGCTTGAATTTCAGGTCCGTGATGGTTGTGATTTCATGTTGGTGTGTTGTATATTTGTAATGACTACATTATTAGGCATGTATGTATGTGAATGTTGTGTTAGTAAAATAAGGATGATTGAATAATTGTATTCCATGAAATTATGAACTGATTGTATGATTATGAGAATGTATATTGTGATTTTAATTGTGGCTTGTTGAATGAATCAGGCGTTGCGTTGTGTTTTGACACACTAACTTTGATCGGTTGCTAAGTTTCGACATTAATATGTGAACGGTTTCCATATTTCGCATAAACATTGCATGGGATCGATTGCAACGTTTGGCATAAAAATTGGATCTTGTACCATATTTTGACATGCTAACAGTGTGGGTGTTGGTTCGATGAGAGGACCATTGAATTTGGTTACATGAGAAGACCATTGACTTGACATAACTATATATCTTGAGAATTGTGAAGATGGGCGTGGTTCATAAGTGATGACTAATATTATATACATTCGGTATATGCATGATTATTATAATGTAATGAATTATATAAGTTTCACCTATTGGGATAGTTGTGCGATCCTACCAGTACATTGTGGTTGTGTACTACTACTGCACTTGCTTGTTCTTTGTTGAATACAGGGCATCTTCTGGCAGCTATTGATAGACCTTAGCTAGGTGACTATTGAGCATGGTCAGATTTAAGGGTGAGTAGTTCTTTCATACTGCCATGGATCTTTCTTGTTTAAGTTCACTGTTTTGGACTTCGACTATGTGTTTAAAGTGTTGTTTAGTTTCAGGGTTGTACCCACTTGCTCTTAGACTTGGGCTTAGAAGAGTTTTGGTAAATGGACTTTCAGGTTCTATGGGTTATTCTTCTACATTAGTTTCGTCAGTTATTTGTATAAACCCTGGGAGCTTAAAACATGACATGCATTTGGACTGAACGTTTACCGTTTCGAAATGTCTGAATCTCAAGAAACAATGTTGCACCTTTCAGTCTAACCTTGACTTTTATCATGATTGCGCTCATGTCAAGACAAAATGTCATCCTTTGATCAGTAGCGCCTTTCATGATTTTTCACCAATAATACATTCTAATCTTTGTCACTCAACTAACCATCATCTTATAGTGTCCGTAAGGTTTTTCACTCACAAAACTCTCTTCTTTATTTTTCCCCAAAGTTCTCCATATAATGTCTCAACCTTTAGAGAACTGAAGAATATGATTATCTTTTTATTGAGCGATTGGACCGAACTCCAATGAAGGGCTGCCTTGTATCCTTTTAGGAATTAGGTCAAACGTAGTTCAATGAACTTTTTGTTTTTTTAATTAATATTTTTAATTTTTTTTCGAATTTTTTTAATTTTTTTTAAAAAAAGCACCAGACCAGTGATGTTTGAGATAAAAGATGATACATTTCTATCTTTTCATCATAAAAATGACAAGGAGTGCTAAATGTAGTATCTCTTGATCAAATCTGCATTGACAATCGTGTCAATCGCCTTTCCCTCCATATCCGTCAATTGTAAATCTCCTTTGCATAAAACTTGCTTAATAAAATAAGGGCCTTGCCAATATGGAGCAAACTTTCCCTTGGCCTCGTCTTAGTGGGGAAGATATGTTTCAAAACAAGTTGACCCACTTCAAAATTTCTTGGGCGTACTTTCTTATTATAAGGCGAGCCATCGTCTGCTGATATAATTGACCAAAACAAATTGATGTCAATCGTTTTTCTTCTATCAGTGTTAATTGTTCTAGCCTCGATTTAACCCATTCTATATCCTCGATTTCTGATTCACCAATGGTTCGAAGAGAAGGGATTTCAACTTCTGCTAGTATGAAAACCTCAGTTCCGTAAACCAATAAGTAGGGAGTTTCACCGACTTACGTACGAACAGTCGTACGATATCCCATGAGAGTGAAGTGTAATTTCTCATGCCACTGTCTAGATCCTTCAACCATTTTCCTAAGAATCTTCTTGATGTTTTTATTCGCAGCTTCAACAACCCCATTTGCTTTGGGACGATAAGGGGTTGAATGACGAAGAACAATTTTAAATTTCTCACAAACTTTCTTCATGAGGTGGCTGTTGAGATTCTTTGCATTGTCTGTAATAATGATTTTTGGTATGCCAAAATGACATATGATGTTTGAATGAACGAATTCCACCACCACTTTCTTGGTAACTGACTTGAACGTGACAACTTCTACCCATTTGGTAAGGTAATCGATGGCAACTAAAATAAACCGATGACTGTTAGATGCTTTCGGCTCTATTTGCCCAATAACGTCTATTCCCCATGTAACAAAAGGCCACGGAGCAGACACAGGATGCAACTCTAATGGGGGCGAGTGAATCAAGTCTCTATGAATTTGGCACTGATGGCACTTGCGAACAAATTGGAAGCAATCTCGCTCCATAATCAACCAATAGTATCTTGCCCGAAGAAACTTTTTTTCTAGGACGTAACCATTCATATATGGGCCACATACCCCTAAGTGTACCTCATTCATAATTTTTTGTGCCTCTTGAGTATTCACACATCGTAATAAATTCAAATCTAGAGTCCTTTCATATAAGATATCGCCACTTAAGTAGAACTCATTGGCGAGTCGCCTAATAGTTCTTTTTTAATCTCTATCAGCATGCAGTGGATATTCTCTAGCTTTTATAAACTGTTTGGATGTCGTGATACCAAGGCTCACTATCTTCCTCTACCGCAATTATACTGCAATAACCATGTCGATCCCTAACATGGATTTCCAACTGGTCAATGTAGGTATTACCTGGGTATGGAAGCATCGATGCTAGGATGGCCAAAGCATCATCCAACTCATTGTGAAACCTGAGAATATATAAAAATTCAATGGACTTGAACTTTTTGATAAGATTTTCTAAACATTGTTTGTACGTTATGATTTTAATGTCTCGAGTTTCCCATTTGCCTCGAGCTTGTCGGATGAGCAAGTCCGAATTCCCCAAGACTAAGAGCTCATGTACATCTAGATTTTTTGCCATATTCAAACCCATGATGTAAGCTTCGTATTCTATTGTGTTGTTGGTAGAAAAGAATCGAAGTCGTGCTGTGGCAGGATAATGACAACTGTCTGGTGAGCTAAGAACTGCCCCAATTCCCACTCAATTTTTGCTGACAGCCTCATTAAAATATAATTTCCATACGGGGTCATTATGAGGAATTTCTTCCTCAATAGAGTTGATCTCTTCATCAGGGAAGTATGTCTTTAAGGTTTCTTATTCATCATCAATCAGATTCTTTGTCAAATGATTGGCCAACGGTTGTGTTTTCATGGCGGTGCGAGTAACATACACAAAATCAAATTCGGTAAGAAAAATCTACCATTTTGCCAACTTACCCGTCGGCATGGCTTTTTGAAAAATATATTTTAGAGGATCCATTTGATATATGAGGTAAGTGGTGTAGGACAATAATAGTGCTTCAATTTTTGGGCGACCCAAGTTAAACACAACATGTTTTTTCTAATAGAGTGTACTTTGCCTCATAGGATGTGAACTTTCCGCTCAAGTAATAGATAACTTGTTCCTTTTTCCCTGTGACGACATGTTGTCCTCGAACGCAACCAAATAAATTATCCGTCACCGAGAGGTATAAAAACAAAGGCCTACCAGGCTCTGGGGGGGGACTAGTACCGGAGGATTTGCTAAATATTCATTAATTTTATCAAAAGCCTTTTGACACTCACTTGTACATTTAATAGCAGCATCCTTTTTAAATAACTTGAATATCGGCTCGCATGTAGTAGTGAGTTGAGCGATGAATCGACTGATATAGTTTAACCTTCCTAGAAAACTCATGACTTCAGTTCTAGTTTTTGGAGGTGGAAGTTCTCAAATGGATTTTATCTTGGAGGGGTCTAATTCAACGCCTCTTCGGCTAACTATAAAATCCAAAAGCTTGCCTGATGGAACTCCAAATGCACATTTAGCCGGATTAAGCTTTAGATTGTACTTTCTCAACCTTTCGAAAAATTTTCTTAGATAACGCACATGGTCAATTTGCGTTCTAGACTTACTGATGACATCGTAGACATATACCTCAACTTCTTTATGCATCATGTCATGGAATATGGTAGTCATAGATCTGATGTCGGTTGTCCCTGCAGTTTTAGACCAAATGTCATGACTCTATAACAATATGTACCCCATGGGGTGGTGAAAGCAGTTTTTTCTGCGTCTTTTTCATCCATGAGAATTTGGTGATATCCGGCATAGCAGTCCACGAAAGATTGAATCTCGTGTTTAGCGCAATTGTCAACAAAGATATGAATGTTGGGTAGTGGAAAATTGTCTTTTGGACTTTCTTTGTTTAAATCTCTATAATCAACACAAACTCTGATCTTTCCATCCTTTTTTGTTACTGGCACAACATTAGCCAACCAAGTAGTGTATTGGACGACCCTGATCACTTTTGCACTCAGTTGCTTCATGATTTCCTCTTTGATTTTATCGCTCATATCTATCTTTAATTTTCTCTGCTTTTGCTGGACAGGTGGAAAATAAAGATGTATAGGAAGTTTGTGAACTACCAGATCAGCACTTAACCCCGGTATGTCATCGTATGACCAAGCGAAGACATCTTTGTATTCAATTAAAACTTGAATTATGTTGTCTCGAGTATTTTGATCGACATGAATACTTATCTTTATTTCTTTCACTTCTTCGGGAGTTCCCAAATTAACCACCTCTGTTTCACTTAAATTAGGTTTAGGCTTATTTTCAAATAGATCCAAACCCGTTTTTATTTGTTCATCAGCTTCATCTTCATCATATTCCTTAGACTTAGTATTCATTGTTATGAGATCAGGCAACTTTTTAGGATCTAATTGTGAACTCCGCATGCATGTCATATTATTAAAGTTAAAGTAACTGAAAATGAAAATAAGATGACAAATATTAGAAAGAGTAGGACCAAAGAAGATGACTAGAACTTCCTTGCATTGAATGGGAAAGGATATAAGGGTTAACAACAAAGTGAAACAGCTACAATGTTTGAATTATAACCCTGAGAATAATCCAAGAAAAGAAAATAAAAAAACAGAAAAACAAAAACCACCAGGACTCCTTTCTTGTAAGGAGAGGAGTGGCTTTCCAGTTATTGAGTTGGACATTCGGGCCGATAAACTGCACATCCATATGACTAGTGCCCTTACCCCTCTGAGTCATGTTTACCTCATAAAACATTTCCTTGATACCTTGACACATTTCATCCACATCATTTTGGATAGGTAAGTCTGCACACAGTTCACCTCGAGATTTAATGAAAGATTGAGCAATATGGGGGATCGGCTTCGACAGATTCCACGTATTTCTTTTATGATCTTTTTCCCATTTTCTATCAAATCTAGTTGGATTGAAACCCAAACCGAATGTATCTTGATTACCCATTAGATTGATAGGATTCACAATTCCTTGCAACGACAAACCTAACCCCTCTCTGGGTTAATATCCGTTTTGTACCATTTGAGCCACCACTATGATTGAAGTAGAGGACAGAGGAGGTTGGAGGATAGACTTTCCTTCTAAGAACTGATTAACCGTTTTCAAAGCCTCATAGTTGAGGGATTCACAACCTCTTTTAGCCTAAATGCAAGGTATTGAAGGATCTTGTGGTGATTGGGAGATCATCTTCAGCATGGACAATGATTTCTTGTTTGTAATGTTCAAACTTGACCATTTGGTGTAGAGTAGATAGCGAAGCTCTAGTCATGTGGATCCTTGGCCTACCCAAAAGAAGATTGTAAGACGTGTCCATGTCAATAACTTTGAAAGTGATTCCAAACTCCGCTAGTCTATATTGTAACAATTAAGTATATTTCACCAAGAGTATCCCTTTTTGCATCATCAAATGCCCATACACAAACATTCCTAGTACGAATCCTATCAGTGCAGATTTTCAAGCTTTCTAGAGTGGAAAGTGGGCATATGTCTACACCCGATCCTCCATCAACCATGACTCTCTTCACATAGTGTTCTTCACATTTCACGGTTAAATGTAGAGCCTTATTATGTCCAGATCATTCCAAGGGCAATTCATCATCAGTGAAAGTGATTCTATTTACCTCAAAAATTCGACTAATCATCTTTTCCAAGTGACCTACTGTAATATTTTCTAAGATATGTGCCTCATTCAAAATTTTGGTCAACACTTCACGATGTTCTTTAGAATGTATGAGTAATGACAATAAAGAGATTTTAGTAGGCGTTTTCCTCAACTAATCTATAACAGAATAATCTTGAGCTTTTATCTTTTTCAGAAACTCTTCAGCATCTTCCTCAGTGACTGGTTTTTTCATCGGCAACTGATTTTCTTTGATTTATTTGTCCCTTTTTAATTCTTCCGGAGCATAGAACCTTTCGGAACGAGTTAATCCTCTTTTTTCATTTGTTTCTTTGATAATCTCCTTTCCCTTGTGACTAAAGATGACTTTGTTGTAATTCCACGGAACGACCTTTGTGTTTGTGATCAGAAGTTATGTTGCAATTTGTATTACAACTGGATCTTTCATACTTTCTTGATTTTGATAAAACGTTGCATATTTACCAGGAATGTAGCATTTTGGTCCATTCAGAGGTACGTCTTCTCTTTTTATAGATTCTAGAACATAAAACACTAGTTTCTTCGACTCCCCAATATTCGAACGTGCACCTTTAACAATTATCAGTGCCCTTTGTATGGGTTCTAAAGCCATACTAGACTCTTCTTTTGAAACCTTGCTTTCCACTTTTGTGCTACTTGTTTGCTCATAAGAGCCACTGGATCGCCATGACCATTATATTTATCAAACTTTGGAGTTTTGAACCCTAGAGGCAAGTGAAAATATGGAAACATGCATAAGTCATAAATGAGACACTTTTGTGTCCTCCCAGACCTTGCATATTTCTTATGTTTTGTTCCAAACTCCTCATTTTCCTTGCGATTTCTTCATGTTCCTCATTCTTAATGTTTTTTTCAACCTCAACCGGAGAACTGTATTGGTGGTGGTAAGAGTTAGGAGCATTGAAAGTTAATTTAGGGGCATGACCTTGGCCATATTGATCTTTGAGTATAGGGACATCATTGGATTTTTGTATCAGTGTCGGTTGAGGAATTGTATTAGTCTAGACAGTAGGCATGAAAAGAGGATTATTCATCATTGATGATTTCAACGGGTTTACTGAGGAAGTTCCGGCAGTATTTGATGTGTTAATGTAGGGTCCAAACCTAGGTGGATAAACCGGGTCACTTGTTGACACTTGGATGGGGAATGGCATATTCACATTCAAATATTCTCGAATTGAAGGCGGAGGAGCCTGCCCATTTATCCAAGCTTCGTACATTTCGGTCATCTGTTGTCCTAACATTTTCACTTCTTCCATAGGTACTGATTCTTGCGCAACCATTTGGATTTGTGCGTCTTCATTTTCCGACTGTTCTGTCTTTACGTGTCATTTTTTCTTTCCCTTTTGATCCTGATGAGATGCCAGCTCTCCTAACAAACCAACCACCTTTTAAATATTAATATATATTAATGAATGTATATAGATATCTATTATTTTGGAAGTAGAATTTATGTAGGAAAGAGATTTTAGAGTTTGGATAATTTTAGAATTGTTTTTTTAGTTATATTTTTAAATAAGAGGTAAAATTTTAAGAGATATACTATTAGTTTTACAAAGAAAAATTTTATTTTTTAATTTCTTCTTTTGATGCTACACGTTTTTTTAATTATCTTTTTTGTTTTTTTTTGCTGTTTTTTTTCTTAAATTTTTTCAGTAAAGTAATAATTTTTAATTTTTTGTTGACATTCTTTTAAATTTACTCTTTATCTTTTTTTTTACTTTATTTTTTTTGAAAAAAAAATCTTACCTTTTGTTAACTTTTTTTTTTTATTTCTATTTTCCTTTCTTTCATGTATATATTACATTCTATTATTTATTTATTCATTGTTCTTTTTACTCTTTTTTTTTTTTGTTTCTATGCTTTTTTTAATCATTTTTTTATTATTCTTTTTCTGTTCACGTTGCTTTTTTATTTTATTATTATTTCTTTCTTTCTTCTTATGCTTTTCATTTATTTTTCTATTAATATTCTTCATTATATTTTTTATTTTTTATCATAAACCTATAAATAATATACCTTATATCCTCTTAATTATATAATTTAACAATCCAAATTAAATTGATTATTATCTTATTATTATTCTAAAGATAAATTATTCATTATTTATCAAAATAATTATTAAAACAAACTAAAGTATATTCTGCAAAGCTTTTCTGAATCGCTAATCAATTAAACATTAGTTTATATCCTAATCTAACAAGAATAGAGTAAATTTAAAAAAAATTAGTGAAAATTAAATTAAAAAAATACTTATTAAATATCATGGAATTTCATATAAATTGTAAATCGCATTTAAAGAGGATAATAATAATAATAATACATGATGCATATTTAAATTATTTATTTATTTATTTACTTATTTATTTATTCCTAACAATAAGAATCTCTGACAATGTTTTCTTAAGCTTTTGCTTATTCGAAAAATAACTCATAACATCATCGCAAAAGTGATATTTCATAATAATAATAATAACACACTATTAAAAGAATTTCATATAATTGGAATTAAACTTTCTTACAAGCGTTTCATTAAAATAATACAAGAATTCAAGAATTTAGTGTTACCGCGTATTATTGATTCACCACAAAAAGAACTGCTACGATCTACTTATTTCCAAAGTTAATAAACAAGTATTAACTTTAATGAGCCACGAATTGAAACCACGAAGAAGATTCTAACTCTAACCTAAATCTCAAATGAATAACTCACTTTTCTTCTCCTGGATTTTTGCTTTTGCTTTCTTTTTTCTCTTTTCTTTCAATCTCAGTTTCTGTGTATTCTCTTTCTCTGTATATTTTTTTCAACTGAACGTGGGTTTTATAAAAAATTTTGGGTGATAATCTGGTGCTAATTTAAAAGAACGTATTGTAGTGGGATTAAGATTAAATTTAAAAATTAGTTGAGAAAATTGGGGTTGAGATAAGGATATAAAATAAATAAATAATAATAATTGCAAATTAACAAAACAAAAATAAATGAAAAAAATCGTGTAAACTTTAAAAAAAAATCGTGCAAAAGAAGTAAAAAATAAAAATAAATAGATGGGATGAGATTTTTTAGGAAAATAAGTTAGGAAGTTAGTAGTAATTAGGATAAGGTAAAACAAATTTGAAATTTTTAGGACTCCTCTTTTCTTTTCTTTTTCTATATTTTTTCATAATATTTTCTATATTATTATTATTTTTAGACTAGATATAATTAACAAATAACTTAAATTTTCAACTTCTATTTATCAAATTTTTTTTTATTATTAAACTATAATTGATCTTTTAATTTTTATTATTATTATTTTATTTTATTTTAAATATAACCCTTTTTAAAGTAGTGAAAAATATATTATGTTTTGGTAAAAAATTAGGTGTTCATATAGTCTATCTCAGATTTTGAAAATTTCTTCTAAAATTTAGTAACATGTTTTTTTTTTCTGTTTTGATTGTGAAGAAAAACATTCGGCTAGGTCGGAAATTGAGATGGATGATACAAAATAGATGGCCGCTCAGGCTCAGGGAGGTGAAGCTGCTGCCTGAGGTAGGGATTCTGGTGATTTGCGGACTGAACGTCTTCTCTATACTCGTCAAAGGATTGTCAACACTGTGCAATATTTTTAAAAAAAATTCACCTTGTTCTTGTGTTTATGTTAAAGATTTCAGATCTGGATCTAAGGTTCTTTTGTGATTTATTAGTTTAATGTGGAATCACATGTTTTTTCATATTAAATTTGTTTTAAAACTGACTTCTCCAGGTGAATTGAGGGATTTCTATTACTTCTACTTAGTGAAGTAATTGGATTATAACTATTTATATTCTTTAAATAAAATAAGTTTTAGTCTTTCACAGAAAACGTGATGTCAACATATTTTAATATATTTGAGAAGTATTTATCTAGATTGCATTTTTATCAAGCCTTTCATTTGAAGCTGAACTTTTGTTGATATAGTTGTATAGAATAGAGGACATTAAAAAGAACTTTCCTATCATTGGGAATGATAGAGCAGAGGATCTTAGGGATATTGTAGTGAGGTTTGAGGAAAATATGTGGTCTAACCTCATTTCTATTTATTCATGCTGGTATAAATTTGCATTAGTTTTTCAAGTCATGTTGACGCATTGAATGCATTCTAACTCAAATTTATTTAATATTGCAGTATAATTATCTTTGGAAAGTGTCCTTTAAGATGCTTACAATCCCAATTGTTTACATTCCAATACTGCAAGTAATAGTCAGAAGGCCCATATTCCGGGTAAACAATGAAAGTGCAGGCTCTGTATTTCACATTTTTACTTGAAATTTGAAATTAAGAAAAAAATCCTCTTATTTTATCGTTTTCGTTTCTATATATTTATGTTTTCAAATATCCTATAGATGTGGTGTCGTGTAGACCAACATAAAATCCTCGTATTTTTAATTTTTTCGCGAAAGTAAACTTTAAAGGGGACTTTTTTTTTAAGTCAATCAAATACCTATTAGAGTTTTGTTGGAAGCAAATTTTCCCTTTGATATACTCTTTCTTTCCTCGTCATTTTTTTCTTGCCTAAAACATCCTTTTAAAACTACTTCTGGGCCGGAAGATAGTAACGAGGAAGCAATAGAGGAGGACGATTTGGACATGTAAAAGGAGGATGCCATAGAGGAGGTGGTGTTTAGAAAGGAGCAAAACTATGTGTTAGATTCGGACAAAAAGAGAATGTCAAAATTGGGGAAACTAAGGTATTTTTATATTTGTTATTCTACCAGTCCATTTTTTCTTTAAAGCCTTTTCCATATTAAAAATAAAAGGAAAAAACAGCATTACATCATTGATTCATTTGTTGATAATTATACAAATTGGATTTTTGCAATTGCTAAGTTGAGTAGCTAGCATAAATACACAAGGCCACTGATTTGCATTTTGGTTTTTGACTCTCCATTTCCAATTTTTTAAATCCTTTCTTCTGAATTAATTACTAGTTCATACCTTGCGGACTCATAAGGTATTGTTTGTTCTCATAAAGATTAAGATATCTCAATATGAATGCACATTGTAATGGCAATATATTTTTTTTAGCTTCAAACATTGAATAAATAATAAATATAAAATTCAAATAAAAAAGTATTTAATATCAAAAATATAAATTAATAAAATAAAAACATTATGTGATAAAGAAATAATATATATATGTTTTCTAGTGATTGTGGAAATGGATTTTCATCACTGGTGGGGGTAATGGTTGGTGTTAGTTGTTAGTAATTGTGGTGGTAGAGGTGGTTATGTTTGTAAAATTTAGTTGATGTTAGTAGTTGCCGGTATTGTTGGTGGGGTGAAGAGCATGTAGTGGTTGATAATGTGTTGGTGGTAATTGTGATTATAGAGGTCATTATTTGTAAGGATTAACAACAATAGTTCTGGTAGGGGTGGGGTGGATACAATTATATTGATGTGGATGCCGAGTGCAATGGTGGTCGGCGACGGTAATGATTGCGGTGGTGTTAGGTGATTGTGATGGAGTGCGGTTGAGTATACACAAACACAATACCTGTTAATAAGATCTGAATAACTTAGACCAATTCAGATCAAATAAGTGCTTAAATTTAATGGGAACACATGCAGTTAATAACATTAGTTTTGAACACTCATACCAACATTAAATACAAACAAAGGAAACCTAAGATGACAGTTTATAACACATTGTCTCCTTATTATGGTCATTTTCTTTTTTCCGTTTCTAAGGATTATATCAATCGAAACTGGCTGTTTTATCATGCTATGAGCATGTCATAGACTGTCCTTCCAGAACATTTGATAAGATCATTTGCAACTGTAATATGAGTTAACTTTGGGTCAGAAAATTTGTGGATCATTTGACTTGAATTAACTTTTTAGTAAGTATCATACTAATGAGGTACCTGAAGCTCGCATGAGGTTTCAGAAGTCATAATATTTTCGAGAGCATATTGCCTACATATTATGATTATTTCCTTTTCCCCGTTGTAAGGATTATTTAAGTTGGAACCAACTAGTTTACCATGCTTAATTCATATCATATACTATATCCTTTTGGGATATTTAAAAGGAGCATTTGAAACTGATAAGTCAGTTATATATTTATGAAAATATCTTGGTAATGACAACATTCATAGACCTCAAGGTTGGATGGGGGGGTGGGGGGGGGAGGAAGTTCATCTGATACATTTGTATACCTTTCTAGTAAAACAGGTTGAATGATTGTTATAGTGCATGCCTTTGCCTATATGCTACGCTGATATAGATTTCTAAGAGTACGACGAGCCTAAGATTATTGATTTCATATTTTCTTTAGTCAATTTATAATTCTGTTCTCTTCTCCACATGTTTCCAGTCCTCTTCTAATTTACTAGTTAAGGCCTCTAGATCTGTTTTACAGTTCCTATCTATATGCATCTCTTTTTGCTGAAGCAAACTCTAATCACTGGAAAAAGTTTCAGCTGTCATACTTGGATTTTGCGTGGTCTCTTTGATTTTATGCTTTTCATTGTTGTTCTCTTTTTGGGATTCAACTTCTATAATATTTGCTCTGTTGAAGTTCTGTTTTTAACATAAGTACAAGATGTAAAAATCACTTAATACTATCATGGTTAATAGCTCCAAGAACTACAATTTTTTTTTAATGTGTTGCCTAAAATACTTTTGGACGCTTATAAACCATAGTAAAAAAAATTTTCTTTTAGCGGGGATAATATTGACAACACTTGTAAAGTGTACTCTTTAATGGTATAAGCTACATTTTATAAGCGTTGTTAAAGTATGACATAATTGGCAACAACCATTTACATATATGGACACACTTTTAAAGTGTCCTACTTTTATAATCATAAAAACAACTAATTTCAAAAACCGTCTTAAAGTTTTCACTAATATATTATTTTTCCTCCAACATTTTAATCCTCCCTCCCATTCTTATTGAGCAAAAA
>NC_028637.1:21303268-21314847 GCF_001406875.1 Solanum pennellii | reverse complement strand
CTTGTAAAGTGTACTCTTTAATGGTATAAGCTACATTTTATAAGCGTTGTTAAAGTATGACATAATTGGCAACAACCATTTACATATATGGACACACTTTTAAAGTGTCCTACTTTTATAATCATAAAAACAACTCATTTCAAAAACCGTCTTAAAGTTTTCACTAATATATTATTTTTCCTCCAACATTTTAATCCTCCCTCCCATTCTTATTGAGAAAAAATATTTAATAAAACATTAAAATTTACTTTTCTCTCAGAAATAAAATCTCTTAACGTGAAAGCTGATCTGAAGAACTTTTCTCGCTTTCTAACAGAACTTCACACGAAAAACACGATTTTTCCAAAAATCATTGATGGTTTATCAGGTAAGTCTTTCATTTTCCCCAAATCGCTGAAGAGCATGATTTTACCTATTAATAGCAAGCAGTAATTACCAAGGGTTGAGGTGACAATAGATTTTCTATTCTATTTGTGCCTTGATACTTATAATAGACTTGACTCCGAGAAGGGAAAGACTTAAGGTTAATGGAGAGTGAAGTTCATTGATTATTTTGCACTATGCCTCTATTTGGTATACTAGAAGGTAAGTAAATAAGAAATAGTCTTCTCTTATCCCCTTTACTAAAAAGGAGAAATAACTCTTTCATCTCTCGTCTTCCTACCCTTTTTCCTTTCAACCAAAGCGACATTGTAGTGACATATATTTCAAGTCATTCATCTTGATTAAGCTTGGATCTGTTATGAGTGTAATATGACTAATGTAGTGAAGTATTTGTGTCTTAGCATAAAAGTGTAACCTATTATAGCTTTTGGCTACGTCTTCTTTTTATTTATAAGAGACATAAATTTATTCGTCAGAGATTTCTAAAAAATGAACTTTCTTTTCTACAATCTTGACATCCCTAATTTTGAAATTCCGGCAAAAGTTGAGGCATTTAATATCAAATGGTAATAGACTTTAATGAAGAAGTGATTATTCAAGTTAGTAGCTTAAATCAAACTAAATTTAGAGAGTGAAATTTCGTATGGACTCGTAAACATGATATGTTCCCTAAGTTTCATCTCAAAATCTATATTAACTGAGATTATTATTTGATATACTGATGATATATAATGTCTTGTGTCCTAGTCGGATTTCGAATGAAACGTGGCTGGATATATTCTTTTACCAACCGTGCAACCACGAGTTATTTTTCAACTAGTGTTGGTATTTATGCTTAAAAACATATTATTCCTAAATTAAGGCATAATACACTAGATGGACACAAATCGATCTTGCAAGAAAATCAATTTAGTCATCGATAGAACTAGCATTGATAACTCCGCTTACCATATTCCTAAAGGAAATCTTAATATCAACACTAGATGGACATAAATCAATATTGCAAGAAAACCAATTTTATCATCACTAGAATCATTTAGTGTTGGTACTTATGCTTAAAAACACATTATTTCTAAACTAAAGCATAATATCAACACTAGATGGACACAAATCAATATTGCAAGAAAAACAATTTTGGCATCAATAGGATCAACTAGTGTTGATACTTATGCAAAACAAACACTCAATGGAGACAAACAAGTTATCACAAAATTAGAGCTAGATATTAATAATAGATTGACACAAACACTTGTAGAGAACAATTGTACTCAAACTTAAGAAATTTAGAAGCACCAAACATTATCTCCTACTTTGATGAAAGAAACAATATAGTCTTGTATCAACTTTTTTAGATGTTGACCTTCTTCGATTCCCTAACACGAAAAGAAACAATGTTTGTTATCCTCAGGTCAATGCATAATTTTTGCTATAGAAATTTCAAAGAAAGCTACATCACACAACAGTAATATTTTTCACCTTCATATATTTCTCTATCTGGAATATACACTAACCACTTTTCTTTTCCTTTTTCAACAAATTGGGAGTAGGGGAGGGGGAAGTAACATGGAGAATTGAACCTTCGCCAAGCGAAAGTTCTGATAGTCAACCAACTGAACTATTAAAAGAACTAAAATAATGTATGTTCGTATCTAATGCCTCGATTTAATTCCCAAGTCTTACTAAAAATTTTGAGACAAGGAATGAGACATTCAACCAAATGTTGAGAAAACTATTGTTTTCTAGACATGTTGAAGCCCATGAGATCCATTGATACAAATAAATGATGGACTTTATGAATCTAAATTATTGTTCCTAAACTCTATTTATATACCTCTTGTTCACATAAATCACACATTTTTATCAATGGGTTCGATGTAATCCCAAAGTAAGAGAGAAATGATTTCAACATGAAAGGACAATTAATGTTGAAATTGATCAAAAACAAATGTGAATCAGGATACACTAGACAACTCATTGTTTTCTCACAATAATGTATGATGAATAACAAATGTCCTTACCATACATCTTCAATGGAAGTTGTCTGCGCTTCGCGCAGTGGTGAACTATATCAATAATCTACTTCTGAACATATGATAAATACATGTGGTTTTAAGAGGGTACAACCCTATAATAAATTGTCAAGAATATTTTATCCAAAGATGAAATTAAATGTTTTTCTTTAATCTTAAAACGAAAAGGATTTGATTTTAATTGTTTAAGAATATTATTATTAATTCTTCATTATACTGTAATTGTTCATCACCAAAGTCTTTACAAAAGATGTGTAATTGTTTCACTTTTGATATTTGTATTTTGAATAAGTTGTAGAAACATTATATTCATCAATTGCGAGAGTTTTTCTCCTACTCAAGACAGCTATATACACAATCTAAATATTATACATCTTATATCCTTAGTGTCGTACTTGATCAATTAATTTAAATATAAAAACACATCTGTTGGATTTTAATGAAATAATGTATGTTGCTCAAATAATTTGGATTAAATGATGTCATGGCACGTCCCTTATTCAAAAATCAGACATAGTCGATGACACTACTTTGATAGCCAAAAGACGTATTTTATTGTTTATGTTTTGATCAATGTGGTTAAAACTTTATTGTTTTTGGGACTTATAATCTAAAGTTTATAAGGAGGTAATTATTTATTTAAAATATATATTCATCCTACTTTGAGGGGTAATTCATTGACTCCAACCTAACATTTGAACCCCAAACGTTTGATTTAGGTTGAGTACAGTACTTACCATCCCACCATATTCCTTTATTTTTTGATGTGACTAGTCGATTGAATACCTTGATAAGATAGAAAGTTGAATAAATAAAACTCCAAGGTAGTGTTGAACCACCCTAACTTTTGAACATTTAAAGTCCTTTGTTGCACATTTCATGGATCTTTTAGGCACTGAAAACTCTATAAAGATTAAAGTAATTTATTTTAAAAATTTAAGAATTCTAATCTACATGACACCAATAGTCTAATGATTACATCAAATACTTGATTAACATATCTTTACTTCAACATAATGATCAAAAGCATAAACATAAACAAAAAAGTTTAAAACATGTACACAAAAATTAAAAAAATAAGCATAAATTAGTGACTGTAAAAAAAAATACAAGAATCTGTAATAATGATATGAAGCATATAGGAAAAGTTGAGTCCACTGAATGCATATTGTTCCCTTAAGGAATTATTCCATTCTACTATCCGTAGTTTAAAGGAATAGATCCTCTCAGGATAGAGTGATTATATTCACAAGTGTGTTGATACAAAAACAATGGTGTCAATCAGTCATTCAACATGAGCAAAATACACAAATATATAATTCTGCAGAAGAAGAAGAAGAAGTTTAGAATTTTCGTTGTTTTAAAATGAGAGGAAATCTCTTTATTTATAGACAACAAAGGATATTGCTAATTAATGCTTATGGTGCATTATCAGAAAAGTCACAACTATTTGGAAAAGTCACAACTTTTCATAAAAATCACAATTTTTCATAAAACATGCAACTCTTCATAAAAGTTGCAACACTTGATTAAAGTTGCAACTCTGCATAAATGTCGCACCTCTTCGTAAAAGTCGCAACATTTCATAAAAATTCACAACTTTTTGTAAAAGTCAAACTTTTCATAAAAAGTGACAACTTTTGTAAAAGTCGATAATTTTCATAAAATTTACAACTTTTCATGAAAGGGAAAACTAATTATGAAAATAAATAAGATAAAAATAGAATCTTGGTTTGTGGTTGCGTCACATAGGTGGGCCTAAGGTTCACTTTTATATAAATACTAGGTAACTTAGCCCCGCTTTAAACGTGCATAAACAATTTTTCAAACTTGAGAACAACCTTTCCAATAATTGACTATTATATGAAAAAAGCTAAAATTAAACTTTAGAAGGTTTTAAGAACATTTCAACATAAATTTAATGATTCAGCATTATCACATATCTCCAGAATTGTAAATATATAATGAATGATTAAAAGTCTTTGAAAATTTAATTATTTTCATCCTTTACATAATTTATCATAATATACGTTTGCTAATATGATTATCTTGTTAAAATTGAGTGATATTTTTATGTAGCAATGAAGCATCAAATTTTATATTCTTTTGTACATGCAAAATATAGAATCTAATAATTCTATGGTTATAAGATCGTTAGAAATGTACACCACAACAACATAATATTTTTTCTTAGAAAAAATTTATTTGTAAGAGATTAAATATTTAGTACTTTTTGTTATTGTTACTTTGTTACTCTAATGAAATTTATAGAAGGAGAAGAATAAATTTGAAACAACAGAAAAATAATATTGTTGGCCCTTTTTGAAATTCATTCTTCATTAAACTGCTGGTTTGAAGGACCTTCTAGATGCTTCATCAATGCAATTTTATGACTTTTTCAGAAATATGTATCTCAAATTATTGCATTATGAAAGTACAAGTAGATCAAAATGTTGGATTGTATACTCATGTTAAAGAAATATTCTTGAACATGAAAAATTAAAAATGGGTCTAACCTATATAACTAAAATGTTCAGTAATGAAGATCAATAAATGTTAATAGACATATATTTTGCTTTCATATTTTTCAAATTAAGCTTGCCAAAAATAGTCTTAAATCACATCAAAAATATTTCGAAGAGTTGAAGGAGATGGAAAAAGAAAAATATGAAAGGATGGACTTTGTCAAAGTGTATCATATACAATACTTCAATCAAATTTCTCCTTAAAGTGCACATAATACCCACTAATAAAATTTAGTAAAGATAGATATTTTACATATGAAAGGCAAAAAATATGGGCATGCAAAACAATTAACTCACAAATGATATTTTAATTAACAAAAAATATCATCCTTGTATGTGAAGGAATGACGTTGATAAAGAAATTAGAGATTTGTGGAGATTCTTTTATCGTACCTTCAACAATTCCAGTAGAAAAAACTAGATGAATAGTCAATTAGCACTCGTTATTTAATCTGCACTAAAAAAACTTATAATAATAAATTAAACATAAGTAATAAAGTATAAAGAATGTACTCCAAAACAACAAGTAATAATATAAGCATAAATGAATGACTGTAAAAAGCATATTCGGATCTGTATCAATAGAATGAAACGTAATGAAAAATCGAGTCCACCGAATGCACAGTATTCCTTAAGGGGATTATTCTCGTCTAGTACCTAAGGTTTAAGGGAATAAATATAATGTCATTATAGAACAATTATATTCACTAGTGCATTGATACAAAACAATGATGTCAGTAAATCACTCAACAGGGGCAATGTTGAGAAAATATTTAAATGTACAAAGGAAAAAGAAGAAGTTCAGAGAAAATTCCTATATTTATAAAAAAACAGAGGGTATTGTGATCAAATGCTTATTGTGCCTTATCGAAAAGGTCACAACTCTTCGAAAAAGTTACAACCCTTCAGAAAGGTTACAACTTTTCATAAAAGTCGCACCTTTTCATAAAAGTCAAAACTTTTCATTCAAGTCGCAACTTTTCATAAAAGTAATAATTTTTCATAAAAGATAGAACATTTCATGAAAAAATAGGCTAGTTTTGAAAATAAAATAAATTAAAAGGAAATTCTGGTTCATGGTGCCACCACGTAGGCGCACTTAGGGTTCTCCTTTATATAAATATATGATATGATATGATATAAAAATAATTAACTACACATCAACAAAAGTTTAATTTTATAAATTAAATTTTATGAATTTTATTAAATATACCTCCTAATTATATAAATTTAACTAGTGAGTTTGGCTGCGCTACGCGCGTTATTGAAAATTTTTGTATAAATTTTATTCAAATATTTCCAATCGAATTTACGCAGAAATCAAACTTCCAATTCAATTATTTTTTTAAAAGATATTTAATTTATATATTCTTCTATTTTTATTATCACTTAAAATTTTTTAATCATTTATGAATACTTGTTAGTGTACTTATAAGTGAAGAAAAACATAATTATTTTTCTTAATAGGAAGTAGAGAAAGAAAAGAATTGCAAGAAATTATGTATATATTTTGAGCATATATATTAAATCGTATTTAAACCTATTTTTTTTAAAACAAAAAGAAGAACCGTAAATACATATAAAGATATACTAATACTAATAAAAAAGAACCATAAAGTGAATTGTCTATATCAATTTTCCAAACGTTGAGAGTAAATAAATCATAAGAGATTTGGAGAAAAACATCATTATACTAATTTTTATGTAAATCAATAAATATTATAAATTATCTTACAAAATTTTTAATAATATTTAATTTGACAATCTCTATAGGGAAAAGGACAAGTATATCCCCGTACTTTTGTAAATGATATGCGTATACCTTTGTTATACTTTCAGAACATCAGTATCCTTGCCGTCCAAATTTTGGAACATATATACCCTTTAAGTTAACGGCGGTACACGTGTCTCAATCCTAACCACTAACTTGATATTTGTTAAATTTCTGCACAAAATTTAAAAAATCCACCCGAATTAATTTTAAAACCCGCCCAAATACATAATACCCATAACCCAAAAATATTAACCAAATCCCCAATTTAATCACTTAATTTAAAATTAAGCAACTTAAACACTTGTTTAGCAGCATCTTTCCCCATCTTCAACCCAAAATCATATTCAACACTAAATTCTCCAACTTCTTCTCAACTCTCACATAGAATAGAAAGACCCATCTTAAAAAGCACAAAGACTGATAATAGGATGATAATTTAGTTAAGTAGTAAGGTTAGATTTGTTTAGAGAGAAGATGTGAATGAGAAAGAGAAGGAGTTTTGGGTCGTATGTGGGATCTTAAATTAGGTGATTTTTTTAAAAAAACAAACTCATAATATGAAAAAAAAAACTCATAAAAGAGTTATTCCTCAAAGACAAAATCAACAACAATTTGTTTAGCATGTTGCTTACTGCCAAGTTGATGAGCTTTTCCTTTCTTCTTGTGCTCATTCACAGGGGACATAGGCAAATTAATTCCTTCATTATGATATTGTAGTTGCTACAAAGCCGATCCTGCATCTCTCTCTAAAGGATTCAAATTTCTCGTGACTAGTCACCCTAGTATGGATGAACCATCGAGATCTGGTTGTGTCCTCGTTGACGGAATCTGCTTTGGTTGATACTCTTGCTTCAATATTTATCCCTTCTGATCACGCTTCGGCGTACAATTATACATCTTGAGTCGTCGTCTAGTGGCGGAGCTATGGTTGCCACTTTTGTTCTCGCTCTTAGGTGAATTGATTTGGGGATTTGAGTTTATATTATTGGGTCATGGGTACTATGTATTTGGGCGGGTTTTTAGATTAATTCGGGTGGATCTTTTTAATTTTTGGCAGAAATTTAACAAGTATCATATTAGTGGTTAGGATCGAGACACGTGTACCACCGTTAACTTAAATGGTATATATGCTCTAAAATTTGCAAGGGTACTGATCTCCTGAAAGTATAACGAAGGGTATACACATACCATTTATGAAAGTTCGGAGATATATTTATCCTTTTTCCCATCTCTATATGTATTTGGAGCTTGTGTTCTTTAGGGTGAGAGCCTCTTCATCCTCTCTCTTTTAATTGATTTATCATATGCTCATATTCCTTTTAATGCAGTATATATTGTTATTTATGTTTGAACGATCATTGTCCGATGCCATAAAAAAGTTGCAAAATATGAATGAATTTCAAATTCACTGCAATGATATATTTGTAATAAAAAGGTTAAGTTTTGTTCTATTA
This sequence comes from Solanum pennellii, assembly GCF_001406875.1. Taxonomy (NCBI): domain Eukaryota; kingdom Viridiplantae; phylum Streptophyta; class Magnoliopsida; order Solanales; family Solanaceae; genus Solanum; species Solanum pennellii. Next base: position 21,306,680 of record NC_028637.1, on the reverse strand, counting down.
TTACATCAATGAAATATAAAAATAGGTCTCAAAATTACACTTTCAATGAAGGAGTAGAGAAATGTTTATGAATTTGTAAAGTATATACATTCTCCTTTTAATTTTGTTCTTATATTTTGTTCGAGAATTAAGTTATATGAACTTTCACCATATTATATTTAATATATATTCTTTATTATATTAATATGAGAAATATTGAATCGTATAGTATTTTCGTACAGAATTCAAAATATTTAAATTTCAATTCTAAAATAGTGTATTTATCTAATTCAATTGAGCTTTGAGAATTTGATAAATAAACCATTAGAAAGATAAAATATGATAAATGAAATGAACGGAAGCAGTTATTACTTAATAATTCAGCAATGAGGTATATGTTATATGTCGAATATATGAGACTCTTTGATGTAGATTATAACCCACAATAATATAAAAAATTATCGAATATTGAGTGAGAAATATTTTCATAAAGAGACTATAAAGTAGTTCTCAATCAAAAGAATACATCAATTATTTAGTAATTGAATAAAATATGAGACTCCTTGATTTATCAAAATATCAAGATTTGTAACACAAAACATCAAGATTTAAAAGTTGAGTAAGAATTAATAAAGAGATTCTAAAGTAGTTCTCAACCAAAACAATACATACCTGAATTTGGCCGTAAGAATGAATCCATTTTATTATCCTAGAAAACATAACACATACAGATAAATTTAATCAAAATAGAATATCTAATGTCACTTGAATTTCTCACGATAAAGTATGAAGATGCAAATGTATATATCTATATAAATCTTAATCTAGAATCAATGTTATGACATGTCTCTGAGGGTTGAAATTTTATTTATCTTTTTGTGGTTCTTTTTTTATTTTATTTTTTCATTTTAAAACCTAAAATACTATTCAATGTTTTTTCAGAATATAAACGCATAATATTTAATATTCCCTCATTAATCATATACATAAAATCTTCAGTTATCCATTTTCTACAATAAAAATATTTTCCTTAATTGTAAGATTTAAGAATATTTATTTTTTCCACTTAAATATAGAAGTTGAGAAGTTTTTTAATATTAACTTTTGAATATCATATAAACACATATAATTAAGTTGATTACATATCGAATATGATATTGTTTGTAGAAGATGAAGGTCAGACAGATATGATGGTTTTGAGGTATCCATAGATTTTTGTGCGGCTTATTGAAGAAGTAGTTGAATATGAAGTTTTTTAAATCTCTGAAGTTCTTGTCATTCTTCTTAATTTGTTTATTTTCTTTTTTTTAATTAGTGCTAAGTTTATTTTCCTTTTTTATTGGGAACAGATCCACTTATGGGATTGGTAGTTGTACTTATTTTTGGTTTTGTTGATTAATGAACCCTATGGGGCATTTGGTTTTAAAAGAAAAAGAAAAGGAAAGAAAAGATTTCATGTAATATAATTAAAATTTAAGTTTAATTTATAATTAATGACTTATTTATTTTGTTATATTTTTTAACTATTTATTTTCTCTAATCTATGAAATTCCAAAAAAAAGTGTTAAAATATCGTATTTTTCATCATTAATAAAATACTTAATTTTTCTAAAATTTTTCTTTTTCTCCTCCATAATTTCTTTCATTTATTAACACTTCCTAAATTATGATAAATCTCTATCACAATCATTTTATAAGACTTTCAGATTTTTGTAGTTTGTCATTTTTGTCAAAAATTTACTTATAATTTATTCTTTTTAATTTTTACATTTTATCTTTTTTTAGTGGCAGTAGCTTAGATTTTTTTGTGAAAATAAATTTATATATTAAAAGGTAAAAAGAGGAATATAAGGAAGAGAAATATATATTAATGTTTAGGAAAAACTGTAGATTTTGAATTCGTTCTTTTTGGAAAAGTATAATTGGTCATTAATTAATAATTAATCTTTTCTTTTATCTTTTTTTGGGGATTTATCCTTATTTTTCATCATTTACGTGTTATGTTGAAAATTAAAAACCTTTAAAACTCACTTCTTTTATTCTTTTAATTATATTTAATACAATATTAAAAAACTAAAAAGTCATTTCTTTAATATAAGCTTGAATGGTATTTATTTTCATTACACTAGCAACTTTTTTATTTTCTTAATTTCTAAAGTAATTAATAATCATATTAATATTTTATATTATAGTAATTAAATAAATATATGCTTTGATTTTATATAAATCATCACATTACTTTTTTATTGTTATTTTTCGAGAGAGGGTGTCAGATTTTGTAGTAATCATCACATTTATTTTTTTGTTGTTATATTCTATGAGTTCATTATTTGCATATTCTAGTTTGACTCAAAAAGTTAGATGCACACTATTGAATTAAGACAAACTTATTAAAGTGGATTTCATTAAAAACTCCAAAGATTAATTATGCATTGAATTTATATATTATTTTTCGTTTTAAAAAATTAAAGCCTAATGATTATATTGGAAACACATGTTCATCTATACAATACTTTAAAAAATTATTCATAGCTTATCATTTTTTATAATCACGCAAAGCGCGAACAAGTCCAATAGTTAAAAAGAAAATACTGTAAATCTGCAAAGTAAAAATTGATATTATTCCTTTGAGTTCTCTATTTGATAACACATATTCGTACTCTAATTTAGAATAAAATAATATAAAAAAAAGAATATATTTAAACAAACTTACCATGCATATCACACAATATTTTGACTTTTTGTGTGCGTAACATGAGACATTTTAGCCTTTAGGCATAAACCCAACAACTCGTCTCAACAAGTTTGGGGGCCTAAGGCCGAACGTATAAAGAGACCCTATTATTTAGTTGACAGTACAAATTTAATAATTATATTATACTACGTCTACTTCTACAAATGAGGTCTAGAGAGGCAAGATAGTACCATTATAAAGTCAGAATTTAAACAATGTAAATTATTTTCAATAAAACTTATATAATATAAAGTTAGAATAATAAGACACGACTCAATATTTTTTAAAAATATGATGAAATTAAAATAGAGTTATGACAAATTTGATAAATAGGTATAAGACTTTCAAAATGGTGTTGATTAATGTTGGTGCTTGAAATTTGAATGAGACCCCAAAAACTAATTTGATCTTTTTATTAATACATAACAATATATTTTACATAATGTAGAAGGTTTGAATGTTTGAGATGAGACTTGAGAATATTTAATAATCAAAGAATAAAAAATAGTGACAAGAGAATAAGAAAACTAAGTATAAGAACACAATACGCTTGATTCATGATAATCGTCAGAATATAAATGATCTAGACAACAAAAGAGATAGTTTATATATATATATACACACACACACACATATATATATATATATACACACATACATATATATATATATATATATATATGTATGTATATATATATA
>NC_028637.1:21270885-21296454 GCF_001406875.1 Solanum pennellii | reverse complement strand
TATATATATATATATGTATATATATATATATATATATGTATATATATATATATATGTATATATATATTTGGTCCTTATGGTCGAGATGGCCCTGCCCTTAAGGCTAAGCTAATTCTACACATATAAAACTCTTGTAATCTATCTCTGATTTTGTAGTTTTCTTTTAATATTTAGTAACATGCTTTACTTTTTTTATATTTCGATTGTGTAGAAACAAATTCAATTAGGTCAAAATTGAGATGGATGGTAGAAAATAGATGGCTTTTCAGGCTAAGGGAGGTGGAGCTGCTGCAGAAGATAAGGATTCTGATGATTGGCGGACTGAACGTTTTCTCTATACTCGTCAAAGGATTGTCAACAACGTGTAAAAACATTTTTTTAAAAAATTCACCTTGTTCTTGCGTTTATGTTAATGATTTCGGATCTGAAATCTAGGGTTCTTTTGTGTTTTATAAGTTTAATGTGTAATAACCTGTTTTTTCAGATTTAATTTTTTTTTTATAAAAAAACTCACTTCTCTAATTGAATTGAGGGATTTCGATTACATCTACTTGGTGGAGTAATTGGATTATAACTACTTATATTCTTTAGATAAAATAAGTATTAGTCTATCACAACAAAATGTGATGTCAACATATTTTAATATATTTGAGAAGTATTTAGCTAGATTGCATTCTTATCAAGCCTTTCATTTAAAGCTGAACTTTTGTTGATATGGTTGTATAGAATGGAGGACATTAAGAAGAACTTTCCTATCTTTGGGAAAGATAGAGCAGAGGATCTTAGGGAAATTGTAGTAAGGTTTGAGGAAAATATGTGGTCTCTTTTCTATTTATTCATGTTGGTATAAATTTGCATTTGTTTTTCAAGTCACCTTGACGCGTTGAATGTATTCTAACTCAAATTTATTTAATATTGCAGTATAATTATCTGTGGAAAGTGTCTTTTATGATGCTGAAAATTCCAATGGTTTACATTCCAATAGTGCGAGTAATAGTCAGAATTCCCATATTCCAGGTAAATAATGAAATTTCAGGCTTTGTATTTCACATTTTCACTGGAAATTTGAAATTAAGAAAAAGATACTCTTATTTTTATTGTTTTCTATTCTATTTATTAAAGTTCTCAAATATCCTATATATGTGATGTCGTGTAGACCAACTGAGAATCCTCGTATTTTGAATTTTTTCGCAAAAGTAATCTTTAAAAGGGACTTTGGTTTTTGTAAGTCAATCCAAACACCCATTAAGAATTTTGTTGGAAGCAATCTTTCCTTTTGATACACTCTTTCTTTCCTCTTTTTTCTTTTCTAAAACTTCCTTTTAAAACTGAAAATCCTAAGATATCATAATTGAACCTATATCCTATGAAACTATTTCTGGGCCGGAGGATAGTAACGAGGAAGCAAAAGAGGAGGATGATTTGGACGTTTAAAAGGAGGATGTCGTAGAGGAGGTGGTGTTTAGAAAGGAGCAAAACTATGTGTTGGAGTCGAACAAAAAGAGAATGTCGAAATTGGGGAAACTAAGGTATGTTTATATTTTTTATTTTGACTTTCCTTTTTTTTTTCTTGAATGCCTTTTCCATATTAAAAATAAAATAGAAACACAACATTATATCATTGATTCATTTGTTGATAATGATACAAATTGGATTTTTGCAATTGCTAAGTTGAGTAGCTAGCATAAATACCCAAGGGCACTTATTTACATTTTGTTCTTCGACTCTCCAATTACAAATTTTTTTATCCTTTCTTCTGAATTAATTAATAGTCCATAGCTTGATGACTCATAAGGCATTTTTTGTTCTCATAGATATTAAGACATCTCAATATGAATGCACATTCTAATAATCAATATATTTTCTTTAGCTTCGAACATTGAATTAATAATTAATATAAAATTCAAATAAAAAAGTATTTAAGATTAAAAATTTAAATTAGTAAAATAAAAACATTATGTGATAAATAATTAAAATATAGGTATATGTTTTCCATTGTGAAAATGGTTTTTCATAAGTGGTGGGGGTAATGGTTGGTGTTAGTTGTTAATAACTGTGGTGGTACAGGTGGTTGTGTTGAAGTGTTGGTTGTAGTTGTGATGATAGAGGTCATTGTTAGTAAGGATTAACAACAATAGTTCTGGCAGGGGTGGGTGGATACAATTATATTGATGTGGTTGGCGAGTGCAATGGTGGTTGGCGACGGTAATGGTTGTGATGGTATTTGGTGATTGTTAATGGAGTGGGGTTGAATTCACACGAACAAAATACCTCTAAATAAGATCTCAATAACGAAGACCTATTTAGATTAAATAAGTGCTTAAATTTAATGTAAATAAATGCAGTTAATAACATTATGTTTGAACACTCATACCAACATTAAGTACAAATAAAGGAGACCTAAAAATGAAACTTTAGAACACATTGTCTCCTTATTATAATCATTTTCTTTTTTCTTTTTCTAAGGATTATATCAATCGAAACCGACTGTTTGATAATGCTTTGTGCATGTCGTAGACTGTCCTTCCGGAACATTTAATAAGATCATTTACAACTAAAATATGAGTTAACTTTGGGTCAGCAAATTTGTGGAGCATTTGACTTGAATTACCTTTTGAATAATTATCATACTAATGAGGTACTTGAAGCTGTATGAGGTTTCAGAAGTCATACTTTCTTTTTTCCATTTCTAAGGATTATATCAATCTAAACCGACTGTTTTATCATGCTTTGTGCATGTGGTAGACTGTCCTTCAGGAATATTTAATAAGATCATTTGCAACTGAAATATGAGTTAACATTGCTTAGAAAATTTTTGGAGCATTTGACTTGAATTAACTTTTGAATAACTATCATACTAATGACGTACCTAAAGCTCACATGACGTTTGAGAAGTCATAATCTTTTCGAGAGCATATTGCCTACTTATTATGTTTATTTCCTTTTTTCCCTGTTTTAAGGATTATTGCAATTGGAATCAACTGGTTTACCATGCTTAATTCATGTTGTATACTATGTCTTTTCGGGATAATTAAAAGGAGCATGTGAAACTGAAATATTGGATTAATATTGATTGAGCAAGCGCTTCCATTTTACTTGAATTATCTTTTGAATGCGTATCCTCGTACCCTCTAGAAGCAACCCCGAACACCTCCTCACTAGTGTCTCTATTAACCCCTATTCACGTATCCAACTGATCTAGTCTCGCTTCCCTAAAAATAGGTCGCCCCCATGTTTATCAAATAAATTCATATAGTGCACGTTACAAGCTTTTAGGTGGAAATATTTTTACCCGACCCTAAATCAATTGATATGTCACCAAATATGCCATAATAGTTGGTCAGAGGCATAACAGTATTATTCTATACACTATATCATATCCTAGACCAACACTTAATTTTATTTTCATAAGTATCACCTACCATTAGATTAAAAATAGTGTCATAAGATATAACATTGATAGTTGAAAATTAAAGAAATAATGTACAAAAAAGAGACACTAATTATTATCTATATCTAATTACAAGTAAACCTATAATGAAGATTTCTTTTTTTTGCCAAAAGGTCTAGAATGTTATTTTTCTCGTGTGATTAAAATTATTCTTTTTGTTGATGGACTAAAAATATGAATAATTTATTTTTAGCAACAATAATTCGTAGTATTAATGTATGATAAATTTCCCCTTTTAGTTATTAGCGCTTTGTTGTTTCTCAAGAAAAAAAGTTGCATGATAACCATTAGTGAGAAAGACAAATTCCTTAGCAGTAGTGGTGATGATGAAAACTCTGAACGTTATTTTTATTTAAAACTCACCTCATAAAAAAGAGAAGATTGAGACAAAATGTGAAGAAACTAGCTTCGTTGATAGAATGAACAGCTGCCTAACACTCTTATTGTTCAAATCCTTTCTCGATTGTCCATATTATATACCTTTAGAATTATTATTCCCTCTTAGCATTGGAAATACATCGGAACTTCTGTTGACAACATTGTTTATAACAATAAGGAGTATTATTATTCACATGGCTTGGGGGTACAAAAATTCATTTCCTTAACGGACAATAGAAGTCCAAAAGTATTTACAATGTTTAGAGAGAATAGATATTCTGAAGGCATCTTTTGTGGTCAATCGAGAAAGAATTTGAACAATAATAGTGTTAGGCAACTGACTGATTCTATCAATGAGGTTAGTTTCTTCACATTCTATCTCAATTTTTTGAGGTGAGTTTTCAATTAAAAAAACTTTCGAAATTTCCATCATCACCACAACTACTAGAGAATTTGTGTTTCACACTCATGGTTGTCATGCTACTTTTTCGTTTTGTGAGAAACAACAAAACGCTAATAACTAAAAAGGGGAGAATTACCATACATAAATAATGAGAGTTATTGTTTCTTAAAAAGAAATATTCACATTTTTAGTCCATCGATAGAAAAAATAATGTAAATCACATAAGCAAAGTAACATTCTGGACCTTTGGCAAAAAATAAAATAAAAAACATCTTCATGATAAGTTTACTTGTAATTTTCTATAGACAATTAATGGTGTATCTTTTTTGTTTATTATTTCTTTAATGCTTAACTAACAAAGTTATATATTACGATACTACTTTTTAATGTAATTTGATGTGACACTTTTATATATATGTATTTTAATTAAGAATTTCTTTTATATATAGGGGTCTTGAGAGGGAAAATTAAAGGGGATATTCCAAGGTGAGGAACATAACACTCACCAATGAATTCTCTTAACTCGACAATTCATCTCTTGGAATGTCAAACTTCATGTATATAGTAAACATGCATATGACTATTTTATATAGATGAATCTCTTTAAGATATCACACGTTTATATTGACCTTTTATATTTTTCATGAGAAAAAACAATATAAACGAATTTTGAAGAATCTCCTAGTTCTTTAATATTTTTTGAATAGATAATATGCATATTTGTAGAAAATTCCATTATCTTTCATGATTGATACTTAAATATTATTTTATCAAAGAAGTTATTTGACACAAATGGTGAACCCTAGTCCCCTATCCTAACACTGAGCTAGAGAGAGTAAGTGGAGTAAGGCGTAGGCTAGCCTTTATTCGGCCAATGTGTGTCCGAGAGGAACACATTTGACACGTGGCAAGTTTTTCGAGAGGGAACTTATTTCCATCTAAAGTTTAGACTAGTCACAATTATCTCACAGATTTCCTAATCATGTACCCAACTACTTATCTCAACAAATAATAGGATGACTTAGAATGACAAGAAGAAAATTGGTAGACGAAGGTAGAGAACAGGAAGTGTTTGTGGGCTTCGCATTTCATGAGGAGTTTTAGTCACTAAGTTTAAATTATCATACCTTTGCACTCATCCCTATTACAAGCATTAGACACCTTTTTGATCCCGAGTAACTCGAATCAAAGATTTATTTGAAAATGAGGGGAAACCTAAGGGGGAAAACATGCATTGTGTTCCTCCTTGTAAGTGTTAGTGTTGCATCTGATTCATGATCTTAAAATGATTTACTTATGTGTGTGAATATGAAATTATTCTTTGTGTTAGGGCAGTCTGATATTGTTGTTAAGCTTGAACTTGCATTAGTAGTAAATATTGTGAGCATGAGAATCTTTGGTAATGGTGTGTCACAACATGAATCTTTGAGTACACAATAGATCTTTGCATGAGTATTTGAATCTTTTTATGCACATTTATGATTGAGTCTTGTTTAGCACTATTTTAGACATCCTTTTTGAACTGTTTAACTTGCGTTTTACTTTAGGACAAGAAAAATATTAAGTTGAATGTGTTGACGAGTCCTTAAATTGAACTTATTTAGGGTTTTATTTTAATATAAATGGTGTCATATAATGCTTATTTAGTCTCAATATCTGATGAGAACTCTTATATTTCAGGTATTTGAAGTTGTAATGAAATCATGAACACTTACATGTAAAAAGGACCAAAAAGGTTTAAAAGAACGTAGAAGCTGAAGCCAGAGAATCGCCAAGCACACTTGGATAGTCGTTGAGTAGACGTAGACCGCCCTTTGTTCCAAACATGTGAAGCCCTGAAGGAAATGGAACAAAAAGCAATGAAAGGATCAGTTGGCACATCGCCGAACGGGTTTGCGAAGCAATGCTACACTGCCCAATGCTCCAGAACACGAAGATGTTCATTATTTGTATATTATAGTTTGACTAAAAAAGTTAGATGCAAACTATTGAATTAAGATAAACATAAGAAAGTGGATGTCATTAAAATTTCCAAAGAATAATTATGCATTGAATCTATATATTATTTTTTGTTTTAAAAAATTAAGGCCTAATGATTATATTGTAAACACATGTTCATCTATACAATACTTTATGTAATTATTCATAGCTTATCATTTTTATAATCACACAAAGCGCGAACAAGTTCAATAGTTAAAAAATACTATAAATCTGCAAAGTAAAAATTAATATTATTCCTTTGAGTTCTCTATTTGATAACATATAATCGTACCCTAATTTAGTATATAATTATATTAAAAAAAGTATAAAGAATATATTTAAACAAACTTACCATACAAAACACACAATATTTTGACTCTCTGTGTCTGTAAAATGAGACATTTTAGCCTTTAGGTATAAACCCAACAATGAGGGTCGTCTCAACAAGTTTGGGGCCTAAGGCCGAACGTATAAAGAGACCCTATTTTTTAGTAGACAATACAAATTGAATAATTATATCATACTCCGTCTAGATATACAAATGAGGTCTAGAGAGGCAAGTTACTAGTATTATAAAGTAAGAATGTAAACAATGTAAATTATTTTCAATAAAATTATATAATATAAAGTTAGAATAATAAGAAACAAATAAATTTTAAAAAAATATTATTATATTGAAATAGAGTTATGATGAATTTACTAAGTAGATATAACAATATTAAAATGGTGTTGATTAGTGTTGGTACTTGAAATTTGAATAAGATACCAAAAACAAATTTGATCTTTTTATAAATACACAACAATAGTATATACATAATGTAGAAGGTTTGAATGTTTGAGATGACATTTTAGAATATTTAATAATGAAAGAATAAAATAGTGACAAGAGAATAAGAAAAGTAAGTATAAGAACACAATACAGTTATGGGGGCCCAAGAAAATTGGGGTCCACGCGATTGCTTTTGTGGCCTTATGGTCGAGACGGCCCTGTCCTTAAGACTAAGCCCTTTATACACTTATAAAACTCTTGTAATCTATCTATGATATTTTAATTTTCTTTTAAAATTTAGTAACATGTTTTTTTTTCTATTTTGATTATGAAGAAACAAATTCGGTTAGGTTAGAAATTGAGATGGATGGTACAAACTAGACGGCTGCTCAGGCTCAGGGAGGTGAAGTTGCTGCCTGAGATAGAGATTCTGGTGATTTGCGGACTGAACGTCCTCTCTATACTCGTCAAAGGATTCTCAACAATGTGCAATATTTTTTTAAGAAAATTCACCTTGTTCTTGTGTTTTTATTAAAGATTTCGGATCTGGAATCTAGGGTTCTTTTGTGATTTATCAGTTTAATGTGGAATAACCTATTTTTTCAGATTTAATTTGTTTAAAAACTCACTTCTCCAAGTGAATTGTGGGATTTCTATTACTTCTACTTAGTGAAGTTATTGGATTATAATTATTCATATTCTTTAAATAAAATAAGTTTTAGTCTTTCACAGCAAAATGTGATGTCAACATATTTTAATATATTTGAGAAGCATTTATCTATATTGCATTCTTATCAAGCCTTTCATTTGAAGCTGAACTTTTGTTTATATGGTTGTATAGAATAGAGGACATTAAGAAGCACTTCCCTATCTTTGGGAAAGATAGAGCAGAGGATCTTAGGGAAATAGTAGTGATGTTTGAGTAAAATATGTGGTCTAAACTCTTTTCTATTTATTCATGTTGGTATAAGTTTGCATTCGTTTTTCAAGCCATCAGGCTTTGTATTTCACATTTTCACTTGAAATTTGAAATTAAGAAAAAATCCTCTTATTTTTATCGTTTTATTTTCTATATATTTATGTTTTCAAATATACTATATATGTGGTGTCGTGCAGACCAACATAGAATCCTCATATTTTTAGTTTTTTCGCGAAAGTAAACTATAAAGGGGACTTTTGTTTTTTTAAGTCAATCCAATCTCCCACTAAGAGTTCTATTGGAAGCAAACTTTACCTTTGATATACTCTTTCTTTCCTCGTCATCTTTTTCTTGCCTAAAACATCCTTTTAAAACTACTTCTGGCCGAAGGATAGTAACGATGAAGCAACAAAGGAGGAGGATTAAGACGTGTAAAAGGGTGATACCGTAGAGGAGATGGTGTTTATAAAGGAGCAAAACTATTTGTTGGATTCGGACATAAAGAGAATGTCAAAATTGGGGAAACTAAGATATTTTTGTATTTGTTATTCTACCAGTCCATTTTTTTTCTTGAAAGCCTTTTCCATATTAAAATAAAAGGAAAAAACAACATTACATCATTGATTCATTTGTTGGTAATTATACAAATTGGATTTTTTCAATTGCTAAGTTGAGTAGCTAGCATAAATACACAAGGCCAATGATTTATATTTTGTTGTTTGATTCTTCAATTACCAATTTTTTAAATCCTTTCTTCCGAATTAATAACTAGTCCATAGCTTGAGGACTCATAAGGCATTGTTTGTTCTCATCAAGATTATGATATCTCAATATGAATGCACATTCTAATGATCAATATATTTTCTTCAGCTCCGAACATTGAATAAATAATAAATATACAATTTAAATAAAAAAATATTTAATATTAAAAATATAAATTAATAAAATCAAAAATATTATGTGATAAAGAATTAAAATATCTATGTTTTCTAGTGATTATGAAAATGGTTTTTCATCAGTGGTAGGGGTAATGGTTGGTGTTAGTTGTTAGTAACTGTGGTGGTAGAGGTGGTTGTGTTGGTAGAATTTAGTTGATTTATGTAGTTTCCAGTGCTGTTAGTGGGGGTTGAAGAGCATGTAGTGGTTGATAATGTGTTGGTGGTAGTTGTGATGATAGAGGTCATTGTTAGTAAGGATTAACAACATTAGTTCTTGTAGGGGTGAGGTGGATACAATTATATTGATGTGGTTGGCGAGTGCAATGGTGGTTGGCGAGGGTAATGGTTGTGGTAATGTTTGGTGATTGTGGATGGAGTGGGGGTGAATATATACAAACAAAATACCTCTTAATAATATCTGAATAACTAAGACCTATTCATATCGAATAAGTGCTTATATTTAACGTAAACAAATGCAGTTAATAACATTAGTTTTGAACACTCATACCAACATTAAATAGAAACAAAGGAAACCTTAGATGACACTTTAGAACACTTCGTCTCCTTATTATGATAATTTTCTTTTTTCCGTTTCTAAGGATCTATCAATCGAAACCGACTGTTTTATCATGCTTTCTGCGTGTCGTAGACTTTCAGAAAATTTGAGGAGCATTTGACATGAATTAACTTTTAAATAACTGTCACTAATTATGTACCTGAAGCTCGCATGTGGTTTCAGAAGTCAGTGTATTTTCGAGAGCATATTGCCTACATATTATGATTATTTCCTTTTTCCCCCTTGTAAATATTATTGCAATTGAAATCAACTGGTTTACCATGCTTAATTTATATCGTATACTATGTCCTTTTGGGATATTTGAAAGGAGTATTTGAAACTGAAATATGAGATTAATTTTGATTCAGCAAATGCTTCTATTATTTGACTTGATTTATCTTTTGAATTAGTATCCTCGTACCCTCTAGAAGCAACCCCTACCACCTCCTCACTAGTTTGTCTATTCACCCCTAATCATGAGTCCAAATGATCTAGTCTCGTTTCCCTAAACAAAGGCCACTCACATGTTTATCGAATAAATTCATATATCGCACATGACAAACTTTTATGTGAATATTTTGTACCCGACCCTAAATTAATTGATATGACACCAAATATGCCATATTGTTGGTCAGACGCATAACAATGATATTCTATACACTATATCATATCCTAGACCAACACTTTATTTTATAATCATAAGCACTGATTTAGATATTTACCAAAGAAATTCAATGTCAAACTAGGTAGCTTGGGTATAAATAAACATTAGTGAAATATATGTATGTATATACGTATGTATATATGCATGTATAAATAGTGTCATAAAATATAACTTTGATAGTTGAAAGTTAAAGAAATAATTAACAAAAAAGAGACACTATGAATTATCTATAATTAATTAAAAAAAATTCAATATCTTGATTTGTATCTTCAATTTTTGGAAACTTATAAAGTTCTTCCCAACAGGTCTAGAATGTTACTTTGTTTGTGTGATTAACATTATTCTTTCTATTGATGGACTAAAAATATGAATAATTCATTTTTAGAATACCTAATTCTCAGTATAAATGTATGATAAATTTCATCTTTCAGTTATTAGAAAAAAAAAGTTGCATGACATCCATCAGTGAGAAAGACCAATTACTTAGCAGTAGTGGTGATGATGGAAACTCTGAATGTTATTTTTATTAAAAACTCACCTCATAAAAAAGATAAAATTGAGAAAAAATGTGAAGAAACTAGCCTCATTGATAGAATCGGCAGTTGTCTAACGCTCTTATTGTTCAAATCCTTTCTCGATTGTCCATATTAGATGCCATTAGAACGACTATTCCCTCTAAACATTTGAAATACTTCTGGACTTCTATTGACAACATTGTTTATGACACAAGGAGTATTGTTATTCAAATGGCTTGGGGGTACACAAATTCATTTCCTTAACAGACAATAGAAGTCCAAAAGTATTTACAATGTTTAGAGAGAATAGATATTCTGAAGGCATCTGTTGTGGGCAATCGAGAAAGAATTTGAACAATAATAGCGTTAGGCAAGTGACTGATTCTATCAATGAGGTTAGTTTCTTCACATTCTATCTCAATTTTTTTTAGGTGAGTTGTCAATAAAAAAACTTTCGGAATTTCCATCATCACCACAACTAATAGGGAATTTGTGTTTCACACTCATAGTTGTCATGCTACTTTTTCTTTTTGTGAGAAACAACAAAACGCTAATAACTAAAAAGGGGAGAATTACCATACATTAATAATGAGAGTTATTCTTTCTTAAAATGAAATGTTCATATTTTTAGTCCATCTATAGAAAAAGTAATGTTAATCACATAAGCAAAGTAACATTCTGGACCTTTTGGCAAAAGAAAAAAGCATCTTCATGATAAGTTTACTTGGAATTTTCTATAGACAAATTATGGTGTTTCTTTTTTGTTTATTATTTCTTTAATTTTTAACTAACAAAGTTATATTTGATGACACTATTTCTTATTCTAATTTTATGTGACACTTTTATCCATATCTATTTTAAAGAATTTTTTTAAAATATAGGGGTCTTGAGAGGGAAAACGAAGAAGAGATTACAAGGTGAGGAACATAACCCTCACCAATGAATTCTCTTAACTTCACAATTAATCTCTGTGAATGTCAAACTGCATGTATATAGTAAACACACATAGTACTATCTTATATAGATAAATCTCTTTAAATTATCACATGTTTTTATTGACCTCTTATATTTTTCATGATAGCAAACAATATAAAAGAATTTTGAAGAATTTCCTAGTTCTTCAATATATTTTGAATAGATAATATGCACATTTTTAGAATTACATTATCTTTCATGATTAATACTTAATTTTTTTTATCAAACCGGTAATTTTGACATTATTGTTCACTTCCTTTAGGAAAGATTATGAATTGTTATTTCCTTCATGGAAATAAATAGAACATACAATAGAAAGCAGCCAACAAGATTCATTTCTCCCACCTTAAAATGTTACTTTACTAAAGTTGTTCTAGATATTTCTATTCACGATAGGTACATATTGCAGTAACTTTCAGAGACAAAATAAAATGTGTATGCTTTGTTATTTTATCTCTTCAATAGACAAACAGTGGTATATATTTTATTCATTTCGGGAATGAAACCTTATTATTTGAATGTGCTTGATATATAATATTCAACAATAGCTCATTATTTTTTTCAATCACAATAAGAGATTGTTTCAGAATATTTTTCGGAATTTTTTTCTAATTATTATTTCTTCATGAGAAAAATTTGAAGTTTTACAATTTGAAGAATGTAAGTTGATGAGTCCTCAAATTGGACTTTTTAGGGATTTATTTTAATAGAAACTGAAGTCTCATGAGCATCGCCAAGAACACTTGGCGAGTTACCGTTTGTTCCAAACATGTGAAGACTAGAAGAAAGAAGATCAAAAGGCAATGAAAGGAGTAGTCATCGTATCACCACACATGTTCGCAAAACAATGTAATACGACCCAATGGTCCCGAATACGAAGATGTTGAAGGCAAGCACAAAATAGCGATGAACTAGAAGAAGGGTGATTCATCGAGTAGTTCCACGGTCACGACTAACCTCGTCGAGTGGTTTCCCGAAGAACTTAATCTGAAATCTATAAATACTAGCTGTAGGTTTTATTTTTAGACATACGAACATTTTTATAGGTTAGAGGCTTTAGATTATTTTTCTTCATATATTCTCCGAAGAGGGTTTTGTGGGAGACTTGAAGAAGGAAGGGTTTCATTTTTTCCATGTTGGAAGTGGGTCTTCTCTATTCATTTTCATTTGCTTATATTAAGGTTTGATTTCTTATTCCCATATGATTTCATTATCATTCTAGGTGTAATTTTTTTATTGCTTAATGTGTGGCTAAAAAACACATTCTTGGGGTGTGATTTAGCGAATTTGTGTTGATATTATTGTTGGATCTTGATTTGTGAGAGGTTAGATGTATTTTAATGGTGATAACAACTAGTGGTTGTGGTTTAACTTAAGTGGTTTGTAGTTGCAAATATAAACTCACCCATGTGTTTTCGGCTTTCCCGAGAGAGAGATCGTGAAACCAAAATTTCTAGTCTAATGCCCTCAGGAGTGGGTCAACATGAGGTTCAGCCAGAGAGGGTGAACCCTAGTCCTGTATCCTAACATTGAGATCAAGAGAGTAAGTGGGTTAAGGCGTAGGCTAGCCGTTATTCGGCAAATGGGTGTCCGAAAGGAAATCATTTGAAACCCGGTTAGTTCTATGATAGGGAACCTATTTACATCTAAATTTTAGGATAGTCACTATTATCTCGCAGATTTCCTATCAATCATGTACCCAACTACTTATCTCAACTTGTATTGCGGTCATACCCCAAGAACTTTTCCCCATGCTTGATTCACTTTCTCATTTTTATAATTATTACTATACTTGTGACAAAAACCGCCATCATTATTTGATACTTTGTTGTCACCCCTTTAATTTACTATATTTTTATTCATTATTCTCTTTTGCGATGACTTATTAGAATGAAGTTCTAATTTAACTAATTTTTCTCGAAACCGCTCCCTTAGGACACGACCTCAACCATTTGATGGGTTACTAAACTATCGACGATCAGAGACACTCATACCAGATGGTAGTGTCATATGCCATAATAAGAAACAAAATTGCGCCACCGCCGAGGAGTGGTGTCACGTGAAAATGCATTTCAGTAGAGTTTTTATTCTTATTAGTGGTAGTTTACATACTTATTTTTCATTTTTGTTTTAAGTGT
Organism: Solanum pennellii; assembly: GCF_001406875.1. NCBI lineage: Eukaryota > Viridiplantae > Streptophyta > Magnoliopsida > Solanales > Solanaceae > Solanum > Solanum pennellii. Next base: position 21,282,768 of record NC_028637.1, on the reverse strand, counting down.
TTGTGTTGTAAGCAGGAACTATGAGTGTAAATGGCAGTAATGGTAGCCAAGTTTGCCACCAAATGTCAATGACCCCCATCTTATGGGAGGTAGTGGATCCATAAGTTTATCCCAGCCAAGGGGAATGCAATGTTTCATAAAATGAGCAATATGTTGCAGCTCTAGCAACTAAAATGAATCTTCAGTGGATTGGCTCGTGAGGATCCCCACGAGCATTTTCAAAATTTTTTAATTGTTTATGGGCCATTCTCTTTCAAATAGCATCTCTCAAGAGTCGGTTAGACTATGATTATTCCCATTTTCCTTATGGGGGAAGCTATTAAGTGGTTAGATGAATTAACCCGAAATTTCATCACTTCATTTGAAGAGCTAGTTACCGCATTTAGTGTTTGATTTTTGTCTCCCTTGAAGATAATGACTATTCGAGATAACATTCAAAGATTTAAGCGCCTGAATGGAGAGCCTCTGCATGAAACTTGGCTAAGGTTCAACAAGATGGTGCTACAATGCCCAACCTATGGTTTTCCTGATAATGTACTCCTTCAGTACTTTTACCGGAGTTTAGATTCGGTAAACAAAGGTGTCACTGACCAACTCTCACCTTGAGGCTAAAGCAGCAACTATACCCAGTAGAAGCTCCACTTCTTTATGGCATGACAAACATCAACAAGGTACGGTACACTCGCAAGTATCGGGTCTTTCCTGTCACATTTAAGCTATCAAAGGAGAAGATTTAAAAAAACAATGAGGGAGAACAAAACATGGAAAAGATTATGACACATCCTCGTATTCTTTCAAAGAACGTCATGGGGAATTTTGCCTGTAGTGCAAATGTCATGGGGGTCTATAGCAATTCTCTCCAATCATGCTATAGTTTGCGCTATAGGCCTTTGTCGAAGTAGTAGAAGAAAATTCATTTCGCTAATTCCAAGCCAAAATATCTAATATTCTCATGTAGCATAAAAGATAAAAATTACTTTAATTGTGCTTGTTCCATCCCAATCCTTCTCTACGAGTAGGACAAAAGATATATTATAGTTACAATCAAAAGATGGAATTTTTTTACACTTCTATGAATATGAATCTTTGTGATTGTGTATCGCCATATAGAATTAAAACATACATATCTTTCGCTATTTGTTTTTCTAATATGTTATATATGTATCTTTGTTTGGACATGTGATATTAATATTACTGATTAAGTTTCTTTTTTCAAATCTTCATAGTACATGCAACAAATTCATTAATGGTCTGGGTGGAATGAAGAAACTCCAAAAGTTGATGTTGAAGATTATATCCCCCATGACATTTTCATTCAAATTCTCTCAGATTGTATCCCCCGAATAAATTTTACACTATCGAAAATATTTTGCTATTGTATATTATTGAACATTTGTTGTTCAAACAGCGATTGCAAAATGGATAGCATCCAAAAGATTAATCTTTGTTAGATCAGTTTTTCCCACTTCATAGTCTTCTTATATTCTATGATAAATCTTTTGCAAAATACATCTTGAAAGCTCTTATTATCCAACATCACAAGGCTGAAACTAGTAAAAGATAAAATTATTCTGCTGTGTTTGTTGTACATTATGCAAAATATATATTTTTTATGTGAAATCAATAAATATTATACATAAATTAGAAAAATACAATGATTTTGATATAATCACATTAACCTTAATTAAATGTCAAACCATCTATAAATAAATAAATATTAATTTATCAATTAAATAATATATTTTTAAAATAATAAAATTTCATGGTCTCACCCACATTAATTTATGGAGGCTTTACTGTACAATGAAATGATTAATCAAATTTGAATTGAGGTAAGACATTTCTCTTTTTTATATTTGAAAATTAATACATCTACCTTTATTCACTAAGAATCACTAATTAGCTATACTTTCATAAGATAAATTATGTTATAACCTTCACTGGTGGAAAAGTTAAGGGATCAATAATATACTAACAAGGTTTTTTTTTTATAACAACTTACTTGATCAATATTTCCTACTATGACTTTGTGAGTATAGTTGTCTATAACATTAAGAAATGTGATACTTCCGTCAGCTATGCTATCGAGAACTTAAATCTGTGTCGTTATAACCAACATAATTCCAGTTTATATTTTCTTTGTTTCTTCACTTTTGGGCATCACAGTACTCCTCGGACGTATTTGTACTCTCTTCTATGTTTCTATATATTTCCAGACTTACCTTTTTTTTCTTCTTTGATCTAGAGAATTAGTAACCTTTATGGTTCTAAAAGAACTTAGGAGATTGAAGCTTTAACGATGTCATTTCAAAAACAAGAAAAGATTGAAGTTGTTGTGATGGAAGAAGGAAATTCTCATGTAAGGAGATGGGAGGACCTTCATATCGATATCCTGGTGAAGATATTCCAGTCCTTCAATCGTTTCTAGTTAATCTCTTAATTCCTCAAGTTTGTCCTGCTTGGCAATCGACTAGGTCTGACCAACGTCTCTGAAAAACGCTGGACTTGTTTGTAATGCAGTAAATTTTCATTATAGTGTCAATACCTCTGTATATATATGTCGACACTCCATCTCGTGAAAAATTGACCCGCATCCTAAAGATTTGTATGAGCCTTAGTCGTGGAAACATTGAAATTGATCTTCCATTGCAATTTGTATGTGCAGAACTATTAGTTGAATTATACTGCCAAGAGGTATTTCCCTCATAATTTAAATCTCTTCTTTTCATATGTCCACAACTTAAACTCCTTGTTATGCCTGCTTGGGAAAAAAATAGAAAATCAAGGGATATGTAGATCTTTTTATGAGAGGAAAGATCTTAAATCACTGACGATGCCTAGTTTAGAAGAACCTGCATATGTTATTGAGAAAATTAGAAGGAGTTGGAAGAAAATTTCCGAGCTCAAGATTATGACTCCCTGCGATATACTGCTTGCATTTGCACTGGTCTCACTTCTTCCAAACATGAAACTGTTGAGTGTGAGGTGTACAGAGTTATCTAAACCTTCTTTAGTTATTGTTGGGATATGCATTGTTTTGATAAATGACAAAATACATGGAACAAATTGGCAAAGTCATCTGAAGAGAACTGTTTCAAGAAGGACTTCTATTTTATGAAAGTGTTTCATTACAAGAAGAACTCTAAATGGAATCAAGTTGTTAAGCGAATGAGGATTCAATGGAGTAGAAGGCTTCAGGATACATGAGCATAAATAGAAGAAGAGGCGTTCAAAATAATCTCGCAATTCCAAACCAAAACAATTGAGAGATTGATTTTCGAAGTGCTGCTGATCAAAGAATATAGAAGAAAAAAATCTAGGAAGCTTTCTTAGTATTTGTGACTTTTTTTTATTTCTAGATCAGTGATTTATAAATTGAATTTAGGATCTTGGTCTTTCAAGTTGAGGGCAACTCGAAGACATTGGGAACACATACCTTGGAGGTGTGTGGTAGAATTGAAATTAAATAGTTGATCTTTAGTTTAGATAAATTCTTGTATTATCTTTTGTTTGTTGAGGCTCGTTGTCATTTAGGGAAGTTGGGGTTAATGTCAAGGTTTTTACACCTTTTAATCCGGGTGTTCCATGTAATATACTTTGTTCTTACTTTATTACCTTTATAACTTCTGTGAAATACGTTAGGCATGTTGGTTCACTTAAGTAATTTAGGATTAAGATAATTAACGTTGTTTAGAATTTCAATTGGTATCAGAGCAAGATTATCTTTTATAGGTTATAACTTAAGATAAAAGATCAAGATGAAATGTGCACCACCCATTGGTCACAGCGAAGGACAGTCAACTGTCAAACCCCCAATGTTTAATATGTCTAACTTTGGTTAGTGGAATATGTGTATGGAAGATTTAAATTCAAGCGGAAGACTGTGTTGTGGGATAGATAACGATTGGACCTATCATTCCTATGAAGACTGTTGATGTATTTCAAGTACCAAAAGTAAGTGTTTACTTCACTGCGGATGATTTATCATCCCTCAATAAAAATGGTAAGACCAAAAACATTCTTATTTGTGGTATTGGACCAGATGAGTACAACCGAATTTCAAACTTTACTACAGCCAAACAAATCTAGGATGTACTGATTGATGCTCATGAGGGAACAAGTCATGTGAGAAAACTCAGAGTATCTATGCTATTTACTGAATATGAAACTTTCAAATATGAAGGATATTGAGTTTCTGCTAGAAATAATTACTAAACTCATTGAGTTGATAAATGAATTGTCATCATTATGAAAAGTTCTTACGAGTGAAGAACATCTTTACAAGGTTTTAAGGATCCTTACACAGAACAAATAGGATGTAAAAGTAACTGCTATAAGAGAAGATAAACACATCTCCATCATGACACATGATGAACTTGTGGGGAATCTCAGAACGTATGAGATAAACATGGATGATCTTAAAGAAGAAGGAAATGCTTAATTAACGTCATTCGCCTTGAAAGTGTCGGATGGGAATGACACTGAGTATGATAAGGATCAAATAGAACTTCTAGCAAAAGTCTCTTAGACGTATCTTAAGAACGAGAAGGGAAATAAAAAGAAGGAAACCAATTAGAAGAAGTGGGTAAATGATAAATCTCAAAATGGTTGTTACAAGTGTGGCAAAACTGATTATCATGTTAAGCATTGTCCATAATGGGAACTGAATTGGAGGGAAAAAAAGATAGAAAAAGGAAGAAAGAAAAAAGAGGAATGTGCAGTGTTGCTTGTTAGGGTTCTGAAAATGAAGAATTCGATGATGAAATATATGAAACAACTTTCGTGGATGTATGAGATTGAGATATCGAAGATGATGTAAACTCAAAGGTTATTATTATTGATCTAAAAGAAAAACTGCATCTTTTTTAAAAATATATGTTGACCGGATTAATGAACGTGCTAATTGATGACTTCAAAGAAATAACATGTGAAAGAAATCAGTTGTTTAAAGTCTTTGCAGACCAAAAATTTGAGTATATGGAACTCAAAGATGATAAAATTGTAACTGACAGCCAAAAGATTTGTTTGAAAACACATGTTGTAAAACTTGAGTCATCTAACCTAAATGTAAAATGTGGAATTGTAAAGATAATAATTACTAGAAAAAGGAAAAGAAAAAATTAGTGAAACTGAAGAAAACGTGAAAAAGGAGTTGAAAAAAATATAAAAAACGATTATTTTTTTTTTGAAAAAAGAAAAGATGAGGAAATAAATGCAGAAATCTTTTTGATAAAAGTTAAGCTTGAAAAAGCAAATAGATGGACTAACTCATCCAGAATTGTCAAACAATTGAGTGAGAAAAATTACAATGAGAGAGAAGGTATTGACTTTCATAATGATAAGATTGTCACAACTGATTTGTGCTATATCTATAGCAAACTCGGGCATCCTACAACTAAATGTCGTGTCTCCAAAAATTACAGAAACAAAAAATGTTAAAATAGAAACTAACAAACATGTTAAACTCAACAACAATGGATGCCAAAATGATCAAATAAATCTAATTCACCCCTTCAATCATTAGAAAGGACCCAAGCTTGTTTAACTAAAACTAATCTTTAAATGTTTGAAGGTAAAACTTAAAGGAAGCAAGCACTGGTACATGGATAGTGCTTGTTTGAGATAAATAAATACAAAAAAATACTATATGATATGCACATAGTTCATTAGTTGGCACTATTTTTCATTTTTACATATCTAAGGTGTTGGGCTTGTTACACACCTAAAACACTGTTGAATGCATCAGTAATAACAACAAAAAAAAAGTTAACTTTTCTATGATTAAATAGAAATAAAATTGTATTAATCATAATAAATAATATTATTATATTTTTAAAATGTGTCTAATAGTTTTTGCAATACATATTCAACTAAAACACTTCTTTATTTTATTATGGTAGTACATCACATCATCTCGTCTATTCCTTCTACGCCATTTTGCTAAAAACATAGATGACGAAAGAGTTTCCTCCATGTACACTTGTAAGTGATTCCTCCATAATATATTAGTGTATATGGAGAAAACTCTTTGGTCATCTATTTTTTTAGCAAAATTGTGTAAAAGGAATAAACGAGGTGATGCAGCGTACTGCAACAATAGAATAAATCTGTGATACAGTTTGAATATGCTTTGCAAAAATTATTGACACATTTTAAAAATATAATAATATTATTGATTATGATAAATACAATTTTATTTCTCTTTATGCATAGGAAAGTTCACTTTTTTTGTTGTTTTTACTTTTGTTATTTGTAATTAAGTCAATATTGATTTTTTTATTATATTGAATCAATTGTTGTTCTCTACAATGTATGACTTGAATTATATGATGGTGATCTGATTCTAGCTAAATTTCATTTTGACATGTAATGAATTTATTTCCGTCTTTTATCATGTGTTCATCTATACGTTGATTGCTCAATTAGTATATCATCACTATTTATTAAAGATGTTAAGTCACACTTGAAATTCTTGTTTTCTGATTTTAATAAATTTTGAATGACTAGTAATATGATTGACAACACATTTGTTGTATTTTTTATTTTTCTACTATTTCTTTATTTGTCACTCAGTTGTTTTTATTTAAATAGACAAAGGGTATAGAAACACATATTTTTTTACTTTTGGCACAAAAAACATTTCTTCTCACTTTTTTGTCTCCTTATAAACCAATTATTTCCTTGTGTTTATTTTATGATTCTGATTGATTATACATATAACAATGTTTAATGTATGCATTTTATAGTTTTGTGTGAAATATATACTCAAGCTATTTATATTTGATTTAAGCAAAGCTTGAGGATGACTCCTTTTTTGATTCGTAATTCATAAAAAAAATAGATTATTATCCTATTATAATTTATCTCAACAAAAAGTATTAGAGTACCTTTTTTCAGATTCGTAGAGGTGGTCAATATAATTTCCTTACTTGTTTCAACTATGATCTCATTAGTATGGAAGAAAAGATTTACTTTGTACGATCATGGAATATTAATTCAAATATTTCGTTCATGTATCTTGCCTTTTGTATTTTTTCATAATGTATTTCTATATGATCGAATACAAAAGTAAAAAGACAAAAGAACGTCAAAAAGAAAAACAAATCTGAAGAACATGGTACAAATAAAATTCGATATAAGAGGATTTTTCCAAGAAGATATTACCTAACAAACAAAAGAAACAAACTATCCAGGGTACATAATTTATTAATTCGACATCTTACACTAACTTGTATTATCTCAATTCATTTTACATGTTAAAATGAACAAGAGTTAATTGTAAATTTAGTAATTACGCATCATGAATAGCTTGTTGCTTTTTGTTTGTTAAGTTTATAACTCTCTTGTTCCTTTCTAGATTTGCATATTATAACTTTTATACTTCAATTATATAGAACATATACGGTAAAAAGTTAATATCAAGATATATCGACGAATTATTTAAATTAACAATTCATGATCATACAAAGTACGGCTTTATCTCGAGATTAGTGAATTGAAGTTGAAAAATACAGAAACACGATTGACCAATGCTAGAAACGTAAAAAAAATACTTTAATTGGAAAGATTGAATCCAAAGTAGTGGAAGAAGTATACTCTGTGGACGGAATAAAGCATAATCTCCTCAGCATCTTGCAAATATGTGATAAAGGTTATAAGGTAATTTTTACTTCTGCAGGTTGTAGGTTTGAAAAACTAGATACAAAGGAGGTTATCTTAATAGCCAAAAAACGCATAAATGTGAACAAAGCTGACATCATGGGGATGCCAGACAGTAGTATGAAGTGCCTCAAGGAATTTGCTAATGATCCCTTACTATGACAAAAGACTTGGACATGCTAGCTTGAAATAAAACAACAAGCTGTTAGAAAAGGAGATGGTTATTGGTTTACCCAAAACCAAATTTAAAAATGACAAAGTTGTGGTGCATGTGTATGGGGGAAGCAAGTGAGATCATCTTTCAAACCGAAGAATAAGAAAAGTACAATTAAATGTGTCGAACTGCTTCATATGGACATATGTGGACCTATGAGAGTAAGAAGCAGAGGAGGGAAGATGTATGTCTGTGTTATCATAGATGGTTTTTCTACATTTTCTTGGACATTATTTCTAGCTTCTAAAGAAGATTCCTTTGAGACTTTAACTATTTTTTTCAAGAAGATAGTGAAAAGTATAGGATTATCCTTGATTTCCATACAATATGATCATGGAACATAATTTTGAAATGCAAAATTCTTAAAATTCCGTTCATCATATGTTATAGATCACAATTTCTCCGATCCTAGAACTCCACGACAATATAGAGTAGTCAAAAGTAAAAATAGGGCTTTAAAAGACATTGCTAGAACAATGATGATTGATAATAATCTTGACTTTCACATGGTAGAGATAATGAACGCTTCTTTTAATGATACGGCAACACAATTGCCCATGCCACCGGACTATAAAATGCTTTACATGACTATAGTAAGAAGCGGGTTTGAACTTGGGCATGGGCTAGGTAAGGACTTGGATGCATACTTGAATCTCTTACTTTTCCATTTTAATATTTCCGCTCTAGCATCGGTTATACCCAAAAAAAAGGAAGAATTGTTGGAATGATATACAAGGAAGAAACATGAATGTGATATACCAAAGCTTATTCCAGGATTGTACCACTCATAATTTGCATAAGCTTTAGAGATTGAGATTGATGGCCTAGTTGAAAGGATGAGAATATTTTATTGTGATATTGGTGGAGTTCCCCAAGACACCAACCATCCTAGATTCTAGACTTGAAGGTATGCTACAAAATTTGATGGTCACTCAACTTATGATCCATCGAATGAAGCAGTAGACAAAGACAAGGTTTAATGTTTTTACTTTTGAATACTAATGTTGTCTGGACGAAGCCCTGAACAACCATTTATGTGACTTTACTTTCTATCATAATGTTTAAAAAGGAAATGAGTCACGTTGACCTTAGTCATGATAAACGTTTGTATGCGCTTTTAAAATTTCAAAGAAAGCCTCCTATATTTTAAATTGATTATCTTATCTCTATGAATTTCCCTGCAATATGTTCATTCAAACTATTCCTATCTAACATGGTTGATTTTTAGTTCTTTTAAATAAAAATGAATCTAAATCTTTCAATGTCATGACATGTCACTAACATGGCAACCAAGTTAGATCAACGAGGATGAATGTGAAGGATATTATGAGGAAACTGTGATGCCTAAGCACCTCACTAAGGATTTGAGTCAACTTGAAGATGATAAAAGACCAAGTTGGATGAGACAAAGACAATAAACTTGGGATATGACAAATTGGTCAACAGAAACATGAGCCATTGTCCACTAGGAAGCAACACAAAAAGAAGAATTTCTCAAACTAATAAGAAAATATATAAATGTGCTGACAAGGTCTTATGATGATATGTTGGGGTTGAGCACGGATATTATTCCCTTTATGCTGCCTCTCAATCTAGAATATTTCTCTATAAAGCAGAAAATCAGAAAGCTCAAGCCAGATGTAAATTTAGGGATATAAGAAGAAGTAAGGAAACAAAATTGAATCAAAAGTTATTGAAGTGACGAAGTATCCCACCAGGTTGGATATTATTTTCCAAGTGGGGAAGAATTATGTAAGGATCAAGATATGCATGGATTATCGAGATATCAACAAAGAAAGTCCACAAAAATTACCCCATGTGAAATATCCATATAATCATCAATAATTATGCTAAGCATGAGTTGCAATCTTTTGTGGATTATTTTGCGAGATACCACAAGATTTTTGTGGATGAAGAAGACGCAGAAATAACAACGTTCATAACATCTTCGTGAGTCTAGCATTATTAAGTTATGTCGTTAGAACTCAAGAATGCTGGTTCCAATTTCATGAGATCTATGACCACAATTTTTTATAGTATGACCCATAAAGAAATTGAATGTATGCGGACAATATCATCATAATGTCGCGCGAGAGTTAGGATCACCTGACACAATTGAAAAAATCTTTTATAGGTCACAGAGGTATAATTTGAAGTTGAACTGAACCAAATGTACATTTGGAGTACCTGTAGGGAAGTATCTAGGATTTATAGTTAGCAAAAGAGATATTGAGCTTGACTATTCCATGATCAAGTCAATTAAAAATTACCTCCTCCAAACACTAAGAAGGAATTAATGAGTTTCTCGGGGAGACTAAATTAGTTAGCAGAAGAGGTATTCAGCTTGACTCTTCCAAAATAAAGACAATTCAACACATACCTCCTTCAAATACTAAGAAGGAAATAATGAGTTTCTATGGGAGACTTGAATTATATCAGCCCATATTCATGTTATTATCAAAAGATGCACCAACTGAATGGACCAAAGAATGTTCGAAGGCTTTTGACACCACTAATAGTCATCTTTTAAATCCACTAGTGTTGGTACTGCCACGTGCATGCAGTCCTTTATTTTTGTATTTGTCCATCTCTGGAAATGCATATGGATGAGTGTTTGTAATGACCCGTCAGACAATTTTTAGTACTAAGACTATTTAGACCATCTTTGTAAATCTTTATAGAAAATGTTAACTATTTGATAACTATGATTATTAAGTTAACAACTATTTTTTTTAAGTGATAAGTGTAATTTAATAATTAATGGGTGAGGCCCATAATTTATAAGTAATTCCTTTACCATTTGGGCCAGATTATTAAATAAAGTTAATGAAATTTACTACTAGTATACCTAATTATTTTATATTTAGAAAAGAGAGAAGCACATACACATACCTGGGCAAACGAACGGAAGAGGAAGACTTCGAATTCATAGATCGGGTAATGAGTAATTAATCTTGATTCTCCTTAAATTATATTATATGTAATTAGGCATATTAAATTGATTGGGAAAGGATTGAAAATTTAGCGGTATGTTGCTAACGTTTAATAGTTTTGGGAGGGGGACAAAGCCTGCTTGCAATCATTGGCTAATCATTGCCAAATGATTGAAGTAATTGGCTTACAAAAAAATTTAATTGTGGGGATCAAATTATATAGGAATTGGTATATGGAGTTAAGTTCTGTAAATTTTTGTTCATCCTCGAAATTACACGCAATCGGTCAAGTATATTATTTTTTTTATTATAATGTCTTTAAATATTGAGAGTAATATTAGGTATATTGAATTATGTGAATATTGTTAACATTTTGTTATTTGAGAATTTAAGATTTAACTCTAGACTTGAGATTTAGCAAAGATGAATCTTGACATATAAATTGTATGAAGATTAGGAGCTTCATTTGAGATGTGAATAAGTTTTTGGGTCTAAGATAAACATAATATAGTATGAGTGTCTACGAACTCGTGTGCTTACAAATATTGCAAAATTGGTAGATTGGAAATGTTCTAAAGCTTTGCGAAAAGGGAAGGAAAAATCTTGAGGATTTCGTGGCACATGTCCGGCGTTCGAGGTATGTTAAGACTTTTAGACTTGTTGAAGGACGTTTTCCTAATCAAAGATTAAAAATGAAAATAGACAAAGGGGTAAGGGAGAAAGATGGGGGTCTCGTATCAATGGTGTGACGGGCATTGGTACGAGTACCGGTGTTATAAAACGGAAAGTTACTACTATAGAATGTGGATTGTAATTTGAGAATCGCCAAAGCATATGGGCATTAGCTGATATATTATTGTATTGAAATTTTTGTGTGATTGTGTTTTATTTATTACACCCGTATAGTTGTGATAATTGAGGTGGTTGTGTACTATGTCGATATTGATTGAGTGAGATGCATCATCATCTCCTTATTTTGAAATAATATTGTATACATGCATTGACATGAGATTGAGTATAAGCTGGGCACGTGGAGATCGTCCGTGCTGGGGATGGTAAGATGTTAAGATTGTAATT
>NC_028637.1:21268700-21269568 GCF_001406875.1 Solanum pennellii | reverse complement strand
TTCAATGACACTATGACCATGTTGTTGTTTATATTATGGAAGTCACAAGGTTGGTTAAGTCTAATACATCAAAAGATTCTTTAGTTAAGGAATTTTGGAATGAATAGTTATATGAAGCTGCATGAGGACACCTATAGAGATGTATGCATAGTAGTTATGCGTTGCCAAATAGATCATAGACCAATATAGCAGTGACTGAAAATATTACCTTCATAAATAACTAATTATATTGGGATAATCAAGGTGGTTCAAAATATCATTCGATATGCTCGTAGTTGACTATAGTTTCATTTTTAGTGTAAGTACATACCTTATTTTGATGTGAATATGTTTTGAAGCTCTTCTTCTATGTTTGCACATATTCTAAATCGGTAGATGATTCTTAGTGGTAGATCGATAACATCGATCTTATGTTAACTTGATAGTACATGACATGTGGACAAACTTAGTTCTGTTAGATATAAATTGAATTTCTCCATATCATGCATTTTCAGACTATTAGGCCAAGGTAATTACCTAATTATTATTTTTAAGTATTCCTAAGATGAAGTAGCGGGAAACTCCAGTACTTATCCAAGAAGGATATCTCCGACTGTGAAGTCTCATCTAGTAAAAAGATAAAGCGATGTATCAAGTATTAGACTTATGTATGTGATACTAGTGCCAATAATTCTCTTTTAGAATCGGTTCTAGTGATAAAAGAGTTCTTAAACATGCTTCAACTTATGGTGATATTGAATTTAGAATTGGCGTAGAGTTGGAAAATTGACTTATTTCTATCGTTTCTTATCGGGATGCTCCCGCGAAATTGAAATACCAGTAACAAGATAGGTTGAGCAAGAAAATTTGTTAGTTCAAGTATAGTGAA
>NC_028637.1:21258250-21263414 GCF_001406875.1 Solanum pennellii | reverse complement strand
TATATATATATATATATATACATATATTTCAATTTTTAGATGTGGGAGACTCTATTATCACCTCTTTATGAATTTGTGTATATATATAACAAATATATACTAATTATATCGTTGCTATCAAACTCATTTAAAATCATGAAATTCTAGTATTAAATGTCTTAAATTTTAATAAGTTGCCCAAATAATTTAATATAGAAAAAAAAGATTATCAAAGCAAAACAATTTTTTTATGTCCTGTATTTTTATATAAGTGATGGATCGCTGCGATCCAAGTCAAGTGAGACTTTATGTTAGGTATCTGGACAATTATAACTCCTTCACACTCCAAATCATGTTGCAACACACAATACTAAGCAAACCAATAAATTAAGTAAAATTAAGTGAATTATCGAAGCTAGTAGTATATTGATCATACTAGCATAAAATATTGATTAACATTAATAGGTATTATGTGAAACTTACGATAAAATAATCTGTCAAAAAAATGTTGATACAAACAACAATTATGAGCCAATTTCAAGTTAGTTAGGGTCATTTATCTTTGTTTTTTGGATCAGGGTGAGAAAGAATAGATGTATAAGGAACATGTATTACTTACACTTCCAATTTTCACCTCTATATTAACCTAATAATTGTATTTGGAAGACATAAACAAGTTTAGAGATTAAAGGTGCACCAAAATTCACTTAATGTCTACCAAGAATAATTGAGTTCAAGAAACATAATGAAAAGAATTTTCAAATATATTGTTCACTAAAAGGTTCCTTTTGTATCAAAAACGTATTTTGTAAGCATGCAACCGAAATCATTACCTTGTCGTCAATAAAGTTTGTTTAGCATCATGAAGTGTCAAGTACAATTTCTGGCGTAGGCAAAAAATATAATTAATTTTCCTGTTTATGCCTTGAAGAATAATGTTGCCTAGTGCATGTATTGGTGAAATGATGTTATTATTGATGCAAGAACAATAAAGTGGACCACAATCGAGAAAGCAATATATATGATTAGAAAATAGAAAGAGAGATGGAGAGATTTAGCAGAAAAAAAAGAACAATATAGCAACTAAGACATTCAATTACTTGAATGAAATCTAAGGGTGAAAAGAAAATTGAACTTATACAAGTGAAGACTACCCAAGTAATCAAGAAGGTTCAATTGAACAAGTATGAGGATATCTCCAAACTCCCAAAGGAGCCTAAACATCAAATCTTCATTCAGAAAGTAATTCCTAAAATAATTCCTAGTTTCTACTTTTAATATTGTAGATAAACTAACGTAAAATGGTTACTATAATACACTTGAGCTAAAAACAAGAAAATTCTAGCCTATTAATTATTTTAAATGTAGTCATCTCATTCTTACATTTCCACTTTAGTATATTGTAGGCCCTTCATGCTTCTTCATTAATCTTCTAAGGTATTCAAAATACTCAAATCTACTTGTTGGTCTTCATATCCCTGATCGTTAATTTATATCCCATATGAGATGTATGGGATACCACTACACGCATATAATTTAAATCTCAAATAACTAAATATATATATATATTGAAGATCTATTAATAATGTGTAATGACTACATGTTTGATTTGGAATAGAGTAATTAACATTTTTTAGGTAAGAAATTGAAGAATTTCCTTTAATTCTCCCCATATATAATTTTTTTCCTTTTTAGCCCCATTTTTAAACTCAAAGAAAAAATCAAAATTCTAACATAAATGTTTCCAACCAATGTACTCTTTCATGTGGAGAAGCAATACAGATTTAGAAAAGTGATGAAGAAAAGAAGGAAGAAGATATAAATTACATTACCTTGATTGAGTGACACATTTTGTGTGAGAAGAAGGAAGATGAGAACGGTGAATGTTGAGATCGTATGTTGGTACAACCCACAAGAGAAGGAGTAGAGTAACATCCAGTCGAGAGAAAGGAAGCAATAATGCGAGAAGAGAGGAAAGTGAACTCAAGAGGAAGGTGAAGTTAACATTTATAGCTAGGTTTATTGAAAGTGGGACTTACCCTAATCAAATTAGAGTTAGGTTGTTTTGATTGTTTTGTTTCGGGCTTGGGCCAACTTTATTTTGTTTTTGGTTACCAAAAAAATGGCCTGTATGGCCCAAAAAATTCTTTTTAAAAAAAGTTCTTCGGGGTAATAAAGAAAGTATTGAAAAATGGTAAAGAAATGTCAATAAGACAATATTTTAAAAAACAGTTAAACAATAAAATTGCCAAGATTTTTGTGAGTTCCTCATATAGAAATTACCTTCATCCCCCTATCATAACTACTTACGTTTTAAATGTGTTGGAATATATTCAATAAAAATTTCATCTATTATAGATATTGATTGTATGGGACATTTCATGATCACCAAAGATGAAGTAGCTCATAAGATTTTTCTCCAAAAATTTGAGAACAATTTGAAATCAAATTTGTTTATTCTCTGAATGAACTCTCATGCACAATGACTAATGACGATTTACGCTTTAGATATCAAAATATTTTACACAATAATCAAGAAAATCTTAAAAATTGACGTCTCCCTAACCATTAAACTTCCATAGTAGAGGAGTCTGATGAAATTGAAATCCTTATGATGTTCAAGTACTTATGTCATGGGCTTAAAGGTATCATGAGGATAATAGATCAATGCGAGGTCTCCTACTTATCAATTATGCCTCCAAAATTTTTTTGTAGCTACGAAAAGAAATTACGCGCATCAAATCATGGGGGTGGGGCACAATATTATCATCTGTAGAAAAGTGGTCTACATTCTCATTCATCGTTAACTAAAGGGTATATATATAATTCTTACCTTAACTACACTTTCATCTTCAATATTGATGTATCTTACTTTCTATAGGTAACATTATTTAAGTAAGAAAATATATTGCAATGAAAGAGGAGTTAGTATTCAATGGAGATGGAATAAATTCAAAGAATTTACTATTTTGTATGACCAGTGTGATTTCACAATAACTTTTTAACAATAGAATATTGAGAAGTTCAAAGAAATAAGGTGACATGATACCTCACAAATATGCGGACAACATATAGGATAACTCGAGAAACAAAAACTTACAATTAATTGAGGAAAAAGAATGGTAGAAAAAAAAGGAAGAATTTCTAGATTAGCACAATGGAATATAAGGATAATAATTAAAAGTTATTTAAGTTACAATCTTGCTAAAAAGATCAAGAAAAAAAATTTTAAACCAACCTTAACAATAAATTTACTAAAATATTAATGGATAAAGTAGCAGTCCCAATGCTAAAATAGAGTTCTTCACGACTGTTATTTCCATCAATACCAATTTTACTTGTTTATTACTCGTTTTCCCATAATTCATTGATTCAATACAAAGTTACGTAGCTGAAATGTCAAATTTCACCATGTTTAACCCTTTCAAAAAGAGAGATTTCAACCCCTAGAACCAAGCTATTGACAATTAGTAAAGGAAAAAAAAATTCATTGAATGGATTGGGGAAATTCTACATACTCACTAATCATTGAGTTGTCCAGAGCATGATTTCAATTTAATAGCAAGAACTGATTTGATTTTCCTAAAACTACAAAGTATAAATGAACATATACAATACTAGAAGGGAGTGTATCAGTTCTACTTCCTTCAGATGTATCCAAAACTATCAAGATATAAATTAATCAATATGATTGAGTGAATAATTGGTTGAATCATTTACTCACCCAAAGCTTACTTGTTTTGAGATGGATTGGGTCGACATGTTTAGTTCAATATGCTAATCAACATCTAATTCTCACTCTAAACCTGACCTTAAAATATGTATCATCCAACGCACATTAGCGTGGAGGACTCCTCGCGCGTATATCGAGGTTTTAAACTAACATCCTTCCTAGAAGAATAGATGGAGTAATTTGGGTGGTCATCCCAAAGTCAATGTTGTTGAGATGAATTGGGTCAAGTATCATGATCTAACCTACCGGACCGTGCGGGCACCCATATCTATGTAGGAGAACCATCATACCGCAAAAGTAAAACATGCGGAAATATTTGACAAACAAGAACAATTATAACTCTATGATTTTTATAAATAGACCGTGAACACAATATTAATTTAAAATTTGTAAAATATTTTAAACGACTCCCATGTATCTAGTCTAAAAGGTATAAGAGCTACTAAGAATAGTATAACTGGATAATTTAAATAAAACACACAACTCCCATAATGCCAAAAAAAGAATAGAAGCTGCTGGAAGAATTTCTTCGTCTACGCCTAATGGAACATCACCAATCCTGCATCCGGACTATGTCAACATACATAACAAGGGTAGTATCAGTAGAAACAGACATATTGATAGGCATCATCGGTCAATCCGACGCCCACCACGTAAGATAAGAAACCCACTACTGAGATCATCAAATAAACCTCTCGCTTCTCCATATTCCTTTCTCTTGGAATCACCTCCAATATACATTAGCACCGTATCACTAACCCTCTTCCCACATACTTAATCATAGTTAACCATTCTATAACACGTAGAAAATACCCAGTACAACCAATGCCAATTCAACTGTCCGCTTAGTGCAACTTATACCACTAATAAAACAATATATTTTACACATGTATATCAAGCACATTCCATATTGTCAACAAGTATACAACAATGATTAACTAACGTTTATCATCACATTGGTCCTCTCACAGAATTCAAACACAAACTATTAGTATGCCGGAACATGACAATCCGATAAAATATTATGTTGGAACGTGACAATCTGATCCAAGTTAGTTATGTTAGAACGTGGCAATCCGCTTCAAGTTACTTATGCCGAAACATGGCAATCCGATCCCATTCACATACCACAATCACAAACACGAGAACATCATAAAGATCATACGTTTAAGTCATGATTTCATGGAAATGATATTTCATCTATCTTATTTACAACAACTATGAACAATATTGCAAAACTCATACATATTTTTTTTGCAACATTTAGCCCCATTGTTTTTTGAGGCCCGTCCTCATTGGAAGTTCTACTTTTCATTCTAGGTTGAATTGATCCATTTTAGCGTCTTCCTATGCTAGAGCATCTTCCACTTGATTTGTTTTTCTAAAGCTGTCGTGGATTTTATTTATTGGATGTTACATTTTATTTATTTAATCAAAGCTCCGATTTTATCA
>NC_028637.1:21252777-21258171 GCF_001406875.1 Solanum pennellii | reverse complement strand
GGGGGGGGGGGGGAAGGTTTGACTCCACATTCTTATGTTTTAGGTAAGTAATACAATTTGGTGATTAATCTATCAGCCAAAACATTATAATGCACATAGTTTTGGGGTAACAACATATTAAAACTATTTTAATGTTGATGAAATCAAAATACAATTCCAAAAGAAAGGAAAAAAAACTACTCATGCAGTGATTTTTCCAGCGAATGAAATCGGCTTCACTGCATGCAGGAGGTACCCCAAATTGACAGTTTTTTCCCCTTCTCATTCCCATCCTTTCTATTAAAGGTAAGAGAATCTTAAGAATACAAAAGAAAAAAAAAGTACGATTCATGTACATCATGCCGTAATACATTCTCTATAATTACCTCACCGCACTTTCTTGTTGCTAGTTACATTTAACAATAAAAAAGTGCAGTGCAGCTAACCTGTTTAAGTTCTGCTGATGTTAATATATCAAAATCTTTTGGAGTTCTTTCCAGTATAAGATGTCTAACACAACCCGTGACAAGGTTAGCTGTTCAAAATAAAAAAAATGAAAGGTGAGGCCACAAGGAGGAGAAATAGGAATCATCCTGTTCCAAAGAGCAAGACTAAGGATGTGTTTAGTACAAAGGAATACATTTATTTTGGAAATCATATAAAGGAAAACATTTTCCACAATTTATTTTTCAATTTTTCGATGTTTGGTTGGTCCAAAGTTTTGAGAAACATTTTCATTAGGTAAACAACAACAATAACAACAAACCCAATGTAGTCTCATGTGTGGAGTATGGAGAGGATAGATTGTACAAAAACCTTATCCCTATCTAGTAGAGCTAGAGAGGTTGTTTCTGATTGACCCTCTCAAGAAAATCAATTCAAAGCAGTAAGGGAAAAAACAAAATCTGAAAGTGAAAAAGCCATGGAAGATAGTGTGGCAGACAATACATAACATTCAGAAGTAAAGGAATATTAACAACAACTAAATAGTTTGGTAACCCAATTACAAAGAACAAAAAATAGTAAAAAAACTGAACAAAAAACTATGTGAATAATGTTAATACAACTGGTATGACAGAAAAAGCACATACATTCTCCAAACAAACGAGCATGCATATCTCACCGGAAAATGACATACCGTGGAATTACCAACTAGACATCTGCCCTAGTCTCCGACCTCTAAATCCCCTTATCTAATGACATGTCCTTAGCAAGCTGAAGATGTGCCATTGTCCTATCTAATTACCTCTTTACAATACTTCTTCAACCAACCTCTACCTCTCGTTAAACCCACCATTGTCAAGCTCTCACACCTCACATGGTCCTTTGTAACTTTTCTCCTCACGCGTTTGAACCATCTCAACATCCTTATATCCACAACTTGCATCTTCAAAACATAGGAATTCTTAGATGCTCAACACTTCGCTCCTTACAACATAGTTGGTCTAACCACCATTCTATAGAACTTACCTTTTATGTTTTGGGGTTACTTTCTTATCACACAGGACTTCGAATGCGAGCCTTCATTTCATCCATACTGCTCCAATATGGTGTGTGACATCATCATAAAATCCACCATATTATTAGATTATAGATCCAAAATATTTGGAACATCTTTTTAAGATGCTTGAAACTTCTTTTCTTGGGGATGACTATGAATTCAACCTTAGTTCCAGGTCAGCCTAATTTGTTACATCACCGAACTTGCACTACGAGTATTCTCTAGGAAAACATGTTCCTTAAAATGAGGAAAATGATTTCCTTGAAGAAACTATGGAAAACAAGTATATTGCACATCAAATTGTCTCCTCCCAACCCTCCAACACACGCCACTCGCACCCACAAACCCCATTCCCACCACCCCTACCTTCACAACCATCCCCATAATGTTTGAAACTTTGAATAAGTTACATACAAATTCTTTTGGGACAATAATTTCTACTTACTCACCAAACATAAAATAAAATAAAATAAGAGAGAACATCACTTAGATAGAAAGAAAGTTTTTCCAAAAATCATTCACATTTTCCTTCATACCAAACACACCCTAAAGTGCAATTTACAACAAATTCCTACATATATATGCTAATTTCTGAATTGTTGAGTCATTGCACATTCATAATAAGTTATGTTAACTCCATAGAGTTAGCTGATTTTGAGGCTTCCTATTGGCTTCTCACCCCAGAATGAGACTCGCTCTTCTCGTCCAGAAGAATAGTTGTCTTCCTGTTTAACTAGTCATTGAACTTTGGCACCAAAGAAGTCGAGAAGGGATGAATCAAACAAGAAATCTTCATTGGTTCTACCTCCTATTTTTTTATGAAGAGAATGAATCTTTTTCTCGAAGGATCAGAAAAAAACTGGTCAGGATATCCTGCGTGAATGATTTGGACTCGTAACGCGTTGATCTCAATTTTCATAAGTCACAAACCAACAAAGGGAAATCATCAGCGGAAATGAATTCAAGAAGGAAAATAATATTTGCTTAAAATACAGAGAAGCATTGGAAAGGAAAGCCTCAACTCTAAGGTACAAAAGACAGAAAGAAATATATTATAGAATATATGGTTAATCCGCACATAAAAGGAAAGAAGCAAGAATCTCACACTCTTGGCAGAAATCACAATCAAATCAAATCATCAAGAAACAGGAAGAGCCAAAAGATAAGAAGACTGTTGATCACACAAGGACAAGATCAAATCAACACAAGGAAAGCAGAAGAAGTAATGAAAAAGGAAGAGCCATAAATCAAGCCACAAGATAAGAAGTCTGTTGATCACACAAAGACAAGATCAAATCAGCACAAGGAAAGCATAATAAGCTATTTACTACAGATCAACTAAATAACCTCAATCAAGGACTCCCTAAATTAATCCTTGATTGAGATAAAACCCCTTGGGGTTTTCCTCACAATGAGCAGAGGCCATCATCTATTTATATCGATCCAGATGTATAGCGTGAAGCACGCAACTTCACTTGAGCTTAACAAATAGGTTTCTTTTGTCTTTCATAAAGCTTTGTAAACACTTGAGTGATACAATTGAAAAGAAAAGAGAAAAGAAAACCATATGAGTGTAGGTATAGAAGTTGAGGAGGTGTCAAGATAGAAATCTAATTTGCCACATAGGTTAAAAGTTCAGTTAATGGTGTAACAAGAAGATCTCTTCAATGCTCTTAAGGAAAACATTGAAACCCAAGGGGACTGAACTATGCACCACTTTGGTGATCTGAACCCTGATAGCTGACTAAGTGAATTTTTTAATTCCCCACCCCCACCCACCCTCACCCCTATTCCCTCTTCAATGCAAGTAGAACATTAAAAAAACCTCTTCTTTTCTACCTTGTAACACTGAATAAGTTGTACACCACCAAGAACACAATAAAAACCCAAAAGAGAACATTAAATAATCAAATTATCATCTTGAACACATACCCTTTTTATTTAGCCCATTCAAAACCAATCTTGTAGGTTTCGCAATCATTGAGGTACTTATTCCCAGTTCTTCAGATCTCAATTTCTTCGATTTTGGTGCATCCACATCACCTATTTGAATGAAAAATTACCACCCCGAACTTCCAATTCACAATATAGCTCAAAGAAATCCAAACATATTGAAACTTTATCTTCAAGATTTCACCTTTTCCACTGAAGCATTATAAGATCAATTCTTTAATACTTTTACTGGTTCAACAACTACTGCTGCTAAAGAGTTGCTCTTTCGAACATTGCGAAGCCAGAAGATAAAAGGCTACAGATTTCGGTTCCATGACAAGAACTTGAGGAACTGCCATTGTTATCCCCTTCTGGAGTTCTGGTTTAAGCCATTTTAACATCTTTGGGAGGGAAAAGATATATATGGATATGGTTTTTAATTTCATTTAGGTATATACAAAATAAAATATTCCGTGTGTTTCAATATACGTATATGGTTTTTAATTTCATTTAGGTATATACCAAAACAAATATTTCGTCTGTTTCAATTTATGTAACACTTTTCATTTTTTTAGAGTTAAACTGTTTAAGTTTGATCAGAAATTTGTATATGAAATCTTCAATTTTTTTGATATAAGAATTATATATTTGTAAACTATGTAGAAAGCATTATCAGTCACAACAATCAATAATTCAAAATGTTTAAAAGATGTATGAAAAATTTAAAGTCACAGTTAGATTTGTTTAAATCTCAAAATCCAAAAGATACCATATAAAATGGGACGGACGGAGTGTCTCATAGATTCCTTCCTACAATGTGTTGCTAGCCGGTACAATCTTAATTAATTAGGCTTCAATAAAAATATCCTAGAATATGAAAAACAAATAAAACACAAACAATCCTTGAATGCTTTATTCGGTTGCAAAATTTGAATTATATGGAGTCTAATATAAAATTGAATACAACAGGTAAAAAATTAAATAAAATACTTCATACAGTGTTCCCTTTGATTGTGAAGCTCGATAGCAAAATCTGAATCAATTGAACTCCAATATAAATGTTTAACAAATAAGACAAACAATCAATATACTTCATAGAGTGCTTCCCTCGAATGTGCTGATTTGTGAAAAAATATGAATTAGTTGGACTCTATTATGAATATTAAATACATCAGATAAATACAAAAGAAAAATTCATTGAGTCCTTCCCTCAAATACAAAATCTTGAATTAGTTCATTTTCAATACGATTATCGAATAAATCATATATAAATAAAATAGATACAAACAAATAATTTATGACATACACATAGTTCATCAGTTGGCACTATTTTTTATTTTTACATATTTGAGGTGCTGGCCTTGTTAGACACCTAAAACACTGTCGAATGTCTCAGTAATAAATAAAAAAAAGTAACTTTTCTATAATTAAGTAGAAATAAAATTGTATTAATCATAATTAATAATATTATTATATTTTGAAAATGTGACTCATAGTTTTTGCAAAACATATTCAACTATAACACATCTTTATTCTATTATGGTAGTACGTCGCATTATCTCGTCTATTGCTACGTCATTTGCTGAAAACTTAGATTATGAAAGAGTTTCTTCCATGTACACTTATAAGTGTTTCCTCCATAATATATAAGTGTATATGGCGAAAATTCTTCAGTCATCTATGTTTTCAGCAAAATTGTGTAGAATGAATAAAAGAGATAATGCGGCGAACTACCACAATAGAATAAAGATGTGATATACTTTGAATATGCTTTGCAAAAACTATTGACACATTTTAAAAATATAATATGTAACGACCTGTTTAGTCGTTTTAAGCAGCAGATTTTATTTTTGGAAAAACTGTGTGAGTCGACGGAACCCACGACGGACCGTCATGGGCACGACGGGCCGTCGAGGGGGTCTCGTTCCAAAACACTTAGAATTCTGAAATTTGGGTACTGAAATCGACTCTCTGAACTTCGT
>NC_028637.1:21247301-21247540 GCF_001406875.1 Solanum pennellii | reverse complement strand
CGTGACCTAAAGCAACACTTTTGGTGGAGTAGAATGAAGCGCGACATTGTTGATTTTGTTTCCAAATGTCCAAATTGCTAGCAAGTAAAGTATGAACACCAGAGGCCCGGAGGAACACTTCAGAGAATGCCCATTCCCTTATGGAAGTGGGAAAGGATTGCAATGGACATCGTAGTTGGTCTTCCAAAGACATTGGGTAAGTTTGACTCTATTTGGGTAATTGTGGATAGGTTAACTAA
>NC_028637.1:21240745-21245312 GCF_001406875.1 Solanum pennellii | reverse complement strand
TCTAGCTTGGACTGGATCTTCTTCCTCATGTCTTGATGCCTTGAAGTTCCGGCATGGACTAGCTTTTGTTTATTTTAGCTTCTTAGAATACTCTTAGTTTAGTAATTTGATCATAGATGTTTTTGTGGTGATGACTTCCAGGTTTTGGGGAATAATAGATGTTGAATTTTAAAAGTTATTGAATTGGTTTTTATTAATGAGTTTAAGTCTTCCGCATTACTTTCTGTTGATATTAAATTGAAATGTTAGGGTTTAGATTGGTTGGTTCGCTCACATTGGAGGGTAAGTGTGGGTGCCAGTCGCGGCACGGTTTTGGGTCGTGACATAATAATATTTTTAATTATGATAAATACAATTTTATTTGTCTTTATGCATAGAAAAGTTCAGTTTTTTGTTGTTGTTACTGTTGTTATTTGCAATTAAGTCAATATTGGTTTTTTTATTATATTAAATCATTTGTTGTTCTCTACAATGTCTGACTTGAATTATATGATGGTGATCTAATTCTAGCTTAATTTCATTTTGACATGTAATGAATTTATTCCTTCTTTTATCATGTGTTCATCAATACATTCATTGCTCAATTAGTATATTTTCACTAATATATTAAGTATGTTAAGTCAGACTTGAAATTGTTGTTTTCTTATTTTAATAAATTTTGAATGACTAGTAATAAGATTGTCAACACATTTGTCGTATTTTTTTATTTTTCTATTATTTCTTTATTTGTCACTCATTTGTATTTATTTAAATACACAAAGGGTATAGAAACATATATTTGTTTCTTTTTGTCACAACAAAATTTGTTCTCTTTTTTGTCTCCTTATAAACCAATTCTTTCCTAGTGTTTATTTGAAGATTCTTATTTATTATACACATATAACAATGTTTAATGTTTAGTATATGCATTTCATAGTTTTGTGTGAATATATACTCAAGCTATTTATATTTGTTTTAAGCAAAGCCTAATGATGACTCCTTTTTTGATTCGCAATTCAAACAAAAAAAATAGATTATTAACCTATTATAATTTATCTCCAGAAAAAAAATATTAAACTACCTTTTGTCAGATTTGTAGAGCAGGTCAATATAATTTGCTTACTTTTTCAACTATGAGCTCTATTAGTATGGAAGAAAATATTTACTCTGTACGAGCATGGAATATTAATTCAAATATTTCGTTCATGTATTTTGCCTTTTTTATGTTTTCATAATATATGTTCTATATGATCGAATACAAAAGTTGAAAGAGAAAAAGAATATCAAAAAGAAAAAAAATCTGAAGAACACGGTACAAACAAATTTGATATAAGAGGATTTTTCCAAGAAGATACTACCTAAAAATCATAAGAAACAAACTATTCAGGGTACATAATTTATTAATTCTATATCTTGCACTGACTTATATTATGTCAATCCCATTTTACTTGTTAAAATGAAACAAGTAAAGAGTGAATTGTAAATTTAGTAATTACGAACCATGAATAGATTGTTTCTTTTTGTTTGTTAAGTTGATAACTCTCTTGTTCCTTTCTAGATTTGCATGTTCTTCACATTTATTGTTGTTATTGACATTCTCTTTCAGTTTCAACTTTTATACTTTGATTATATAGAGCATATACGGTATAAAGATAATAGAAAGATCTATCAACGAATTATTTAAATTATCAATTCATGATCATACAAAGTAAGACTTCTCCGCAAGATTAATGAATTGAAGTTGAAAAATTCCGAAAACATGATTGATCAATGCTAGAAAAGTAAAAAAAATACTTCAATTTATTTCATTAGATAAATTATAATAGGAAAATAAATTGATTTCTCTGGTATAAATGATAAATTCAGAAATATCTATATAGTTTTTAATTCACAGTTGTCTATAACTTCTATACTATGTAAAAATGAATTCAAATAGTTTCCAAGGAGTTAATAAAATTTTCATTTGAACCATTAGATTCACCATCAATTTAAAAAAATATTGATCGTTTGAAGAGTTTGACCTAATAAATTTATTTTTTTTATATAAATTTAATCAAATTTCTCTTCTGTCTCATTTGAACAATCAAATCCACTTCAACATTTAAAGAGGATGTTAGTTAAGACAATAATAATAATTATTATTAATGCTCTTAGAACATTTTTAATTTTTCATTTTTAGACATGGGAGACTCTATATCACCTCCCTATCAATATTTGTAAATATATAATAACTGTATAATAATTATATCGTTAGTGTCAATGTACGCAAACCATACTCATTTAAAATAATGAAATTCTAATATTCGATGTCTCAACATCTGATAGGTTGCCTAAATACTTTAAAATTAAAAAAAAAGATTATTGAAGATAAAAAAAATTATGGTTTTGTATTTTTACATAAGCGATGGATCATTGTGGTCCAAACCACTTAACATTAAGTATGTGAATAATAACTCCTTCACACTACTAATCATATTGCAACATACAAAACCAAGTAATTTAATATCAAACTAAGCAAAACATAAGTGAAATGTGGAAGCAAGCAATATATTGATCATACTAGTATAAAATATTAACATTATTAGGCATTATGTGAAAGTTATGATAAAAGCATATGTCAAATAAATATTGATATAAACAACAATTACGTGTCAAAGTTCAAGCTAGTTAGGGTAAATTCTCTTTGTATTTTGGATTAGGGTGAGAAAGAATGGGTGTGCAGGTAACATGTACAAGTTATACTTTCAATTTTTAACCACTATCTTACCTTAATAATTGGATTAGAAAGATATAAAGAATAATAGGGTTCATGGAACATAATAAAAGGGCAATTCAAATAATGTGTTCACTAAAGGGAGGTTCCTTTTGCATCAAAAATGTAATTTTTTAGCATAACAGATATTGTTACCAGGTTGTTAATAAAGGAGTTGAGAACCATGAGTATCAAGCACAATTTCTGGCATAGACCTAGATATTTTCTCTTATTTATACCTTGAAGGATAGAGTTACCCAGTACATGTGTTGGTAAGATGATGTGATTGTCAATGTAAGAAAGAAAAAGTGAACCACAACCAAGTAAGAAAAATATATGATTTAGAAATATAAAGAAAAACTGCGAGATACTAATTGATGTGATTCTAGATGCAAGAACAATAAAGTGGACTACGATCAAGCAAGCGAGATATATGACTAAGAAATAGTAAGAAAGATGTTAAGATTTAGAAGAAAAAGTGAATGATCTAGCAAATAAAAGACATTCAATATTTGCTAGAACAAAATCTAAGGGTGAAAAGAAATCGAACTCACACAAGTGAAGACTTACCCAAGAAATCAAGAAGATTCAATTGAACAAGTATGAAGGTTCCCACAAACTCACAAAGGAGCCTAAACTTCTAATGTTCATTCAAAAACTAACCCCTAAAATATATCCTGGTACTACTATTTATAATAGTAGATAAACTAACTCAAAATAGTTACAATAATACTCTTGCTTACATTTCAACTTTAGCATATTGTAAACCCTTCATGCTTCATTCATTAATCTTCTAAGGTATTCAAAATACTCCAAATCTACTTGATGGTCTTCATATCTATGATTATTAATCCATACCCTATGTGAGATGTATGGGTACCACTACATAAATGTAATTTCATCTTGAATCACTAAACATTTATATCAAAGATCTATTAATAAGTAATGATTACATGTATGTTTTGAAATAGAGTAATAAACATCATCGAGTTAAGAAACTGAAGAGTTTACTTTGATATTCCACATAAAGGACTTCTCCTTTTTGGCCCATATTTAAACTTAAAAGAAAATTAAAAATTCTAGAATAAATTATTTCAACAAAAAAACTCTTTCACTTAAAGAAACAATAGAGTTAATTAGAACAACGATGAAGAAAAAGAAGGAAGAAAATCTGAATTACATTACTTTGGTTGTGTGACACATCTTGTGTGCGAAGAAGGGAGATGAGAATGTTGAGATCGGGAGGCAGTACAACACACAAGAGAAGGAGTAAAGAGTAACATCCAGTCAAGAGAAAGAAGGCAACATTGTGAGACGAAAGAAGTTAATATTTATAGATAAGTTTAATTGAAGTGGTCTTTTTCCTAATATAATTAGAAATAAGTTGTTTTGATTGTCTTATTTTGGGCTTGAGTCAGAACTATATTCTTATTTTTTGTTAATTAATAAAATGGCCTATACTATCAAATAAATTTGGGGGTAATATAGGAATTATCGAAATTTAGTAAAGAAATGTCAATATTGCAATACTTTTTAAAACAGTTAAAGTATGAAATTTCCAAGATTTTTATGAGTTCCTCATATAGAAATACTTTCACCCTCTTTCACCACTACCTACATTTGAATTGTGTAGAAACATAATCAATCAGAATTTCATTTATTGTAGATATTGATTGTTTGGGACCTGGAAACTTAGTAGGAAGAAAAAATCTTATTGCAATAACATAAACTGGCCACCATTATATTCTGCTATTGAAAAATTAGAATAATTATCATGAAATTTGTGAGAACCCATACAAGAATATATATATATATATATATATATATATATATATA
>NC_028637.1:21223976-21240625 GCF_001406875.1 Solanum pennellii | reverse complement strand
ATATATATATATATATATATATATATATAAAATTAAAATTTACCCTGAAAATGTCATCATGTGTTAGGTGAGGAACTTTTGGACCAATAAAGAAAAAGATGTCATTGAAATAAAATTTGTTTATAAAAATATTTAAAACATGAAATAATAACATCCGTCTCATTTTTGTTACTATCAAATTTGAAACTTTGATATAACTAAAAATTCATTGGCTAGATAAAGAAACTTTGACAAAACTGGATAATTTTGTATCACTCTAACAACCTAATTTTCGCCGTTAGAGAGAAGCCAATGGAAAAAGAATTGGGGCCAAAAAACTTTTCATAGTAACTTGGGATTTTCTATCCTAGTCTAGATTTGGACGAAATTAGAGTCAATGGGGTCTAGGGAAATTTGATAACAAATGAGAGATCTATTAATGAAGTTGATTACATGAATGGATAGAGAAGTTATTAAGAAACTCGTACGACTTGGCGGAATTGAATTCAGGTGAGTATAACTCCCGAAACTAATCTTAGTGTGAACATGTATTTTTTGAGTGTATTGAAATGCTAGTATGTTGTGAAATGGGGGTTTCAAATTCTTAAATTTGCTCATTATTTCTGTGCAAGCGATGTGGCGGATTATTCCCAGGGGAGGGAGGGGTCTTTGGCTGGTTGGGGTCACCATAGCGGGGGACTAACACGACTTAAGTCAGAAATAAAACCTCCAAAAACGCTTTATTTTGAACTCTTTAACTTTGAGGACTAAGGAACGATCCCAGGTGTTCTTGACAGTTTTCACCATTCTTGAGGCTAAAGGTAAGGTTTTTACTCCTGAAATCCATATTTTGATCTGTAGAACCTAGTTTCTTGGGTAATATTCATTGAGTGAGGGGTTTTGATATGGTAATTATTGTGCGAAAATCCCTAATCTAGGTATGGGAATCATGGTTGTGGTCTAGGAATATTGAATTTGTTATAATTAAGACAATTAGACCTTTGATTGTTGATACTTGCGTTTAAATTATTGTTTGTAGACCTAGAACAAGCGGAAAGAATCTTGAAAGGGAAGATTCAAATGCCTTAGGGCATTAAAGATTGAATTTCAGGTTGGTGATGGTTGTGATTTCATGTTGGTGTGTTGTATATTTGTAATGACTACATTATTAGGCATGTATGTATGTGAATGTTGTGCTAGTAAAATAAGGATGATTGAATAATTGTATGCCATGAAATTATGAACTGATTGTATGATTATGAGAATGTATATTGTGATTTTAATTGTGGCTTGTTGAATGAATCAGGCGTTGCGTTGTGTTTTGACACACTAACTTGGATCGGTTGCTAAGTTTCGACATTAATATGGGATCGGTTTCCATATTTCGCATAAACATTGCATGGGATCGATTGCAACGTTTGGCATAAATATTGGATCCGGTACCATATTTCGACATGCTAACAGTGTGGGTGTTGGTTCGATGAGAGGACCATTGAATTTGGTTCCATGAGAAGACCATTGACTTGACATAACTATATATCTTGAGAATTGTGAAGTTGCGCGTGTTTCATAAGTGATGACTAATATTATATACATTCGGTATATGCATGTTTATTATAATTGTAATGAATTATATAAGTTTCACCTTTTGGGATAGTTGTGCGATCCTACCAGTACATTGTGGTTGTGTACTAATACTGCACTTGCTTGTTCTTTGTGGAATACAGGGCATCTTGTGGCAGCTATTGATAGACCTTAGCTAGGTGACTATTGATCATGGTCAGATTTAAGGGTGAGTAGTTCCTTCAGACTGCCATGGATCTTTCTTGTTTATGTTCACTGTTTTGGACTTCGACTATTTGTTTAAAGTGTTGTCTAGTTTCGGGGTTGTACCCACTTGCTCTTAGACTTGGGCATAGAAGAGTTTTGGTAAAATGACTTTCAAGTTCTAGGGGTTGTTCTTCTACATTAGTTTCGTCAGTTATTTGTATAAACCCTTGGAGCATAAAACATGATATGCATTTGGACTGTACGTTTATCTTTTCGAAATGTCTGAATCTCAGGAAACAATGTTGCACCTTTCAGTCTATCCTTGACTTTTATCATGATTGCGCTCATCTCAAGACAAAATGTCATCCTTTGATCAGTAGCGCCTTTCATGATTTTTCACCAATAATACATTCTAATCTTTGTCACTCAACTAATTATCATCTTATAGTGTCCGTAAGGTTTTTCACTCACAAAACTCTCTTCTTTATTTTTTCCCAAAGTTCTCCATATAATGTCTCAACCTTTAGAGAACTGAAGAACATGATTATCTTTTTATTGAGCGATTGGACCGAACCCCAATGAAGGGCTGCCTTGAATCCTTTTAGGAATCAGGTCAAACGTAGTTCAATGAACTTTTTGTTTTTTTAATTTTTTTTTTCAAATGTTTTAATTTTTTTTTAAAAAAAGCACCAGACCAGTGGTGTTTGAGATAAAAGAGGATACATTTCTGTCTTCTCATCATAAAAATTACAT
Source organism: Solanum pennellii (assembly GCF_001406875.1). NCBI lineage: Eukaryota > Viridiplantae > Streptophyta > Magnoliopsida > Solanales > Solanaceae > Solanum > Solanum pennellii. The sequence continues at coordinate 21,238,123 of NC_028637.1, read as the reverse complement.
GGAGTGCTAAATGTAGTATCTCTTGATCGAATCTGCATTGACAATCGTGTCAATCGCCTTTCCCTCCATATCCGCCAATTGTAAAGCTCCTTTTGATAACACTTGCTTAATAACATAAGGGCCTTGCCAATATGGAGCAAACTTTCCCTTGTCCTCGTCTTGGTGGGGAAGATACGTTTCAAAACAAGTTGACCCACTTCAAAATTTCTTGGGTGTACTTTCTTATTATAAGGCGAGCCATCGTCTGCTGATATAATTGACCAAAACAAATTGATGTCAATGTTTTTTCTTATATCAGTGCTAATTGTTCTAACCTTGATTTAACCCATTCATATCCTCGATTTCTGATTCAACAATGGTTCGAAGAGAAGGGATTTCAACTTCTGCTAGTATGACAACCTCAGTTCCGTAAACCCATAAGTAGGGAGTTTCACGGACTTACGTACGAACAGTCGTACCATATCCCATGAGAGCGAAGGGTAATTTCTCATGCCACTGTCTAGATCCTTGCACCATTTTTCTAAGAATCTTCTTGATGTTTTTATTCGCAGCTTCAACAACCCCATTTGCTTTGGGACGATAAGGGGTGGAATGACGACGAACAATTTTAAATTGCTCACAAACTTTCTTCATGAGGTGGCTGTTGAGATTCATTGCATTGTCTGTAGTAATGATTTTTGGTATGCCAAAATGACATATGATGTTGGAATGAACGAAGTCCACCACCACTTTCTTTGTAACTGACTTGAACGTGACAACTTCTACCCATTGGTAAAGTAATCGATGGGAACTAAAATAAACCGATGACTGTTAGATGCTTTCGGCTCTATTTGCCTAATAACGTCTATTCCCCATGTAACAAAAGGCCATGGAGCAGACATAGGATGCAACTCTAATGGGGGCGAGTGAATCAAGTCTCTATGATTTGGCACTGATGGCACTTGCGAACAAATTGGAAGCAATCTCGCACCATAATCAACCAATAGTATCCTGCCCGAATAAACTTTTTTTCTAGGACGTAACCATTCATGTATGGGCCACATACCCCTAAGCGTACCTCATTCATAATTTTTTCTGCCTCTTGAGTATTCACACATCGTAATAAATTCAAATCTGGAGTCCTTTCATATAAGATATCGCCACTTAAGAAGAACTCATTGGCGAGTCGCCTAATAGTTCTTCTTTAATCTCTATCAGCATGCAGTGGATATTCTCTATCTTTTATAAACTGTTTGGATGTCGTGATACCAAGGCTCACCATCTGCCTCTACCGCAATAATATTGCAATAACCATGTCGATCCCTAACATGGATTTCCAACTGGTCAATGTAGGTATTACCTGGGTATGGAAGCATCGATGCTAGGATGGCCAAAGCATCATCCAACTTATTGTGAAACCTGAGAATATATCAAAATTCAATGGACTTGAACTTTTTGATGAGATTTTCTAAATATTGTTTGTACGTTATGATCTTAATGTCTCGAGTTTCCCATTTGCCTCGAGCTTGTCGAATGAGCAAGTCGGAATCCCCCAAGACTAAGAGCTCATGTACATCAAGATTTTTTGCCATATTCAAACCCATGATGTAAGCTTCTTATTCTATTGTGTTGTTGGTAGAAAAGAATCGAAGTCGTGCTGTGGCAGGATAATGACAACTGTCTGGCGAGCTAAGAACTGCCCCAATTATAACTCAGTTTTTGCTGACAGCCTCATTAAAATATAATTTCCATACGGGGTCATTATCAGGAATTTCTTACTCAATAGAGTTGATCTCTTCATCAGGGAAGTATGTCTTTAAGGTTTCGTATTCATCATCAATCGGATTCTTTGTCAGATGATCGGCCAACACTTATGTTTTCATGGCGGTGCGAGTAACATACACAAAATCAAATTCGTTAAGATAAATCTACCATTTTGCCAACTTACCCGTCGGCATGGCTTTTTGAAAAATATATTTTAGAGGATCCATTTGATATATGACGTAAGTGGTGTAGGACAAATAATAGTGCTTCAAGTTTTGGGCGACCCAAGTTAAACACAACATGTTTTTTCTAATAGAGTGTACTTTGCCTCATAGGATGTGAACTTTTTGCTCAAGTAATAGATAACTTGTTCCTTTTTCCCTCTGACGTCATGTTGTCCTAGAACGCAACCAAAGGAATTATCCGTCACTGAGAGGTATAAAAACAAAGGCCTACCAGGCTCTGGGGGGACTAGTACCGGAGGATTTGCTAAATATTCATTAATTTTATCAAAAGCCGTTTGACACTCACTTGTACATTTAATAGCAGTATCCTTTTTGAATAACTTAAATATCGGCTCGCATGTAGGCTCGCATGTAGTAGTGAGTTGAGCGATGAATCGACTGATATAGTTTAACCTTCCCAGAAAACTCATGACTTTAGTTCTAGTTTTTGGAGGTGGAAGTTCTCTAATGGATTTTATCTTGGAGGGGTCTAATTCAACGCCTCTTCGGTTAACTATAAAATCCAAAAGCTTGCCTGATGGAACTCCAAATGCACATTTAGCCGGATTAAGCTTTGGATTGTACATTCTCAACCTTTAGAAAAATTTTCTTAGATCACGCACATGGTCAATTTGCGTTCTAGACGTAATGATTACATCATCGACATATACCTAAACTTCTTTATGCATCATGTCATGGAATATGGTAGTCATAGATCTCATGTAGGTTGTCCCTGCAGTTTTAGACCAAATGTCATGACTCTATAACAATATGTACCCCATGGGGTAGTGAAAGCAGTTTTTTCTGCGTCTTTTTCATCCATGAGAATTTGGTGATATCCGGCATAGCAGTCCACGACAGATTGAATCTCGTGTTTAGCACAATTTTCAACAAAGATATGAATGTTGGGTAGTGGAAAATTGTCTTTTGGACTATCTTTGTTTAAATCTCTATAATCAACACAAACTCTGATCTTTCCATCCTTTTTTGTTACTCGCACAACATTAGCCAACCAAGTAGTGTATTGGTCGACCCTGATCACTTTTGCAGTCAGTTGCTTCATGATTTCCTCTTTGATTTTATCGCTCATATCTATCTTATATTTTCTTTGCTTTTGCTAGACAGGTGGAAAATCAAGATGTATAGGAAGTTTGTGAACTACCAGATCAGCACTTAACCCCGGTATGTCATCGTATGACCAAGCGAAGACATCTTTGTATTCAATTAAAACTTGAATTATGTTGTCTCGAGTATTTTGATTGACATGAATACTTATCTTTATTTCTTTCACTTCTTCGGGAGTTCCCAAATTAACCACCTCTGTTTCACTTAAATTATGTTTAGGCTTATTTTCAAATTGATCCAAACCCCTTTTTATTTCTTCATCAGCTTCCTATTCATCATATTCCTTAGACTGAGGATTCATTGTTATGAGATTAGACAACTTTTTAGGATCTAATTGTGAACTCCGCATGCATGTCATATTATTAAAGTTAAAGTAACTGAAAATGAAAATAAAATGATAAATATTAGAAAGAGTAGGAACAAAGAAGATGACTTGAACTTCCTTGATTTGAATGGGAAAGGATATAAGGGTTAAAAACAAAGTGAAACAGCTACAATGTTTGAATTACAACCCTGAGAATAATCCAAGAAAAGAAAATAAAAAAACAGCAAACAAAAACTACCAGGACTCCTTTCTTGTAGGGAGAGAAGTGGCTTTCCAGTTATTGAGTTGGACATTCGGGCCGATAAACTGCACATCCATATGACTAGTGCCCTTACCCCTCTGAGTCATGTTTACCTCATAAAACATTTCCTTGATACCTTGACACATTTCATCCACATCATTTTGGATAGGTAAGTCTGGACACGGTTCACCTCGAGATTTAATGAAAGATTGAGCAATATGGGGAATCGGCTTCGACAGATTCCAAGTATATCTTTTATGATCTTTTGCCCATTTTCTATAAAATCTAGTTGGATTGAAACCCAAACCGAATGTATCTTGATTACCCATTAGATTGATAGGATTCACAATTCCTTGCAACGACAAACCTAACCCCTCTCCGGGTTATTATCCGTTTTGTACCATTTGAGCCACCACCATGATTGAAATAGAGGACAGAGGAGGTTGGAGGATAGACTTTCCTTCTAAGAAAGGATTCACCGTTTCCAAAGCCTAATACTTGAGGGATTCACAACCTCTTTTAGCCTCAATGCAAGGTATTCAAGGATCTTGTGGTGATTGGGAGATCATCTTCACCATGGACAATGATTTCTTGTTTGTAATGTTCAAACTTGACCACTTGGTGTAGAGTAGATGGCAAAGCTCTAGTCATGTGGATCCATGGCCTACCCGAAAGCAGATTGTAAGACGTGTCCATGTCAATAACTTGTAAAGTGATTCCAAACTCCGCTGGTCCAATTGTAACAATTAAGTATATTTCACCAAGAGTATCCCGTTTTGCCCCATCAAATGCCCGTACACAAACATTCCTAGTACGAATCCTATCAGTGCTTATTTTCAAGCTTTGTAGAGTGGAAAGTGGGCATATGTCTACACCCAATCCTCCATCAACCATGACTCTCTTCACATTTCACGGTTAAATGTAGAGCCCTATTATGTCCAGATCATTCCAAGGGCAATTCATCATCAATGAAAGTGATTCTATTTACCTCAAAAATTCGACTAATCATCTTTTCCAAGTGACCTACTGTAATATTTTATGAGATATGTGCCTCATTCAAAATTTTGGTCAACACTTCACGATGTTCTTTAGAATGTATGAGTAATGACAATAACGAGATTTTAGTAGGTGTTTTCCTCAACTGATCAATAACAGAATAATCTTGAGCTTTCATCTTTTTCAAACCTCTTCAGCATCTTCCTCAGTGATTGGTTTTTTCATCGGCAACTGATTTTCTTTGATTTATTTGTCCCTCTTTAATTCTTTCGGAGCATAGAACCTTTCGGAACGAGTTAATCCTCTTTTTTCATTTGTTTCTTTGATAATCTCCTTTCCCTTGTGACTAACGATGACTTTGTTGTAGTTCCACGGAATGACCTTGGTGTTTGTCATCAGAAGTTGTGTTGCAATTTGTATCACAACTGGGTCATTCATACTTTCTTGATTTTGATAAAACGTTGCATATTTACCATGAATATAGCATTTTGGTCCATTCAATGGTACGTCTTCTCTTTTTATAGATTCTGGAACATACAACACTATCTTCTTCGACTCCCCAAAATTCGAACGTGCACCTTTAACAATTATCAGTACCCTTTGTATGGGTTCTAAAGCCATACTAGACTCTTCTTTTGAAATCTTGCTTTCCACTTTTGTTCTAGTTGTTTGCTCATAATCATCAAAAATGCCAACCATCCCCATAACACGCTCATTATTATGAGCAGGGAGTGGGTTATTGGTGACATTTGGTGCTTCCTCATTGCGTACCTCGATTACCTTATCCTTGATTAACTTCTCAATGACTCTTTTTAGGGTCCAATAATTCTCTGTGCTATGACCTGGATCATTGGCGTGATACGCGCATATAGCAGTTGGATCAAAGCCTCTTGCATTTGGATTGAAAACGTACAGATCGACAGGTTCAACCAGTCTCAATTTTATTAATTTACGTAACAAACTCGTATACGATTCCCTAATTCGGGTAAAATTTTCTTCTCGTCCTTGTTCTCTCGTATAGTTTGTCCGGGGACGTGGATTGTATGGCGCCTTGAAATTTTGTTGTTGGGGGCGAGAAACTTGTGGGGCAAGCCCCCGCCATTGTTGGCGCGAAGGAGGCTGAACATATGCCTGAGTATTGAGAACTGCATATTGGGACGGGTAATAATGTTGAGGAGAAATATATTATTCTTGTTGGACTTGACCATAAGGATGGTTCATGCCCATTTGAACACGTCTCGATCCAGATGCCGTCATGGACCCTTCCTCCTTATTTTTTCAATTGGTAAAATTACAGAATCCTCTTTGTATTGCTTGTGTGGTAGATATAATGGCTTATGCCATTCTCTATCATTTGTCCGATCTTAATCGCTTCGGCGAAAGGCTTTCCCATTGCGGCGAGAAGATAATGAAAGTAGTCAGGTTCTTGAGCCTGGAGAAAAACATCAATTAATTCATAGTCTTTCATCGGCGGTTTGACCCTAGCCGCCTGCTCCCTCCATCTTATGGCATATTCCCTAAAACTTTCCGATGGCTTTTTTTCACATTAGCTAGGGAATTGCGATCGGGAATTATATCGATATTGTATTGAAATTGTTGGACAAAATCTTATGCCATATCATACCAAACGTGCTAATGAGAAATATCCTTATCGATAAACCATTTTGATGCTACACACGTTAAACTCTCTCCAAAGTAAACCATAAGATGTTCTTCTTTTCCTCCGACTCCCCTCAACTGATTACAAATTCTTCTCAAATGAGCCACTGGATCTCCATGACCATTATATTTATCAAACTTTGGAGTTTTGAACCCTAGAGGCAAGTGAAAATATGGAAACATGCATAAGTCCTTAAATGAGACACTTTTGTGTCCTCCCAGATTTTGTATATTTCTTATGTTTTGTTCCAAACTCCTCATTTTCCTTGCGATTTCTTTATGTTCCTCATTCTTAATGTTTTTGTCAACCTCAACCGGAGAACTGTATTGGTGGTGGTAAGAGTTAGGAGCATTGAATGTTAATTTAGGGGCATGACCTTTGCCGTATTGATCTTTGAGTATAGGGTCATAATTGGATTTTTGTATCAGTGTCGGTTGAGGAATTTTATTAGTTTAGTCAGTAGGCATGAAAAGAGGATTATTCATCATTGATGATTTCAACGGGTTTACTGAGGAAGTTCCGGCAGTATTTGATGTGTTAATGTAGGGTCCAAACCCAGGTGGATAAACCGGGTCACTTGTTGACACTTGGATGGGGAATGACATATTCACATTCAAATATTCTCGAATTGAAGGCGGAGGAGCCTGCCCATTTATCCAAGCTTCGTACATTTCCGTCATCTGTTGTCTTAACATTTTCACTTCTTCCATAGGTACCGATTCTTGGGCAACCATTTGGATTTGTGCGTCTTCATTTTCCGACTCTGTTCCGTCTTTACGTGTCATTTTTTCTTTCCCTTTTGATCCTGTGTTATATTGATGAGGTGCCAGCTCTCCTAACAAACCAACCACCTTTTAAATATTAATATATATTAATGAATGTATATAGATATCTAATATTTTGGAAGTAGAATTTATGTAAGAAAGAGATTGTAGAGTTTGGATAATTTTAGAATTGTTTTTTTAGTTACATTTTTAAATAAGAGGTAAAATTTTAAGAGATATACTATTAGTTTTACAAAGAAAAATTTTATTTTTTAATTTCTTTTTTTGAAGCTACACGTTTTTTTAATTATCTTTTTTATTTTTTTGCTGTTTTTTTTCTTAAATTTTTTCAGTAAAGTAGTAATTTTTAATTTTTTGTTGACATTCTTTTAAATTTACTCTTAATCTTTTTTTTTACTTTATTTTTTAAAAAAAAAATATTACGTTTTGTTAACTTTTTTATTTTTATTTTATTTCTATTTTCCTTTGTTTCATGTATATATTACATTCTATTATTTATTTATTCATTGTTCTTTTTACACTTTTTTTTGTTTCTATGTTTTTTTTGGTCATTTTTTATTATTCTTTTTCTGTTCACGTTGCTTTTTTATTTTATTATTATTTCTTTCTTTCTTCTTATGCTTTTCATTTATTTTTCTATTAATATTCTTCATTATATTTTTTATTTTTTATCATAAACCTATAAATAATATACCTTATATCCTCTTAATTATATAATTTAACAATCCAAATTAAATTGATTATTATCTTATTATTATTCTAAAGATAAATTATTTATTATTTATCAAAATCATAATTAAAACAAACTAAAGTATATTCTGCAAAGCTTTTCTGAATCGCTAATCAATTAAACATTAGTTTATATCCTAATCTAACAACAATAGAGTAAACTTAAAAAAAATTAGTGAAAATTAAATTAAAAAAATACTTATTAAATATCATGGAATTTCATATAAATTGTAAATCGCATTTAAAGAGGATAATAATAATAATAATACATGATGCATATTTAAATTATTTATTTATTTATTCTTAACAATAAGAATCTCTGACAATGTTTTCTTAAGCTTTTGCTTATTCTAAAAATAACTCATAACATCATCGCAAAAGTGATATTTCATAATAATAATAAGAACACACTATTAAAAGAATTTCATATTATTGGAATTAAACTTTCTTACAAGCGTTTCACTAAAATAATAAAAGAATTCAAGAATTTAGTGTTACCGCGTATTATTGATTCACCACAAAAAGAACTGTTACGATCTACTTCTTTCCAAAGTTAATAAACAAGTATTAACTTTAATGAGCCACGAATTGAAACCACGAAGAAGATTCTAACTCTAACCTAAATCTCAAATGAATAACTCACTTTTCTTCTCCTGGATTTTTGCTCTTGCTTTTTTTTTTTTCTCTTTTATTTCAATCTAAGTTTCTGTGTATTCTCTTTCTCTGTATATTTTTTTCAACTGAACGTGGGTTATATAAAAATTTTGGGTGATAATTTAAAAGAACGTATTGTGCTGGGATTAGGATTAAATTTAAAAATTAGTTGAGAAAATTGGGGTTGAGATAAGGATATAAAATAAATAAATAATAATAATTGCACATTAACAAAACAAAAATAAATGAAAAAAATCGTGTAAACTTTAAAAAAAATCGTGAAAAAGAAGTAAAAAAAATTAAAATAAATAGATGGGATGAGATTTTTTTAGGAAAATAAGTTAGGAAGTTGGTAGTAATTAGGATAAGGTAAAACAAATTTGAAATTTTTAGGACTCCTCTTTTCTTTTCTTTTTCTATATTTTTTCATAATATTTTCTATATTATTATTATTTTTAGACTAGATATAATTACCAAAATAACTTAAATTCCCAACTTCTATTTATCAAATTTTTTATTATTATTAAACTATAATTGATCTTATAATTTTTATTATTATTATTTTATTTTATTTTAAAAATAACCCTTTTTTAAATTGGTGTAAAATATATTATGTTTTGTTAAAAAATTAGGTGTTCACATAGTCTATCTCAGATTTTGAAAATTTCTTCTAAAATTTAGTAACATGTTTTTTTTTTCTATTTTGATTGTGAAGAAACAAATTCGGCTAGGACAGAAATTGAGATGGATGATACAAAATAGATGGCCACTCAGGCTCAGGGAGGTGAAGCTGCTGCCTGAGGTAGGGATTCTGGTGATTTGCGGACTGAACGTCCTCTCTATACTCGTCAAAGGATTGTCAACAATGTGCAATATTTTTTTAAAAAATTCACCTTGTTCTTGTGTTTATGTTAAAGATTTCGGATCTAGAATCTAAGGTTCTTTTGTGATTTATTAGTTTAATGTGGAATCACATGTTTTTTCAGATTAAATTTGTTTAAAAACTGAATTCTCCAAGTGAATTGTGGGATTTCTATTACTTCTACTTAGTGAAGTAATTGGATTATAACTATTTATATTCTTTAAATAAAATAAGTTTTAGTCTTTCACATAAAACGTGATGTCAACATATTCTAATATATTTGAGAAGTATTTATCTAGCTTGCATTCTTATCAAGCCTTTCATTTGAAGCTGAACTTTTGTTGATATAGTTGTATAGAATAGAGGACATTAAGAAGAACTTTCCTATCTTTGGGAATGATAGAGCGGAGGATCTTAGGGAAATTGTAGTGAGGTTTGAGGAAAATAAGTGGTCTAAACTTATTTCTATTTATTCATGCTGGTATAAATTTGCATTAGTTTTTCAAGTCATCTTGACTCATTGAATGCATTCTAACTCAAATTTATTTAATATTGCAGTATAATTATCTTTGGAAAGTGTCCTTTAAGATGCTTACAATCCCAATTGTTTACATTCCAATACTGCAAGTAATAGTCAGAAGGCCCATATTCCGGGTGAACAATGAACGTTCAGGCTTTGTATTTCACATTTTTACTTGAAATTTGAAATTAAGAAAAAAACTCCTCTCATTTTATCGTTTTCGTTTCTATATATTTATTTTTTCAAATATCCTATAGATGTGGTGTCGTGCAGACCAACATAGAATCCTCGTATTTTTAATTTTTTCGCGAAAGTAAACTTTAAAGGGGACTTTTGTTTTTTTAAGTCAATCCAAATACCTACTAAGAGTTTTGTTGGAAGCAAATTTTCCCTTTGATATACTCTTTCTTTCCTCGTCATTTTTTTCTTGCCTAAAACATCCTTTTAAAACTACTTCTGGGCCGGAGGATAGTAATGAGGAAGCAATAGAGGAGGACGATTTGGACATGTAAATGGAGGATGCCATAGAGGAGGTGGTGTTTAGAAAGGAGCAAAACTATGTGTTAGATTCGGACAAAAAGAGAATGTCAAAATTGGGGAAACTAAGGTATTTTTATATTTGTTATTCTACCAGTCCATTTTTTTCTAAAAAGCCTTTTCCATATTAAAAATAAAAGGAAAAAACAGCATTACATCATTGATTCATTTGTTGATAATCATACAAATTGGATTTTTGCAATTTCTAAGTTGAGTAGCTAGCATAAATACACAAGGCCACTGATTTACATTTTGTTGTTTGACTCTCCATTACCAATTTTTTAAATCCTTTCTTTTGAATTAATTACTAGTTCATAGCTTGCGGACTCATAAGGTATTGTTTGTTCTCATCAAGATTAAGATATCTCAATATGAATGCACATTCTAATGATTAATATATTTTTTTTAGCTTCAAACATTGAATAAATAATAAATATAAAAATCAAATAAAAAAGTATTTAATATCAAAAATATAAATTAATAAAATGAAAACATTATGTGATAAAGAAATAATATATATATGTTTTCTAGTGATTGTGGAAATGGTTTTTCATCATTGGTGGGGGTAATGGTTGGTGTTAGTTGTTAGTAATTGTGGTGGTAGAGGTGGTTATGTTTGTAAAATTTAGTTGATGTTAGTAGTTGCCGGTACTGTTGGTGGGGTTGAAGAGCATGTAGTGGTTGATAATGTGTTGGTGGTAGTTGTGATTATAGAGGTCATTGTTTGTAAGGATTAACAACAATAGTTCTGGTAGGGGTGGGGTGGATACAATTATATTGATGTGGATGCCGAGTACAATGGTGGTCGGCGACGGTAATGATTGCGGTGGTGTTAGGTGATTGTGATGGAGTGGGGTTGAGTATACACAAACACAATGCCTCTTAATATGATCTGAATAACTAAGACCTATTCAGATCAAATAACTGCTTGAATTTAATGTAAACACATGCAGTTAATAACATTAGTTTTGAACACTCATACCAACATTAAATACAAACAAAGGAAACCTAAGATGACAGTTTAGAACACCTTGTCTCCTTATTATGGTAATTTTCTTTTTTCCCGTTCTAAGGATTATATCAATCGAAACTGGCTGTTTTACCATGCTATGTGCATGTCATAGACTATCCTTCCAGAACATTTGATAAGATAATTTGCAACTGAAATATGAGTTAACTTTGGGTCAGAAAATTTGTGGATCATTTGACTTGAATTAACTTTTTAGTAAGTATCATATTAATGAGGTACCTGAAGCTCGCATGAGGTTTCAGAAGTCATAATATTTTCGAGAGCATATTGCCTACATATTATGATTATTTCCTTTTCCCCGTTGTAAGGATTATTTAAGTTGGAACTAACTAGTTCACCATGCTTAATTCATATCGTATAGTATGTCCTTTTCGGATATTTAATAGGAGCATTTGAAACTGATAAGTCAGTTATATATTGATGAAAATATCTTGGTAATGACAACATTCATAGACCTTAAGATTGGATGGGGGGGGGGGGAGGAAGTTCATCTGATACATTTGTATAATTTTTCTAGTAAAACAGGTTGAATGATTGTTGTAGTGCATGCCTCTGCCTATATGCTACGCTAATATAGATTTCTAAGAGTACGACGAGCCTAAGCTTATTGATTTAATATTTTCTTTAGTCAATTTATTGTTCTGTTCTCTTCTCCACATGTTTCCAGTGCTCTTCTAATTTACTAGTTAAGGCGTCTAGATCTGTTTTACAGTTCCTATCTATATGCATCTCTTTTTGCTGAAGCAAACTCTAATCACTGGAAAACGTTTCAGCTGTCATACTTGGATTTTGCGTGGTCTCTTTGGTTTTATGCTTTTCATTGTTGTTCTCTTTTTGGGATTCAACTTCAATAATATTTGCTCTGTTGAAGTTCTGTTTTTAACATAAGTACAAGATGTAAAAATGACTTAATACTATCATGGTTAATAGCTCCAAGAACTACAATATTTTTTTTAAAGTGTTGCCTAAAATACTTTTGGGGACGCTTATAAACCAAAGTAAAAAATTTTAACTTTTAACGGCGATAATATTGACAACACTTGTAAAGTGTACTCTTTAATGGTATAAGCTACATTTTATAAGCGTTGTTAAAGTATGACATAATTGGCAACAACCATTTACATATATGGACACACTTTTAAAGTGTCCTACTTTTATAATCATAAAAACAACTCATTTCAAAAACCGTCTTAAAGTTTTCACTAATATATTATTTTTCCTCCAACATTTTAATCCTCCCTCCCATTCTTATTGAGCAAAAAAATATATAATAACACATTAAAATTTTCTTTTCTCTCAGAAAGAAAATCTCTTAACGTGAAAGCTGATCTGAAGAACTTTTCTCGCTTTCTAACAGAACTTCACACGAAAAAAACGATTTTTCTGAAAATCATTGAAGGTTTATCAGGTAAGTCTTTCTTTTTCCCCAAATCGCAGAAGAGCACGATTTTACCTATTAATAGCAAGCAGTAATTACCCAGGGTAGAGGTGACAATAGATTTTCTATTCTATTTGTGCCTTGATACTTATAATAGACTTGACTCCTAGAAGGGAAAGACTAAAGGTTAATGGAGAGTGAAGTTCATTGATTATTTTGCACTATGTGGAGCCAAGAGCATTTAATTCCTCTATTTGGTATACTAGAAGGTAAGTAAATAAGATATAGTCTTCTCTTATTCCCCTTTACTAAAAGGGAGAAATAACTCTTTCATCTCACGTCTTCCTACCCTTTTTCCTTTCAACCAAAGCGACATTGTAGTAACATATATTTCAAGTCATTCATCTTCATTAAGCTTAAATCTGTTATGAGTGTAATATGACTAATGTAGTGAAGTACTTGTGTCTTAGCATAAAAGTGTAACCTATTATAGCTTTTGGCTACGTCTTCTTTTTATTTATAAGAGACATAAATTTATTCGTCAGAGAATTCTAAAAAATGAATTTTCTTTTCTACAATCTTGACATCCCTAATTTTAAAATTCCGGCAAAAGTTGAGGCATTTAATATCAAATGGTAATAGACTTTAATGAAGAAGTGATTATTCAAGTTAGTAGCTTAAATCAAACTAAATTTAGAGAGTGAAATTTCGTATGGACTCGTAAACATGATATGTTCCCTAAGTTTCATCTCAAAATCTATATTAACTGATATTATTATTTGATATACTGATGATATATAATGTCTTGTGTCCTAGTCGGATTCGGAATGAAACGTGGCTGGATATATTTTTTTACCAACCGTGCAACCACGAGTTATTTTTCAACTAGTGTTGGTACTTATGCTTAAAAACATATTATTCTTAAATTAAAGCATAATACTGTCACCACCCAAAACGGGTCGCGAGTGACACCCACACTTATCCTACTATGTGAGCGAACCAACCAATCTAAACCCCAACATAATGCGGAAGACTCAAAATCTTATTAATAAAACCAATAAATAAACATTCTAAAATTTATCAACTATTATCCCCAAAATCTGGAAGTCATCACCACAAGAACATCTATCCTCAAAATTACTAAGTCTAAGAATATTTAAGAACTAAAATAAAGAATAAAACGGTAGTCCATGTCCGAGCTTCAAGGACTTCAAGACGTGAATGAGAGAATCGAGTCCGAGCTAGGAACAATAGCTCACCCTAAAATCTGGCGTGCTGTAGACTGGCTAGAGTTGCGGACGAGATGAAGTCACTGGTGCACTTGCTGCACTCCACAAA
>NC_028637.1:21221487-21222064 GCF_001406875.1 Solanum pennellii | reverse complement strand
CATTCAGGAATGGGCATTCTCTGAAGTGTTCCTCCAGGCCTCTGGTGTTCATACTTCACTTGCTGACAATTCGAGCATTTGGCAACAAAATCAACAATGTCGCGCTTCATTCCACTCCAGCAGAAATGTTGCTTTAGGTCGCGATACATTTTGGTTGCACCAGGATGTATAGAGTACCTTGAACTATGAGCCTCTGTAAGAATAGTGTGAATCAAATCATCAACACGGGGCACACATACCCTTCCCTTAATCCTCAAAACACCTTGTTCATCAATTATTGTCTCTTTAGCCTCTCCTCGCAACACCATATCTCGAATTCGGCTCAGCTTCTCATCAGTAAACTGTTTCTCCTTAATCTTGTCAAGAAAAGAGGATCTTGCCTCACATAGGCCAAAAGTCCTCCTTTCTCTAGTATATCCAACCTCATGAGGTCATTAGCCAAAGTCTGAACCTCTCTAGCCAATGGGCGTCTAGAAACCTGTAAGTGAGATAAACTACCCATGCTCTTTGCTTTTCTACTTAAAGCATCTTCCACAGCATTAGCTTTTCCTGGGTGATACAAAATAGTGATATCGTA
>NC_028637.1:21217031-21217973 GCF_001406875.1 Solanum pennellii | reverse complement strand
TTTTGGACAAAACCTCCTAATATGTCCAGTCTCTCCACATCCATAACACTCTCTGGAGTCAAGCATAGGTCTCTTTGAGAACGACGGAATCTGGGGATAACCTCCAAACTCAGAGAATTGTTGACCGGTCTGCGGTGGATCCTCAGCTACAGCCTGCAGGGAAGACTGAATAGGGCGGTTTTGGTAACCTCCTAAACTCTGCCCTCTGGAGTAAGAACCTCTAAACTCACCTCCCTTACGGAACTTTTTAGATGTAGACGCCATGGTGAAGTCGTCTGGCTTCACCCCCTCCACTTCTATCACAAAATCAACCACTTCCTGAAAGGATTTGGCTGCAGCAGCTACCTGTGAGGCTGGGATCCGCAAATGTGACCTCAATCCCTTCACGAAACGGCGAATCCGCTCTTGTGGACTGAAACAAAGCTGAGTGGCACACCTCGATAGTGCACAAAATTTAGCCTCATACGCAGCAACCGACATCCTTCCTTGCTCTAGGCTCAGGAATTCATCTCTCCTCCTATCCCTCAATGTTCGGGGTATATACTTCTCCATGAATAAGCTAGAGAATGATGCCCAATTCATAGGTGGTGCCTCTGCTGGTTGACACTCAACATGCGACCGCCACCACCTTTTGGCATCCCCCTGAAACTGGTAGGTCACAAACTCTACCCCGAATCGTTCCACTATGTCCATCTTATGCAGCAACTCATGACAATCAACTAGAAAATCATAGGCATCTTCAGATTCAGCACCCTTGAATACTGGAGGTTTTAACTTTAAGAACTTAGTGAAAAGTTCGTGCTGATCACTTGTCATTATGTACCCTGTAGTCAATCGAGGAAACGTGCCTATTTCCAATG
Source organism: Solanum pennellii (assembly GCF_001406875.1). Taxonomy (NCBI): domain Eukaryota; kingdom Viridiplantae; phylum Streptophyta; class Magnoliopsida; order Solanales; family Solanaceae; genus Solanum; species Solanum pennellii. Next base: position 21,217,113 of record NC_028637.1, on the reverse strand, counting down.
AGTCATCCATGCGGGAAGCCACAGCGGCTGCATGTTGTATCCCCTGAACCTGAGGTGCTGGTGCAGAAAACACTGGAGGTGT
>NC_028637.1:21206749-21215879 GCF_001406875.1 Solanum pennellii | reverse complement strand
CTTTATACCAAGGCATCATCATTAATTAGAGTGAACTTAAGGTTTTTAAGATTTCACAGTATCATCATTATAATCCATCACAATTTACATAATCACAATCATGCAACAACACAATTAAGCGCATAGAAGACTTTACAATACCACCCAATACATATCAATCGCTATGAAGAGTTCACTATCAAATAGCATAAACCATAACCTACCTCCACCGAAGAATTGTGATAAGCAGGCTAATTCCCCAATGCCCTGCTGTCCTCTTCGTTCCTCTCTCTCTCGATCGTTCTCTCTCCTTTTTCTTTTTAATTTTCTCTTCTCAAAATTCTCTTTGTTTTACCCTAGTTATCACATAGTTTATTATGATAAAAGTAACCCACTATTAGGTTTAAGTTGTCTCCTTTAACCCCCAAATAAATAATTTATTTGCATTAACCCACTAACTTTATAATTATAATCATGAATAGTCCACAACACCGCTTTAAAAACTTTAGCAGAATTCCGACCCGAGTGGACTTACGGAGCCTGTGACGGTCCGTCATGACTGTGACGGTCCGTCATGCAGGTCCGTCACAAAGGTTAGAGAGTTAATTTTGTGGAAAGATTGGTGACGGTCCGTCGTGCCTACGACGGTCCGTCCTGCAGTTCCGTCTTGAAGTTCAGAGAGTCGATCTCAGTACCCAAATTTCAGATCTAAGTGTTTTGGAACGACACCCCCTCGACGGTCCGTCGTGCCCATGACGGTCCATCGTGGGATCCGTCGACCCAGACAGTTATTACCAGAAATAAACTCTACTGCTCAAAACGACTAAACAGGTCGTTACAAATACACTAGATGGACACAAATCGATCTTGCAAGAAAATCAATTTTGTCATCAATAGGATCATTTAGTGTTGGTACTTATGCTTAAAAACACATTATTTCTAAACTAAAGCATAATATCAACACTAGATGGACACAAACCGATCTTGCAAGAATATCAATGTCTTCATCAATAGGATCAACTAGTGTTGATAATTATGCTTAACAAACACATTTCCTTAAATTAAAGTTTAATATCAACACAAGATGGACACTAAATCGATCTCGCAAGAAAATTAATTTTATCATCAATATGATCAACTAGTGTTGGTACTTATGCTTGTAAACACATTATTCCTATATTATGTTTAATATCAACACTAGATGGACAATAATTGATCTTGCGAGAAAATTAATTTTCTCATTATTAAGATTAACTAGTGTTGGTACTTATTCTTAAGAAATATATCATTTCTAAATTTAAAGGTAAGTGACCACACTGGAGGGACACAAATCAATCTTTAAAGAAAATTAAGTTTGTCATCAATAAGATCAACTGGTGTTGGTATTTATACTTAAAAACACATTATTCCTAAATTCAAGCTAAGTGTCAATATTAGATGGATAAAATCGCTCTTGCGAGAAAATCAATTTTTTCATCAATAGGATCAACTAGTGTAGGTACTTATGCTTAACATATATATTATTTACAAATTTTAAGTTAAGTGTCAACACTAGATGGACACAAATAGATCTTGCAAGAAAATCAATTTTTTCATCAATAGGATCAACTAGTTTTGGTACTTATGCTTATTAAACAAATTATTCATAAATTAAAGCTTAATATCAACACTAGATGGACACAAATCAATCTTGCAAGAAAAACAATTTTGGCATCAATAGGATCAACTAGTGTTGATACTTATGCAAAACAAACACTCAATGGACACAAACAAGTTATCACAAAATTAGAACTAAGTATTAATAATAGATTGACACAAACACTTGTAGAGAACAATTGTACTCAAACTTAAGAAATTTAGAAGCACCAAACATTATCTCCTACTTTGATGAAAGAAACAATATAGTCTTGTATCAACTTTTTTAGATGTTGACCTTCTTCGATTCCCTAACACGAAAAGAAACAATGGTTGTTATCCTCAGGTCAATGCATAATTTTTGCTATAGAAATTTCAAAGAAAGCTACATCACACAACAGTAATATTTTTCACCTTCATATATTTCTCTATCTAGAATATACACTAACCACTTTTCTTTTCCTTTTTCAACAAATTGGGAGTAGGGGAGGGGGAAATAACATGGAGAATTGAACCTTCACCAAGCGAAAGTTTAAATCGTCAACCAACTGAACTATTAAAAAACTCAAATAATGTATGTTCCTATCTAATGCCTTGATATAATTCCCAAGTCTTACTAAAAATTTTGAGACAAGGAATGAAACTTTCAACCAAATGTTGAGAAAACTATTGTTTTCTAGACATGTTGAAGCCCATGAGATCCATTGATACAAATAAATGATGGACTTTATGAATCTAAATTCTTGTTCCTAAACTCTATTTATTGTACCTCTTGTTCACATAAATCACACATTTTTATCAATGGGTTCGATGTAATCCCAAAGTAAGAGAGAAATGATTTCAACATGAAAGGACAATGAATGTTGAAATTGATCAAAAACAAATGTGAATCACGATAAACTACACAACTCATTGTTTTCTCCCAATAATGTATGATGAATAACAAATGTCCTTACCATACATCTTTAATGGAAGATTCTGCGCTTCGCGCAGTGGTGAACTATATCAATAATCTACTTCTGAACATATGATAAATACATGTGGTTTTAAGAGGATACAACCCTATAATAAATTGTCTAGCATATTTTATCCAAAGATGAAACTAAATGCTTTTCTTTAATCTTAAAACGAAAAGGATTTGATTTTAATTGTTTAAGAATATTATTATTAATTCTTCATTTTACTGTAGTTGTTCATCACCAAAGTCTTTACAAAAGATGTGTAATTTTTTCACTTTCGATATTTGTATTTTGAATAAGTTGTAGAAACATTATATTCATCAATTGCAAGAGTTTTTCTCCTACTCAAGGCAGCTGTAACGAACTGTTTAGTCGTTTTGAGCTGTAGAGTTTATTCTGGTAATAACTGTCAGGGTCGACGGATCCCACGACGGACCGTCATGGACACGACGGACCGTCGAGGGGGTCTCGTTCCAAAACACTTAGAATTCTGAAATTTGGGTACTGAGATCGACTCTCTGAACTTCGTGACGAAACTGCAGGAAGGACCGTCGTATCCACGACGGACCGTCACAGACCCTTCACTGAAATCGAGTCTCTGAGCTTTGTGACGGACCGTCACAGTCTCCGTCAGCTCACTCGGGTCGGAATTCTGCTAAAGTTTTTAAAGGGGCGTTTTGGACTATTCATGCTTATAATTATAAAGTTAGTGGGTTAAGGTGAATAATTCAATTTCTTGGGGGTTAAAGGAGATAACCTTGAAACAAATAGTGGGTTATTTTTTATCATCTTTTATACTTAATTATATGACAATTAGGGTAAAAGAAATAGGGTTTGAATAAGAAAAATAGAAAGAGACAGAAAAAGGGAGAGAACGAGCGAGAGAGAAAGAGGAACGAAGAGGAAAACAAAAAGGCTTGGGAAGAAGATTGCTTGATCACGATTCTTCGGTGGAGGTAGGTTATGGTTTATGCTATTTCATAGTAAACTCTTAATAGCGTACGATATGTATTGGGTAGTATTGTAAAGTCTCCTATATGCTTAATTGTGTGTATGCATGTTGTAATTGTATAATTGTGATGAATTAGCATGATGAGGCTGTTAAATCCTAAACCTTAAAAACATCTTGATTAATGATGATGCCTTAGTATAAAGAAGGCTTGATGAACTAAAAGATTGAGGTTAGTGGATCGGGTGTCACGTTCTGACACCAGGATAGTAGATGGATCGGAGTATCACGTTCCGACACCAGGATAGTAGTGGATCGGGTGTCACGTTCCGACGCCAGGATAGTAAAGAGAATGAATCTTGAAATATGTTAATATACTCAATCTAGAAAACCTGTTTTCCAAATGAGTATGGTGTGGAGGCTTGAGCCCTCATAGATGTGTTTAATGTTGTTGTAAGTGATTTTATACTTGTTGTTATCACCTGTTAAGAATATTGGTTGATTTTTTGTTATTATCTGAAATATATTGTTTTCTATTTTGAGTTGGCCGATGATACCTACTCAGTACCCGTGTTTTGTACTGACCCCTACTTGTAATTGTTTTTCTTTGTTATTTGTGGAGTGCAGCAAACGTGCCATCGTCTTCAACTCAACCGCAACTCTAGCCAGTCTTCATCACGTAAGATCTCAGGGTGAGCTAATGCTTCTAACATGGACTGGATCTTCTTCTTCATGTCTTGATGCCTCGAAGTTCTGGCATGGACTAGCAGTTATTTATTTAGTTTCCTAGATTATTCTTAGATTTAGTGATTTGAGGATAGATGTTCTTGTGGTGATGACTTCCAGGTTTTGGGAATGATAAGTATTGAACTTTAGAAGTTATTAATTGATTTCGTTAATGAGTTCTAAGTCTTCCGCATTATTTTCTGTTTTATATATATGTTGAGATGTTGGGTTTAGATTGGTTGGGTTCGCTCACATAGTAGGATAAGTGTGGGTGCCACTCGCGACCCGAATTGAGTCGTGACAAACTTGGTATCAGAGCATTAGGTTCGTTGGTCTCATCACACAAGAACGAGTCTCGTAGAGTCTTAAGGAACAGTAGGGGGACGCCTTTACTTTTCTTGAGAGGCTATAGGACTTTAGGAAAATTCCATTCTTTCTTTCTTTCGTGCTATTACCTGGATACAATTGGTATCTAGGTGATACAAATTGGTATCTGACCATCTTCACTCTATTTCGCAGATGGTTAGAACTAGAGCAACAACTACGCCAACACCAGCACTGGCAGAACAGGGTGCGTCTGAGCCAGTCACAGGAGCTGTAGCTCGAAGNGACAGGGTGCGCCTGAGCCAGCCACTGGGGCTGTAGCTCGAGGAGGAGTAGTGGCAAGAGGCCGTGGTAGAGTTCGTGGGAGGACGTCCTCTAGAGGAAGAGGACAATCACCTGGCCCATCTAGTACTAGCGCGGGTACTCCTCCACCGACTGAGGAAGTAGTAAGAGAGGGTGAAGAAGGGAAAAGTGAGCAAGTGCAGAATGAGGAATTACAACCCCAACCTACCCCAAAGATGATTAATCAGGTTCTTGCTTATCTTAGCGGGTTATCTGATCAAGGCCAGACACCTCCAGTGTTTTCTGCACCAGCACCTCAGGTTCCGGAAGTACAACAGGCAGCCGCTGTGGCTCCCCGCATGGATGACCCATTGGAAATAGGCACGTTTCCTCGATTGACTACAGGGTCCATAATGACAAGAGATCAGCACGAACTTTTCACTATGTTCTTAATGTTAAAACCTCCAGTATTCAAGGGTGCTGAATCTGAAGATGCCTATGATTTTCTGGTTGATTGTCATGAGCTGTTGCATAAGATGGACATAGTAGAACGATTCGGGGTGTAGTTTGTGACCTATCAGTTTCAAGGGGATTCCAAAAGGTGGTGGCGATCGTATATTGAGTGTCAACCAGCACAGGCACCACCTATGACTTGGGCATCATTCTCTAACTTATTCATGGAGAAGTATATACCCCGAACTTTGAGGGATAGGAGGAGAGATGAATTCCTGAGCCTAGAGCAAGGAAGAATGTCGGTTGCTGCGTATGAGGCTAAATTCCGTGCACTATCGAGGTATGCCACTCAGCTTTGTTTCAGTCCACAAGAGCGGATTCGCCGCTTCGTGAAGGGATTGAGGTCAGATTTGCGGATCCCAGCCTTACAGGTAGCTGCTGCAGCCAAATACTTTCAGGAAGTGGTTGATTTTGTGTTAGAAGTGGAGGGGGTGAAGCCAGATGATTTCACCATGGCGTCTACATCTAAAAAGTTCCGTAAGGGAGGTGAATTTAGAGGTTCTTACTCCAGAGGGCAAAGTTCAGGAGGTTACCAAAACCGCCCTATTCAGTCTTCCCTACAGGCTCTAGCTAAGGGTCCACCGCAGACCGATCAACATTTCTCTGAGTTTGGAGGTTATCCCCAGACTTCGCCGTTCTCACAGAGACCTATGCTTGAATCCAGAGAGTGTTATGGATGTGGAGATATTGGACATATTAGGAGGTATTGTCCAAAACAGAGTTACAGACCCCCAATAATCAGAGGTAGATTTGGTCATGGGAGAGGCCGTCATTCTTGAGGGCGTGGTGGCCGAGGTAATGGTGGTCACCAAAACGGCCGGGGTGACGGACAAATGGGAACTACTGCAGCACAACACGGTAGGGGCAACGGGCAGACATGTGATAGGGCCCATTGTTACGCCTTCCCTGGGCGGTCTGAAGCGGAGACATCAGATGCTGTTATCACATGTAATCTTTTGGTTTGTGATTGCATGGATTCTGTATTATTTGATCCTGGCTCCACATTTTCATACGTATCTTCCTCATTTTCTACTGGTCTTAATTTACATTGTGAATTGCTTGACATTCCTATTCGTGTTTCTACTCCGGTGGGTGAGTCTGTGATAGTTGAAAAGGTATATAGGTCTTGTTTGGTGACTTTTATGGAGAGCAATACTCATGTAGACTTGGTTATTTTAAAAATTGTTGAGTTCGACGTAATTCTGGGTATGACTTGGCTTTCTCCGAATTTTGCCATCCTAGATTGTAATGCTAAAACTGTAACGTTGGCCAAGCCTGGGACAGATCCGTTAGTGTGGGAGGGTCACTACACTTCCACTCCAGTTCGTATCATCTCCTTTCTTCGTGCTAAGAGAATGGTTAGTAAAGGGTGTTTAGCTTTCTTGGCACACCTCAGGGATGATACTACCCAAGTACCTTCAATTGAGTCGGCTTCGGTAGTTCGTGAGTTTCTGGATGTGTTCCCTGCAGACCGTCCTGGTATGCCCCCGGATAGGGATATCGACTTTTGCATTGATCTGGAGCCGGGTACTCGCCCCATTTCCATACCCCCCTATAGAATGGCTCCAGCAGAGTTAAGGGAGTTAAAGGCCCAACTTCAAGAGTTGTTAGGAAAAGGCTTCATTAGACCAAGTGCATCCCCTTGGGGTGCTCCTGTTTCATTTGTGAAGGAGAAAGATGGGAGTCTTCGGATGTACATAGACTACCGACAACTAAATAAAGTAACTGTCAAGAACAGGTATCCTGTTCCTCGCATTGATGATTTGTTCGATCAGCTACAAGGTGCTTGTACCTTATCAAAAATTGACTTGAGGTCTGGTTATCATCAACTGAACATACGGGCAACGGATGTGCCAAAGACTACTTTTCGAACCAGGTATGGGCATTATGAATTCTTGGTAATGTCCTTTGGACTAACGAATGCCCCTGCTGCTTACATGAGTCTGATGAACGGGATTTTTAAGTCATATCTGGATCTCTTTGTCATTGTGTTTATTGATGATATACTAGTATACTCAATGAGCAGGGAAGAACATGAGGAGCACTTGAGGATTGTGTTGGAGATGTTGAGGGAGAAAAAGCTTTATGCCAAATTCTCCAAGTGTGAGTTTTGGCTAGATTCAGTGTCCTTCTTGGGGCACGTAGTTTCTACGGATGGAGTGATGGTGGATCCTTCCAAGATCGAAGTAGTGAAGAATTGAGTAAGACCCACTAATGTTACAGAGGTAAGGAGCTTTGTTGGTTTAGCTAGCTACTACCGTCGATTTGTCAAGGGGTTCTCTTCGGTTGCCTCCCAACTGACAAATTTAACTAAGCAGAATGTTCCATTTGTATGGTCGGATGAATGTGAGGAAAGCTTTCAGAAACTCAAGACCTTGCTGACTACCGCACCTATCCTTACCTTGCCAGTAGAGGGTAAGAACTTCATTGTGTATTGTGATGCATCCTATTCTGGTTTGGGTGCAGTGCTAATGCAAGAGAAGAACGTAATTGCGTATGCTTCGAGGCAATTAAAGGTGCATGAACGTAATTATCCGACCCACGATTTGGAGTTGGCTGCGGTAGTGTTTGCATTAAAGCAATGGAGGCACTATCTATATGGGGTTAAGTGTGAAGTCTATACGGATCATCGTAGCCTACAGTATGTCTTTACTCAGAAAGATTTGAATTTGAGACAGAGGAGATGGATGGAACTACTGAAGGACTACGATATCACTATCCTGTATCATCCGGGAAAAGCTAATGTTGTGGCAGATGCTTTAAGTAGAAAGGCAGGAAGCATGGGAAGTCTAGCTCACTTGCAAGTTTCTAGACGCCCATTGGCTAGAGAGGTTCAGACTCTGGCTAATGACTTTATGAGGTTAGAAGTAAATGAGAAGGGAGGATTTTTGGCCTGTGTGGAGGCAAGATCTTCCTTTCTTGACAAGATTAATGGAAAACAGTTTAGTGATGAGAAACTGATTTGGATCCGAGATAAGGTGTTGCGAGGAGAGGCTAAAGAAGCAAAACTCGATGAGGAAGGTGTTTTGAGAATTAAGGGAAGGGTATGTGTACCCCGCGTCGATGATTTGATTCACACCATTCTTGCAGAGGCTCATAGTTCAGGATATTCTATACATCCTGGTGCAACCAAGATGTATCGTGACCTAAAGCAACATTTCTGGTGGAGTAGGATGAAGCGCGACATTGTCGATTTTGTTGCCAAATGCCCGAATTGTCAGCAAGTTAAGTATGAACACCTGAGGCCCGGAGGGACGCTTCAGAGAATGCCCATTCCCGAATAAAAGTGGGAGAGAATTGCAATGGACTTCGTGGTTGGTCTTCCAAAGACATTGGGTAAGTTCGATTCTATTTGGGTAATTGTGGACAGATTAACTAAGTCTGCTCACTTCATTCCGGTCAAGGCGACTTACAATGCAGAAAAGTTAGCCAATCTCTATATCTCAGAGATTGTTCGATTGCATGGAGTTCAACTCTCCATCATATCAGATAGAGGTACGCAATTTACTTCTAAGTTTTGGAGAACATTGCACGCTGAATTAGGCACTAAGTTGGATCTAAGTACTGCCTTCCACCCTCAAACCGATGGTCTGTCAGACCGAACAATTCAGGTATTGGAGGATATGTTTCGTGCATGTGTGATAGAATTTGGTGGCCATTGGGATAACTTCTTACCCTTAGCAGAATTCTCATACAATAATAGCTATCACTCAAGTATTGATATGGCCCCATTCGAAGCATTGTATGGGAGGAGATGTAGGTC
>NC_028637.1:21192116-21206539 GCF_001406875.1 Solanum pennellii | reverse complement strand
GAGGTAAGCTTAGTCCGAGGTATATTGGTCCCTTTGAAGTTCTGAAGCGCGTGGGGGAGGTAGCTTATGAATTAGCCTTGCCCCCAGGGCTATCAGGAGTGCATCCGGTATTTCATGTGTCTATGTTGAAAAGATACCATGGGGATGGAAACTACATTATTCGTTGGGATTCAGTGCTGCTTGATGAAAATTTGTCTTATGAGGAGAAGCCTGTTGCTATTCTAGATAGAGAAGTCCGCAAGTTGAGGTCAAGGGAGATTGCATCCATCAAGGTTCAATGGAAGAATCGTCCAGTTGAAGAGTCCACTTGGGAGAAGGAGGCCGATATGCAAGAAAGATACCCACACCTGTTTACAGATTCAGGTACTCCTTTTCGCCCTTGTTTTTCTTTTTGTGATCGTTCGAGGACGAACGATGGGTAAATTGGTATCTATTGTAACGACCTGTTTAGTCGTTTTGAGCTGTAGAGTTTATTCTGGTAATAACTGTCAGGGTCGACGGATCCCACGACGGACCGTCATGGACACGACGGACCGTCGAGGGGGTCTCGTTCCAAAACACTTAGAATTCTAAAATTTGGGTACTGAGATCGACTCTCTAAACTTCGTGACGAAACTGCAGGACGGACCGTCGTATCCACGACGGACCGTCACAGACCCTTCACTGAAATCGAGTCTCTGAGCTTTGTGACGGACCTGCAGGACGGACCGTCACAGTCGTGACGGACCGTCATAGTCTCCGTCAGCTCACTCGGGTCGGAATTCTGCTAATGTTTTTAAAGGTGCGTTTTGGACTATTCATGCTTATAATTATAAAGTTAGTGGGTTAAGGTTAATAATTCAATTTCTTGGGGGTTAAAGGAGATAACCTTGAAACAAATAGTGGGTTATTTTTTATCATCTTTTATGCTTAATTATATGACAATTAGGGTAAAAGAAATAGGGTTTGAATAAGAATAATAGAAAGAGACAGAAAAAGGGAGAGAACGAGCGAGAGAGAAAGAAGAACGGAGAGGAAAACAAAAAGGCTTGGGAAGAAGATTGCTTGATCACGATTCTTCGGTGGAGGTAGGTTATGGTTTATGCTATTTCATAGTAAACTCTTAATAGCGAATGATATGTATTGGGTAGTATTGTAATGTCTCCTATATGCTTAATTGTGTGTATGCATGTTGTAATTGTATAATTGTGATGAATTAGCATGATGAGGCTGTTAAATCCTAAACCTTAAAAACCTCTTGATTAATGATGATGCCTTAGTATAAAGAAGGCTTGATGAACTAAAAGATTGAGGTTAGTGGATCGGGTGTCACGTTCCGACACCAGGATAGTAGATGAATCGGAGTGTCACGTTCCGACACCAGGATAGTATATGGATCGGAGTGTCACATTCCGACAATGGGATAGTATATGGATCGGAGTGTCACGTTCCGACATCAGGATAGTATATGGATCGGAGTGTCACGTTCCGACACCAGGATAGTAGTGGATCGGGTGTCACGTTCCGACACCAGGATTTTAAAGAGAATGAATCTTGAAATATGTTAATATACTCAATCTAGAAAAACTGTTTTCCAAATGAGTATGGTGTGGAGGTTTGAGCCCTCACAGATGTGTTTGATGTTGTTGTAAGTGATTTTATACTTGTTGCTATCACCTGTTAAGAATATTGGTTGATTTTATGTTATTATCTGAAATATATTATTTTCTATTTTGAGTTGGCCGATGTTACCTACTCAGTATCCGTGTTTTGTACTGACCCCTACTTGTAATTGTTTTTCTTTGTTATTTGTGGAGTGCAGCAAAGGTGCCATCGTCTTCAACTCAACCGCAACTCTAGCTAGTCTTCATCACGTCAGATCTCAGGGTGAGCTAATGCTTCTAGCTTGGACTGGATCTTCTTCTTCATGTCTTGATGCCTCGAAGTTCCGGCATGGACTAGCTGTTATTTATTTAGTTTCTTAGATTATTCTTAGATTTAGTGATTTGAGGATAGATGTTCTTGTGGTGATGACTTCCAGGTTTTGGTAATGATAAGTATTGAACATTAGAAGTTATTAATTGATTTCGTTAATGAGTTATAAGTCTTCCGCATTATTTTCTGTTTTATATATATGTTGAGATGTTGGGTTTAGATTGGTTGGGTTCGCTCACATAGTAGGATAAGTGTGGGTGCCACTCGCGACCCGAATTGGGTCGTGACAGCAGCTATATATACAATCTAAATATTATACATCTTATATCATTATGTCGTACTTGATCAATTAATTTAAATATAAAAACACATCTGTTGGATTTTAATGAAATAACGTATGTTGCTCAAATAATTTGGATTAAATGATGTCATGGCAGGTCCCTTATTCAAAATCATACATAGTCGATGACACTACTTTGATAGCCAAAAGACGTATTTTATTGTTTATGTTTTGATCAATATGGTTAAAACTTTAGTGTTTTTGGGACTTATAATCTAAAGTTTATAAGGAGGTAATTATTTCTTTAAAATATATATTCATCCTACTTTGAGGGGTAATTCATTGACTCAAACCTAACATTTTAACCCCAAACGTTTGATTTAGGTTGAGTACAATACTTACCATCCCACCATATTCCTTTATTTTTTGATGTGACTAGTCGATTGAATACCTTGATAAGATAGAAAGTTGAATAAATAAAACTCCAAGGTAGTGTTGAACCTCCCTAACTTTTGAACATTTAAAGTCCTTTGTTGCACATTTCATGGATCTTTTAGGCACTGAAAACTCTATAAAGATTAAAGTAATTTATTTTAAAAATTTAAGAATTCTAATCTACATGACACCAATAGTCTAATGATTACATCAAATACTTGATAATTATATCTTTACTTCAACATAATGATCAAAAGCATAAACACAAACAAAAAAGTTTAAAACATGTACACAAAAAAAAGAAGCATAAATTAGTGACTGTAAAAAAACATACATGAATCAGCAATAATGATATGAAGCATATAGGAAAAGTTTAGTCCACTGTAATAATGATATATATTATTTGGTCCTTATGGTCGAGATGGCCCTGCCCTTAAGGCTAAGCTAATTCTACACATATAAAACTCTGGTAATCTATCTCTGATTTTGTAGTTTTCTTTTAATATTTAGTAACATGCTTTAATTTTTTTATATTTCGATTGTGTAGAAACAAATTCAATTAGGTCAAAAATTGAGATGGATGGTACAAAATAGATGGCTGCTCAGGCTAAGGGAGATGGAGCTTCTGCCGAAGATAGGGATTCTGATGATTGGCGGACTGAACGTCTTCTCTATACTCGTCAAAGGATTGTCAACAATGTGTAAAAACATTTTTTAAAAAAATTCACCTTGTTCTTGTGTTTATGTTAAAGATTTTGGATCTGAAATCTAGGGTTCTTTTGTGTTTTATCAGTTTAATGTGGAATAACCTGTTTTTTCAGATTTAATTTCTTTTTATAAAAAAACTCACTTCTCTAAGTGAATTGGGGGATTTCAATTACTTCTACTTGGTGGAGTAATTGGATTATAACTACTTATATTCTTTAGATAAAATAAGTATTAGTCTATCACAACAAAATGTGATGTCAACATATTTTAATATATTTGAGAAGTATTTAGCTAGATTGCATTGTTATCAAGCCTTTCATTTAAAGCTGAAATTTTGTAGGTATGGTTGTATAGAATGGAGGACATTAAGAAGGACTTTCCTATCTTTGGGATAGATAGAGCAGAGGATCTTAGGGAAATTGTAGTAAGGTTTAAGGAAAATATGTGGTCTCTTTTCTATTTATTCATGTTGGTATAAATTTGCATTTGTTTTTAAAGCCACCCTGACGCTTTGAATGTATTCTAACTCAAATTTATTTAATATTGCAGTATAATTATCTGTGGAAAGTGTCTTTTAAGATGCTGAAAATTCCAATGGTTTACATTCCAATACTGCGAGTAATAGTGAGAATTCCCATATTCCGGGTAAATAATGAAAGTTCAGGCTTTGTATTTCACATTTTCACTTGAAATATGAAATTAAGAAAAATATACTCTTATTTTTATTGTTTTCTATTCTATTTATTTATGTTCTCAAATATCCTATATATGTGATGTCATGCAGACCAACTGAGAATCCTCGTATTTTGAATTTTTTCGCAAAAGTAAACTTTAAAGGGGACTTTTGTTTTTGTAAGTCAATCCAAACATCCATTATGAATTTTGTTGGAATCTAACATTCCTTTTGATATACTCTTTCTTTCCTCTTTTTTCTTTTCTAAAACTTCCTTTTAAAACTGAAAATCCTAGGATATCATAATTGAACCTATATCCTATGAAACTATTTCTGGGCCGGAGGAAATTAACGAGGAAGCAACAGAGGAGGATGATATGGACGTTTAAAATGAGGATGTCGTAGAGGAGGTGGTGTTTAGAAAGGAGCAGAACTATGTGTTGGAGTCGAACAAAAAGAGAATGTCAAAATTGGGGAAACTAAGGTACGTTTATATTTTTTATTTTACCTTTCCTTTTTTTTTTCTTGAAAGCCTTTTCCATATTAAAAATAAAATTGAAACACAACATTATATCATTTATTCATTTGTTGATAATGATACAAATTGGATTTTTGCAATTGCTAAGTTGAGTAGCTAGCATAAATACCCAAGAGCACTTATTTACATTTTGTTCTTCGACTCTCCAATTACAAATTTTTTTATCCTTTCTTATGAATTAATTAATAGTCCATAGCTTGATGACTCACAAGGCATTTTTTGTTCTCATAAATATTAAGATATTTCAATATGAATGCACATTCTAATAATCAGTATATTTTCTTTAGCTTCGAACATTGAATTAATAATAAATATAAAATTCAAATAAAAAAGTATTTAAGATAAAAAATTTAAATTAGTAAAATAAAAACATTATGTGATAAGTAAATAAAATATATGTATATGTTTTCCATTGTGAAAATGATTTTTCATAAGTGGTGGGGGTAATGGTTGGTGTTAGTTGTTAATAATTGTGGTGGTAGAGGTGGTTGTGTTGATGTGTTGGTGGTAGTTGTGATGATAGAGTTCATTGTTAGTAAGGATTAACAACAATAATTCTGGCAGGGGTGGGTGGATACAATTATATTGATGTGGTTGGCGAGTACAATGGTGGTTGGCGACGGTAATGGTTGTGATGGTATTTGGTGATTTTGAATGGAGTGGGATTGAATACACACGAACAAAATACCTCTAAATAAGATCTCAATAACGAAGACCTATTTAGATTAAATAAGTTCTTAAATTTAATGTAAATAAATGCAGTTAATAACATTATGTTTGAACACTCATACCAACATTAAGTACAAACAAAGGAGACCTAAAAATGAAACTTTAGAACACATTGTCTCCTTATTATAATCATTTTCTTTTTTCTGTTTCTAAGGATTATATCAATCTAAACCGACTGTTTGATAATGCTTTGTGCATGTTGTAGACTGTTCTTCCGGAACATTTAATAAGATCATTTGCAACTGAAATATGAGTTAACTATGGGTCAACAAATTTGTGGAGCATTTGACTTGAATTACCTTTTGAATAATTATCATACTAATGAGGTACTTGAAGCTGTATGAGGTTTCAGAAGACATACTTTCTTTTTTCCATATCTAAGGATTATATCAATCTAAACCGACTGTTTTATCATACTTTGTGCATGTGGTAGACTGTCCTTCCGGAATATTTAATATGATCATTTGCAACTGAAGTATGAGTTAACATTGCTTAGCAAATTTTTGGAGCATTTGACTTGAATTAACTTTTGAATAACTATCATACTAATGACGTACCTAAAGCTCACATGACGTTTGAGAAGTCATAATCTTTTCGAGAGCATATTGCCAAGTTATTATGTTTATTTCCTTTTTTCCCTGTTTTAAGAATTATTGTAATTGGAACCAACTGGTTTACCATGCTTAATTCATGTTGTATACTATGTCTTTTCGGGATAATTAAAAGGAGCATGTGAAACAGAAATATTGGATTAATATTGATTGAGCAAACGCTTTCATTTGACTTGAATTATCTTTTGAATGCATATCCTCGTACCCTCTAGAAGCAACCCCGAACACCTCCTCACTAGTTTCTCTATTAACCCCTATTCACGTGTCCAAATGATCTAGTCTCGCTTCCCTAAACATAGGTTGCCCCCATGTTTATAAAATAAATTCATATAGTGCACGTTACAAGCTTTTAGGTGGAAATATTTTGTACCCGACCCTAAATCAATTGATATGTCACCAAATATTCCATAATAGTTGGTCAGAGGCATAACAGTATTATTCTATACACTATATCATATCCTAGACCAACGCTTAATTTTATTTTCATAAGAAGTAATTTAGCTGTTTATCAATGATATTCAATGTCAAACTAGCTAGCTTGAGTATAAATAAACATTAGTGAAAAGAAAGATCTTTATGTGAAAATAATGAATTATTACACTGGTGAGAGTTATGTTCCTCACCTTAATCTCCTCTTTCATTTTCCCTCTCAAGACCCCTAGCTAGCTTGAGTATAAATCAACATTAGTGAATTGAAAGATCTTTATGTGAAAATAATGAATTATTACACTGGTGAGNATAAGTATCACCTACCATTAGAATAAAAATAGTGTCATAAGATATAACATTGATAGTTGAAAACTAAAGAAATAATGCACAAAAAAGAGACACTAATTATTATCTATATCTAATCACAAGTAAACCTATAATGAAGATTCCTTTTTTTTGCCAAAAGGTCTAGAATGTTATTTTTCTCGTGTGATTAAAATTATTCTTTTTGTTGATGGACTAAAAATATGAATACTTTATTTTTAGCAACAATAATTCTCAGTATTAATGTATGACAAATTTCCCCTTTTAGTTATTAGCGCTTTGTTGTTTCTCAAGAAAAAAAGTTGCATGATAACCATCAGTGAGAAAGACAAATTCCTTAGCAGTAGTTGTGATGATGAGAACTCTGAACGTTATTTTTATTTAAAACTCACCTCATAAAAAAGAGAAGATTGAGACAAAATGTGAAGAAACTAGCTTCATTTATAGAATGAACAGCTGCCTAACACTCTTATTGTTCAAATCCTTTCTCGATTGTCCATATTATATAAATTTAGAATTACTATTCCCTCTTACCATTGGAAATACTTCAGAACTTCTGTTGACAACATTGTTTATAACAACAAGGAGTATTGTTATTCACATGGCTTGGGGGTACACAAATTCATTTCCTTAACGGACAATAGGAGTCAAAAAGTATTTACAATGTTTAGAGAGAATAGATATTCTGAAGGCATCTTTTGTGGTTAATCTAGAAAGAATTTGAACAATAATAGTGTTAGGCAACTGACTGATTCTATCAATGAGGTTAGTTTCTTCACATTCTATCTCAATTTTTTTGAGGTGAGTTTTCAATAAAAAAAACTTTCGAAATTTCCATCATCACCACAACTACTAGGGAATTTGTGTTTCACACTCATGGTTGTCATGCTACTTTTTCGTTTTATGAGAAACAACAAAACGCTAATAACTAAAAAGGGGAGAATTACCATACATAAATAATGAGAGTTATTGTTTCTTAAAAAGAAATATTCACATTTTTAGTCCATCGATAGAAAAAAAAATGTAAATCACATAAGCAAAGTAACTTTCTGGACCTTTGGCAAAAAATAAAATAAAAAACATCTTCATGATAAGTTTACTTGTAATTTTCTATAGACAATTAATGGTGTATCTTTTTTGTTTATTATTTCTTTAATGTTTAACTAACAAAGTTATATTTTATGATACTATTTTTTAAAGTAATTTTATGTGACACTTTTACATATATGTATTTTAATTAAGAATTTCTTTTATATATAGGGGTCTTGAGGGGCAAAATTAAAGAGGATTTACAAGGTGAGGACCATAACACTCACCAATGAATTCTCTTAACTCGACAATTCATCTCTTGGAATGTCTAGATGCATGTATATAGTAAACATACATATGACTATTTTATATAGAAGAATCTCTTTAAGATATCACACGTTTATATTGACCTTTTATATTTTTCGTGAGAAAAAACAATATAAACGAATTTTGAAGAATCTCCTAGTTCTTCAATATATTTTGAATAGATAATATGCATATCTTTAGAATTCCATTATCTTTCGGGATTCATACTTAAATATTATTTTATCAAAGAAGTTATTTTGACACAAAGGGTGAACCCTAGTCCCCTATCCTAACACTGAGCTCGAGAGACTAAGTGGGATAAGGCATAGGCTAGCCTTTATTCGGCAAATGGGTTTCCGAGAGGAACACATTTAAAACGTGGCAAGTTTTTCGAGAGGGAACTTATTTCCATCTAAAGTTTAGAGTAGTCACAATTATCTCACAGATTTCCTAATCATGTACCCAACTACTTATCTCAACAAATAATAGGATGACTTGGAATGACAAGAAGAAAATTGGCAGACGAAGGTAGAGAACAGGAAGTGTTTGTGGGCTTCGCATTTCATGAGGAGTTTTAGTCACTAAGCTTAAATTATCATACCTTTGCACTCAGCCCCATTACAAGCATTAGACACCTTTTTGATCCCGACTAACCCGAATCAAAGATTTATTATAAAATGAGGGGAAACCTATGGGGGAAAACATGTATTATGTTCCTCTTTGTAAGTGTTAGTGTTGCATCTGATTCATGATCTTAAAATGATTTACTTATGTGTGTGAATATGAAATTATTCTTTGTGTTAGGGCAGTCTGATATTGTTGTTAATCTTGAACTTGCATTAGTAGTAAATATTGTGTGCATGAGAATCTTTTGTAATGGTGTGTCACAACATGAACCTTTGAGTACACAATAGATCTTTGCATGAGTATTTGAATCTTGTTATGCACATTTATGATTGAGTCTTGTTTAGCACTATTTTAGACATTCTTTTTGAACTGTTTAACTTGCGTTTTACTTTAGGACAAGAAAAATATTAAGTTGAGGGTGTTGATGAGCCCTCAAATTGAAATTATTTAGGGTTTTATTTTAATATAAATGGTGTCCTATAATGCTTATTTAGTCTCAATAACTGATGAAAACTCTTATATTTCAGGTATTTGAAGTTGTAATGAAAGCATGAACACTTACATGTAAAAAGGACCAACAAGGTTGAAAAGAACGCAGAAGCTGAAGCCAGAGCATCGCCAAGCACACTTGGATAGTCGTTGAGTAGACGTACACCGCCCTTTGTTCCAAACATGCGAAGCCCTGAAGGAAATGGAACAAAATGCGATGAAAGGATCAGTTGGCACATCGCCAAACGGGTTAGCGAAGCAATGCTACGCCGCCCAATGCTCCAGAACACGAAGATGTTCATTATTTGTATATTCTAGTTTGACTCAAAAAAGTTAGATGCAAACTATTGAATTAAAATAAACTTAAGAAAGTGGATGTCATTAAAAACTCCAAAGAATAATTATGCATTGAATCTATATATTATTTTTTGTTTTAAAAAATTAAGGCCTAATGATTATATTGTAAACACATGTTCATCTATACAATACTTTATATAATTATTCATAGCTTATCATTTTTACAATCACATAAAGCGCGAACAAGTTCAATAGTTAAAAAAAACTATAAATCTGCAAAGTAAAAATTAATATTGTTCCTTTGAGTTCTCTATTTGATAACATATAATCGTACCCCAATTTAGTATATAATAATATTAAAAAAAAGTATAAAGAATATATTTAAACAAACTTACCATACAAAACACACAATATTTTGACTATCTGTGTCTGTAAAATGAGACATTTTAGCCTTTAGGTATAAACCCAACAATTAGGGTCGTCTCAACAAGTTTGGGGGCCTAAGGCCGAACGTATAAAGAGACCCTTTTTTAGTAGACAATACAGATTGAATATTTATATCATACTCTGTCTAGATATACAAATGAGGTCTAGAGAGGCAAGTTACTAGTATTATAAAGTAAGAATGTAAACAATGTAAATTATTTTCAATAAAATTATATAATATAAAGTTAGAATAATAAGAAACAAATCAATTTTTTAAAAATATTATTATATTGAAATAGATTTATGATGAATTTGCTAAGTAGATATAATAATATTAATATGGTGTTGATTAGTGTTGGTACTTGAAATTTGAATAAGATACCAAAAACAAATTTTATTTTTTTATAAATACACAACAATAGTATTTACATAATGTAGAAGGTTTGAATGTTTGAGATGACATTTTAGAATATTTAATAATGAAAGAATAAAATAGTGACAAGAGAATAAGAAAAGTAAGTATAAGAACACAATACAGTTATGGGGGCCCAAAAAATTGGGTCCCAAGCGATTGCTTTAGTGGCCTTATGGTCGAGACGGCCATGCCCTTAAGACTAAGCCCTTTCTACACTTATAAAACTCTTGTAATCTATATCTGATATTTTAATTTTGTTTTAATATTTAGTAACATGTTTTTTTTTCTATTTTGATTGTGAAGAAACAAATTCGGTTAGGTTTGAAATTGAGATGGATGGTACAACCTAGATGGCTGCTCAGGCTCAGGGAGGTGAAGCTGCTGCCTGAGATAGAGATTCTGATGATTTGCGGACTGAACGTCTTCTCTATACTCGTCAAAGGAATGTCAACGATGTGCAATATTTTTTTAAAAAAAATTCACCTTGTTCTTGTGTCTTTGTTAAAGATTTCGGATCTGGAATCTAGGGTTCTTTTGTGATTTATCAGTTAAATGTGGAATAACCTGTTTTTTCAGATTTAATTTGTTTAAAAACTCACTTCTCCATGTGAATTGTGGGATTTCTATTACTTCTACTTAGTGAAGTTATTGGATCATAACTATTCATATTCTTTAAATAAAATAAGTTTTAGTCTTTCACAGCAAAATGTGATGTCAACATATTTTAATATATTTGAGAAGCATTTATCTATATTGCATTCTTATCAAGCCTTTCATTTGAAGCTGAACTTTTGTTTATATGGTTGTATAGAATAGAGGACATCAAGAAGCACTTCCCTATCTTTGGGAAAGATAGAGCAGAGGATCTTAGGGAAATCGTAGTGATGTTTGAGCAAAATATGTGGTCTAAACTCTTTTCTATTTATTCATGTTGGCATAAGTTTGCATTCGTTTTTAAGCCATCAGGTTTTGTATTTCACATTTTCACTTGAAATTTGAAAATAAGAAAAAATCCTCTTATTTTTATCGTTTTATTTTCTATATATTTATGTTTTCAAATATACTATATATGTGGCGTCGTGCAGACCAACATAGAATCCTCATATTTTTAATTTGTTCGCGAAAGTAAACTATAAAGGGGACTTTTGTTTTTTTAAGTCAATCCAAACTCCCACTAAGAGTTCTATTGGAAGCAAACTTTACCTTTGATATACTCTTTCTTTCCTCGTCATCTTTTTCTTGCCTAAAAGATCCTTTTAAAAGTACTTCTGGGCCGAAGGATAGTAACGAGGAAGCAACAAAGGAGGAGGATTAAGACGTGTAAAAGGATGATGCCGTAGAGGAGCAGGTGTTTAGAAAAGAGCAAAACTATTTGTTGGATTCGGACAAAAAGAGAATGTCAAAATTGGGGAAACTAAGGTATTTTTGTATTTGTTATTCTACCAGTCCATTTTTTTTCTTGAAAGCCTTTTCCATTTTAAAATAAAAGGAAAAAACAACATTACATCATTGATTCATTTGTTGATAATTATACAAATTGGATTTTTTCAATTGCTAAGTTGAGTAGCTAGCATAAATACACAAGGCCAATGATTTATATTTTGTTGTTTGACTCTTCAATTACAAATTTTTTAAATCCTTTCTTCTAAATTAATATCTAGTCCATAGCTTGAGGATTCATAAGGCATTGTTTGTTCTCATCAAGATTATGGTATCTCAATATGAATGCACATTCTAATGATCAATATATTTTCTTTAGCTCCGAACATTGAATAAATAATAAATATAAAATTCAAATAAAAAAGTATTTAATATTAAAAATATAAATTAATAAAATAAAAAATATTATGTGATAAAGAATTAAAATATCTATGTTTTCTAATGATTATGAAAATGGTTTTTCATCTGTGGTAGGGGTTATGGTTGGTGTTAGTTGTTAGTAACTGTGGTGGTAGAGGTGGTTGTGTTGGTAGAATTTAGTTGATGTTAGTAGTTGCCGGTGCTGTTAGTGGGGGTTGAAGAGCATGTAGTGGTTGATAATGTGTTGGTGGTAGTTGTGATGATAGAGGTCATTGTTAGTAAGGATTAACAACATTAGTTCTGGTAGGGGTGAGGTGGATACAATTATATTGATGTGGTTGGCGAGTGCAATGGTGGTTGGCGAGGGTAATGGTTGTGGTAGTGTTTTGTGATTGTGGATGGAGTGGGGGTGAATATATACAAACAAAATACCTCTTAATAAGATCTGAATAACTAAGACCTCTTCATATCAAATAAGTGCTTATATTTAACGTAAACAAATGCAGTTAATAACGTCAGTTTTGAACACCCATACCAACATTAAATAGAAACAAAGGAAACCTAAGATGACACTTTAGAACACATTATCTCCTTATTATGATAATTTTCTTTTTTCCGTTTCTCATGATCTATCAATCGAAACCGACTGTTTTATCATGCTTTATGCGTGTCGTAGACTGTCAGAAAATTTGAGGAGCATTTGACTCGAATTAACTTTTGAATAACTATCACTAATTAGGTACCTGAAGCTCGCATGAGGTTTCAGAAGTCATTGTATTTTCGAGAGCATATTGCCTACATATATTGATTATTTCCTTTTTCCCCGTTTAAGGATTATTGCAATTGAAATCAATTGGTTTACCATGCTTAATTTATATCGTATACTATGTCCTTTAGGGATATTTGGAAGGAGCATTTGAAACTGAAATATGAGATTAATTTTGATTCAGCAAATGCTTCTATTATTTGACTTGATTTATCTTTTGAATTAGTATCCTCGTACCCTCAAGAAGGAACCCCTAACACCTCCTCACTAGTTTGTCTATTCACCCCTAATCATGTGTCCAAATGATCTAGTCTCGTTTCCCTAAACAAAGTCCACTCACATGTTTATCGAATAAATTCATATATCGCACATGACAAACTTTTATGTGGATATTTTGTACCCGACCCTAAATTAATTGATATGACACCAAATATGCCATATTGTTTGTCAGACGCATAACAGTGATATTCTATACACTATATCATATCCTAGACCAACACTTAATTTTATTATCATAAGCACTGATTTAGCTATTTATCAAAGATATTCAATGTCAAACTAGGTATCCGTCACGACCCAAAACGAGCCGCGAGTGGCACCCACACTTATCCTCCTATGTGAGCGAACCAACAAATCTAAACCCCAACGTTTACCAGTATATAAATCTTGAATAGGAAATAAAAATGCGGAAGATCCAAAACTCATTTACGAAATCAATAAATAAACTTCTAAAGTATAATACTTATCATCCCCAAAATCTGGAAGTCATCACATCAAGAACATCTATCCTCAAATTACTAAGTCTAAGAGTAGTTAAGAAACTAAAATAAGTAAACAGATGGTCCATATCCGAACTTCAAGGACATCAAGACGTGAATGAAAGAATCCAGTTCGAGCTAGGAACAATAGCTCACCCTGAAATCCGACGTGCTGAAGATTGGCTAGAGTTGCGGACGAGTCGAAGTCAACGGTGCACTTGCTGCACTCCACAAAACAACAAGAAGGAAATAAAAGTAGGAGTCAATACGAGGAACAAGTACTGAGTAGATATCATCGGCCAACTCAAAATAGAAAGCAATATATACTGAATAATAATATAAAATCAACCACAATACTCAACAGGTGACAATCAACAAGTACAAGAAACATTGGCAACAACACCAAACACACCTATGAGGACTCAAGCCTCCACACCATACTCATTTGGGAAATAGGTTCTTCGAAATTTAGTATATTAACATAATTCAAGATTACTTCTCTTTATTCTTATCGTGTCGGAACGTGACACTCCGATCCCCTAATGCTACGTGTCGGAACGTGACACTCCGATCAATTAATGCTACGTGTCGGAACGTGACACTCCGATCCATTATCCCTACGTGTCGGAACGTGACACTCCGATCCATTATTCCTACGTGTCGGAACGTGACACTCCGATCCATTATTCCTACGTGTCGGAACGTGACACTCCGATCCATTATTCCTACGTGTCGGAACGTGACACTCCGATCCATTATTCCTACGTGTCGGAACGTGACACTCCGATCCATTATTCCTACGTGTCGGAACGTGACACTCCGATCCATTATTCCTACGTGTCGGAACGTGACACTCCGATCCATTATTC
>NC_028637.1:21190525-21191101 GCF_001406875.1 Solanum pennellii | reverse complement strand
CTTTTGCTTTCCTCTTCGTTCTCTCTCTCTCGCTCGTTCTCCCCTTTCTGTCTTTTTCTTTTTCTTCTCCAAATTCTTTTTCTTTTACCCTAATTATCATATAATCCATTATGAAAGAAGTAACCCATTATTTGTTTTAAAGTTATCTCCTTTAACCCCCAAGTAAATAAATTATTAAACTTACCCCACTAATTTCATAAAGTTTGTCATGAATAGTCCAAAGCACCCCTTAAAAACCTTTAGCAGAAATCCGACCCAGTTGGGGTTACGCAACGTGTGACGGTCTGTGGTGTCTATGACGGTCCGTCCTGCAGGTTCGTTTTCAAAGTTCAGAGAGTTAAGTTCAGTAAAGGGTTTGTGACGGTCCGTCGTACCTACGACGGTCCGTCCTGCAGTTCCGTCGTGAAGTTCAGAGAGTCGATTTCAGTACCCAGATTTCAGAGTTGAAGTGTTTTGGAACGAACACCCTCGACGGTCTGTCGTGACCATGAAGGTCCGTCGCCTGATCCGTCGACCCCGTCAGTTATTTTCAAAATAATTTTTTACTGCTCGAACCTACTAAACAGGTTGTTACAA
>NC_028637.1:21168297-21190197 GCF_001406875.1 Solanum pennellii | reverse complement strand
AGAGTCCTGGAGGCAACGCCAATTCATAAGCCACCTCCCCCACACGCTTCAAGACTTCAAATGGCCCAATATACCTTGGACTAAGTTTACCTCGCTTACCAAACCGCATCACCCCTTTCATGGGTAACACCTTCAGCAAGACTTGTTCACCCTTCATAAAATTCAAGTCCCTAACCTTTCGATCTACATATTCCTTCTGTCTGCTCTGAGCTGCTAGAAGCTTATCCTGAATGAATTTTACCTTATCTAACGACTCCCTCAAAAGATTGGTACCCCAAGGTCTTACCTCAAATGCATCAAACCAACCAATGGGAGACCTACATCTCCTCTCATACAGTGCCTCAAATGGAGCCATATCAATACTTGAGTGATAGCTATTGTTGTATGAGAACTCTCCTAAGGGTAAGAATTTATCCCAATGACCACCAAATTCTATCACACATGCACGAAGCATATCCTAAAACACCTGAATCGTTCGCTCAGACTGACCATCGGTCTGAGGGGGAAATGCAGTACTAAGATCCAGCCTAGTACCTAATTCAGCATGTAATGTTCTCCAAAACATAGCAGTAAACTGCCTACCTCTATCTGATATGATGGAGAGTGGAACTCCATGTAATCGAACAATTTCCGAGATATAGAGTTTGGCTAACTTCTCTGCATTGTAAGTCATCTTGACCGGAATGAAGTGAGCAGACCTAGTTAACTTGTCAACAATTACCCATGTAGAATCAAACTTACCAAGGTCTTTGGAAGACCAACAATGAAATCCATTGCAATTCTTTCCCACTTCCATTCAGGAATGGGCATTCTCTGAAGTGTTCCTCCAGGCCTCTGGTGTTCATACTTTACTTGCTGACAATTCGGGCATTGGGCAACAAAATCAACAATGTCACGCTTCATTCTACTCCACCAAAAATGTTGCTTTAGGTCGCGATACATTTTGGTCGCACCAGGATGTATAGAGTACCTTGAACTATGAGCCTTTGTAAGAATATTGTGAATCAAATCATCCAACACAGGGCACACATACCCTTCCCTTAATCCTCAAAACACCTTCCTCATCAATTATTGCCTCTTTAGCCTCTCCTCGCAATACCATATCTCGAATTCGGCTCAGCTTCTCATCAGTAAACTGCTTCTCCTTAATCTTGTCAAGAAAAGAAGATCTTGCCTCCACACAGGCCAAAAGTCCTCCTTTCTCTAGTACTTCCAGCCTCATAAGGTCATTAGCCAAAGTCTGAACCTCTCTAGCCAATGGGCGTCTAGAAACCTGTAAGTGGGCTAAACAACCCATGCTCCCTGCTTTTCTCCTTAAAGCATCTGCCACAACATTAGTTTTTCCTGGGTTATACAATATAGTAATATCATAGTCCTTCAATAGTTCAATCCACCTCCTCTGCCTCAAATTCAAATCTTTCTGAGTAAAGACATACTGTAAACTACGATGATCTGTATAGACTACACACTTGACCCCATATAGATAATGTCTCCATTGCTTTAACGCAAACACAACTGCATCCAACTCCAAATCATGGGTCGGATAGTTACGTTCATGCACTTTTAATTGTCTCGAAGAATAAACAATTACATTTCTCTCCTGCAATAGCACTGCACCCAAACCAGAATAAGATGCATCACAATAGACAATGAAATTCTTACCTTCCACTGGCAAGGTAAGAATTGGTGCAGTAGTCAACAAAGTCTTGAGTTTCTGAAAACTTTCTTCACATTCATCCGACCATACAAAGGGAACATTCTGCTTAGTCAAATTTGTTAGCTGCGAAGCAATAGAAGAAAATCCCTTGACAAATCGACGGTAGTAGCTAGCTAAACCAACAAAGCTTCTTACCTCTGTAACATTAGTAGGTCTTACCCAACTCTTCACTGCTTCAATCTTAGAAGGATCCACCATCACTCCATCCTTAGAAACCACGTGCCCCAAGAAGGACACTGAATCTAGCCAAAACTCACACTTGGAGAATTTGGCATAAAGCCTTTTCTCCCTCAACAACTCCAATACAATTCTCAAATGCTCCTCATGTTCTTTCCTGCTCTTTGAGTATATCAGTATATCATCAATGAATACAATAACAAAGAGATCCAGATATGGCTTAAAAATCCCGTTCATCAGACTCATGAAAGCAGCAGGGGCATTCGTAAGCCCAAAAGACATTACTAAGAATTCGTAATGCCCATACCTGGTTCGAAAAGCAGTCTTTGGCACATCTGCTGCCCGTATTTTCAATTGATGATAACCGGATCTCAGATCAATTTTAGAGAAGACACAAGCACCTTGTAACTGATCGAACAAATCATCAATTCGAGGAATAGGATACTTGTTCTTAATAGTTACCTTATTCAGCTGCCTGTAGTCTATGCACATCCGAAGGCTTCCATCCTTCTTTTTCACAAATAAAACAGGAGCACCCCAAGGGGATGCACTTGGTCTAATAAAACCTTTCCCTAACAACTCCTGAAGTTGGGCCTTTAACTCCCTTAACTCAGCTGGAGCCATTCTATAAGGGGGAATGGAAATGGGGCGAGTACCCGGCTCCAGATCAATACCAAAATCAATATCCCTATCCGGTGGCATACCAGGAAGGTCTGCAGGAAACACATCCAGAAACTCACAGACTATCGAAACAGACTCAATCGAAGGTACTTTGGAAGTATCATCCCTGAGATGTGCCAAGAAAGCTAAACAACCCTTACTAACCATCCTCTTAGCACGAAGAAAAGAGATAATACGAACTGGGGTGGAAATATAGTCACCCTCCCACACTAGCGGATCTGTCCCAGGCTTAGCCAATGTCACAGTTTTAGCATTACAATCTAATATTGCAAAATTTGTGGAAAGCCAAGTCATACCCAGAATTACATCAAAATCAACAATTTCTAGGATAATCAAATCTACAAAGGTATTGCTCCCTACAAAAGTCACAAGGCAAGACCTATACACCTTCTCAACTATCACAGACTCACCCACAGGAGTAGAGACACTAATAGGCATGTCAAGCAAATCGCAATGTAAATCAAGACCAGTAGCAAATGAGGAAGATACATATGAAAATGTGGATCCAGGATCAAATAATACAGAAGCCATGCAATCACAGACCAAAAGATTACCTGTGATAACAGCATCAGATGTCTCTTCTTCAGACCTTCCGGGGAAAGCATAGCAATGGGCCCTATCACCTGTCTTTCCATTGCCCCTATCATGTTGCGCCGCAGCAGTTCCAGCTTGCCCGCCACCCCGACTGATTGGGTGACCACCATTACCTAGGCCACCACGTCCTCCAGGATGGCGGCCTCTCCCATGACCACATCTACCTCTAACCATTGGGGGTCTGTAACTCTGTTTTTGACAATACCTCCTAATATGTCCAGTCTCCCCACATCTATAACAACTCCTGGAGTCAAGCATAGGTCTTTTTGGAAGTAACGAAGTCTGAGGATAACCACCAAACTCAGAAAAAGGCTGACTGGGCTGCGATGGACCACCAGCTAAAGCCTGCAGGGCGGACTAAATAGGGCGGTTTTGGTAACCTCCAGAACTCTGCCCTCTAGAGTAAGAACCGCTAAACTCACCTCCCTTACGAAACTTCTTAGATGTCGACGCCATGGTGAAGTCGTCTGGCTTTACCCCCTCCACTTCTATCACAAAATCAACCACTTCCTGAAAGGATTTTGCTGCAGCAGCTACCTGTAAGGCTGGGATCCGCAAATCTTGCTTCAATCCCTTCATAAAACGGCGAATCCGCTCTTGTGGACTGAAACAAAGCTGAGTGGCATACCTAGATAGTGCACGAAATTTAGCCTCATAAGCAGCAACAGACATCCTTCCTTGCTCTAGGCTCAGGAATTCATCTCTCCTCCTATCCCTCAAAGTCCGGGGTATATACTTCTCCATAAATAAGCTAGAGAATGATGCCCAAGTCATAGGTGGTGCCTGTGCTGGTTGACACTCAACATACGACCGCCACCACCTTTTGGCATCCCCCTGAAACTGATAGGTCACAAACTCCACACCGAATCGTTTTACTATGTCCATCTTATGTAGCAGCTCATGACAATCAACCAGAAAATCATAGGCATCTTCAGATTCAGCACCCTTAAATACTGGAGGTTTTAACTTTAAGAACTTAGTGAAAAGTTCATGCTGATCACTTGTCATTATGGACCCTGTAGTCAATCGAGGAAACGTGCCTATTTCCAATGAGGCATCCATGCGGGGAGCCACAGCGGCTGCATGTTGTACCCCCTGAACCTGAGGTGCTGGTGCAGAAAACACTGGAGGTGTCTGGCCCTGATCAGATAACCCGCTAAGATAGGTAAGAACCTGGTTAATCATCTCTGGGGTAGGCTGGGGTGGTAATTCCTCATCTTGAACCTGCTCATTTCCCCCTTCTTCACCCTCTCTCACTACCTCATCAGTCGGTGGAGGAGTCACTGCCCTATTACTATCTGGACCAGGTGTTTGTCCTCTACCTCTAGAGGGCGTCCTCCTGCGACCTCTACCACGGCCTCTTGCCACTGCTCCTCCTCGAGCTACGGTCCCAATGGTTGGCTCAGACGCACCCTGTCCTGCCGGTGTTGGTGTTGACACAGTTGTTGCTCTAGTTCTAACCATCTGCGAGATAGAGTGAGGATGTCAGATACCAATTTGTATCACCTAGATACCAATTGGACCCAAGTAATAGCACGAAAGAAAGAAAGAATGGAGTTTTCCTAAAGTCCTATAGCCTCTCAAAGAAAAGTAAGGGCGTCCCCCTACCGTTCCTTAAGACTCTACTAGACTCGTTCTTGTGTGATGAGACCAACGAACCTAAAGCTCTGATACCAAGTTTGTCACGACCCAAAACGAGCCGCGAGTGGCACCCACACTTATCTTACTAGGTGAGCGAACCAACAATCTAAACCCCAACGTTTACCAGTATATAAATTTTGAATAGTAAATAAAATGCGGAAGATCCAAAACTCATTAACGAAATCAATTAAATAAACTTCTAAAGTATAATACTTATCATCCCCAAAATCTGGAAGTCATCACATCAAGAACATCTATCCTCAAATTACTAAGTCTAAGAGTATTTAAGAAACTAAAATAAGTAAACAGATGGTCCATGTCCGAACTTCAAGGACATCAAGACGTGAAGAAGAGAATCCAGTCCGAGCTAGGAATAATAGCTCACCCTGAAATCTGACGTGCTGAAGACTGGCTAGAGTTGCGGACGAGTCGAAGTCACTGGTGCACTTGCTGCACTCCACAAAACAACAAGAAGGAAATAAAAGTAGGGGTCAGTACAAGGAACAAGTACTGAGTAGGTATCATCGGCCAACTCAAAATAGAAAGCAATATATACTGAATAATAATGTAAAATCAACCACAATACTCAACAGGTGACAATCAACAAGTACAAGAAACATTGGCAACAACACCAAACACACCTATGAGGACTCAAGCCTCCACACCATACTCATTTGGCAAAAAGGTTCTTCGAAATTTAGTGTATTAACATAATTCAAGATTTCTTCTCTTTATTCTTACCGTGTCGGAACGTGACACTCCGATCCACTAATGCTATGTGTCGGAACGTGACACTCCGATTCATTAATGCTACATGTCGGAACGTGACACTCGGATCCATTATTCCTACCGTGTCGGAACGTGACACTCCGATCCCCTAATGCTACGTGTCGGAACGTGACACTCCGATCCATTAATACTACCGTGTCGGAACGTGAAACTCCGATCCCCTAAGTCATTANGTCGGAATGTGACACTCCGATCCCCTAATACTACGTGTCGGAACGTGACACTCCGATCCATTAATACTACAGTGTCGGAACGTTACACTCCGATCCCCTAATACTACGTGTCGGAACGTGACACTCCGATCCATTTATCGCATTATTTCAGTTCATCAAGATTTCTTTAAGTCAAGCATCATCTTAATAGAGAGGATTTAAGATTAAGGATTCAACAATCTCATCATTCTAACCACCACAATTATACGATCACAACATACAAACACACAATCAAGTATATAGAAGACTTTACAATACCATCCAATACATATCAATCACTATTTAGAGTTTATCTATCACATAGACATAAATCATAACCTAACTCCACCGAAGAATCGTGATCAAGCAAGCTATCTCGCCAATGCCTTTTGCATTCCTCTTCGTTCTCTCTCTCTCTCTCTCGCTCGTTCTCCCCTTTCTGTCTTTTTCTTTTTCTTCTCCAGATTCTTTTTCTTTTACCCTAATTATCATATAATTCATTATGATAAAAGTAACCCATTATTTGTTTTAAAGTTATCTCCTTTAACCCCCAAGTAAATAAATTATTAAACTTACCCCACTAATTTCATAAAGTTTGTCATGAATAGTCCAAAGCACCCCTTAAAAACCTTTAGTAGAAATCTGACCCAGTTGGGGTTATGCAACCTGTGACGGTCCGTCGTGACAGTCCGTCGTGACCATGACGGTCCGTCGCCTGATCCGTCGACCCCGTCAGTTATTTTCAAAATAATTTTTTACTGCTCGAACCTAATAAACAGGTTGTTACAGTATCTTGGGTATAAATAAACATTAGTGAAATATATGTATGTATATACGTATGTATATATGCATGTATGAATAGTGTCATAAAATATAACTTTGATAGTTGAAAGTTAAAGAAATAATGAACAAAAATTTCATCTTTCAGTTATTAGAAAAAAAAAGTTGCATGACATCCATCAGTGAGAAAGACCAATTACTTAGCAGTAGTGGTGATGATGGAAACTTTGAATGTTATTTTTGTTAAAAATTCACCTCATAAAAAAGATAAAATTGAGAAAAAATGTGAAGAAACTAGCCTCATTGATAGAATCAGCAGTTGTCTAACGCTCTTATTGTTCAAATCGTTTCTCGATTGTCCATATTAGATGCCTTTAGAACGACTATTCCCTCTAAAAATTGGAAATACTTCTGGACTTCTATTGACAACATTGTTTATGACAACAAGGAGTATTGTTATTCAAATGGCTTGGGGGTACACAAATTCATTTCCTTAACGGACAATAGAAGTCCAAAAGTATTTACAATGTTTAGAGAGATTAGATTTTCTGAAGGCATCTGTTGTGGGCAATCGCGAAAGAATTTGAACAATAATAGCGTTAGGCAACTGACTGATTCTATCAATGAGGTTAGTTTCTTCACATTCTATCTCAATTTTTTTGAGGTGAGTTGTCAATAAAAAAACATTCGGAATTTCCATCATCACCACAACTACTAGGGAATTTGTGTTTCACATTCATGGTTGTCATGCTACTTTTTCTTTTTGTGAGAAACAACAAAACGCTAATAACTAAAAAGGGGAGAATTACCATATATTAATAATGAGGGTTAATCTTTCTTAAAATGAAATGTTCATATCTTTAGTCCATCTATAGAAAAAGTAATGTTAATCACATAAGCAAAGTAACATTATGGACCTTTTGGCAAAAAACAAAAAGCATCTTCATGATAAGTTTACTTGGAATTTTCTATAGACAAACACGTCTTTTTTGTTTATTATTTATTTAATTTTTAACTAACAAAGTTATAGTTGATGACACTATTTCTTAATCTAATTTTATGTGACACTTTTATCCATATCTATTTACAGAAATTTTTAAAAATATAGGGGTCTTGAGAGGGAAAACGAAGAGGAGATTACAAGGTGAGGAACATAACCCTCACCAATGATTTCTCTTAACTGGACAATTAATCTCTGTGAATGTCAAACTGCATGTATATAGTAAACACACATAATACTATCTTATATAGATAAATCTCTTTAAGTTATCACATGTTTTTATTAACCTCTTATATTTTTCATGATAGCAAACAATATAAAAGAATTTTGAAGAATTTCCTAGTTCTTCAATATATTTTGAATAGATAATATGCACATTTTTAGAATTACATTATCTTTCATGATTAATACTTAAATTTTTTTGTCAAATCGGTAATTTTGACATTTTTGTTCACTTCTTTTAGGAAAGCTTATGAATTGTTATTTCCTTCATGGAAATAAATAGAACATACAATAGAAAGCAGCCAACAAGATTCATTTCTCCCACCTTAAAATGTTACTTTACTAATGTTGTTCTAGATATTTCTATTCACGATAGGTACATATTGCAGTAACTTTCAGACACAAAATAAAATGTGTATGCTTTGTTATTTTATCTCTTCAATAGACAAACAGTGGTATATATTTTATTCATTTCGGGAATGAAACCTTATTATTTGAATGTGCTTGACATATAATATTCAACAATAGCTCATTATTTTTTTCAAGCACAATAAGAGATTGTTTTAGAATATTTTTCGGAATTTTTTCTAATTATTATTTCTTCATGAGAAAAATTTGAAGTTTTACAATTTGAAGAATGTATGTTGATGAGTTTTTCAAATTGGACTTTTTAGGGATTTATTTTAATAGAAACTGAAGTCTCATGAGCATCGCCAAGAACACTTGGCGAGTTACTGTTTGTTCCAAACATGTGAAGACTAGAAGAAAGAAGATCAAAAGGCAATGAAAGGAGTAGTCATCGTATCACCACACAGGTTCGCAAAACAATGTAATACGACCCAATGGTCCCGAATACGAAGATTTTGAAGGCAGGCACAAAATAGAGATGAACTAGAAGAAGGGTGATTCATCGAGTAGTTCCACGGTCACGACTAACCTCGTCGAGTGGTTTCCCGAAGAACTTAATCTGAAATCTATAAATACTAGCTGTAGGTTTTATTTTTAGAGATACGAACATTTTTATAGGTTAGAGGCTTTAGATTATTTTTCTTCATATATTCTCATAAGAGGATTTTGTGGGAGACTTGAAGAAGGAAGGGTTTCATTTTTTCCATGTTGGAAGTGGGTCTTCTCTTTTCATTTTCCTTTGCTCATATTAAGGTTTTATTTCTTATTCCCATATGATTTCATTATCATTATAGGTGTAAATTTTTATTGCTTAATGTGTGGCTAAAAAACTCATTCTTGGGGTATGATTTAGCAAATTTGTGTTGATATTATTGTTGGATCTTGATTTGTGAGAGGTTAGATGTATTTTAATGGTGATTACAACTAGTGGTTGTGGTTTAACTGAATTGGTTTGTAGTTGCAAATATAAACTCACCCATGTGTTTTCGGCTTTAAAGAGAGAGAGATCGTGAAACCAAAATTTCTAGACTAACGCCCTAAGGAGTGGGTCAACATGAGGTTCAGCCAGAGAGGGTGAACCCTAGTCCTGTATCCTAACATTGAGCTCAAGAGAGTTAGTGGGGTAAGGCTTAGGCTAGCCTTTATTCGGCAAATGGGTGTCCGAGAGGAAATCATTTGAAACCCGGTTTGTTCTATGATAGGGAACCTATTTACTTCTAAAGTTTAGGCTAGTCACTATTATCTCGCAGATTTCCTATCAATCATGTACCCAACTACTTATCTCAACTTGTATTGCGGTCACACCCCAAGAACTTTTCCCCATGCTTGATTCACTTTCTCATTTTTATAATTATTACTATGCTTGTGACAAAAACCGCCATCATTATTTGATACTTTGTTGTCACCCCTTTAATTTACTATATTTTTATTCATTATTCTCTTTAGCGATGACTAATTAGAATGAAGTTCTAATTTAACTAATTTTTCTCTAAAACCGCTCCCTTAGGACACGACCTCAACCATTTGATGGGTTACTAAACTATCGACGATCAGAGACACTCATACCGGATGGTAGTGTCACATGCCATAATAAGAAACAAAATTGCGCCACCGCCGAGGAGTAGTTTCACGTGAAAATGCATTTAAGTAGAGTTTTTATTCTTATTAATGGTAGTTTACATACTTATTTTTCATTTTGTTTTAAGTGTTTGTGTTGTAAGCATGAACTATGAGTGTAAATGGCAATAATGGTAGCCAAGTTGGCCACCAAATGTCAATGACCCCCATCTTATGGGAGGTAGTGGAGCCATAAGTTTATCCCAGCCGAGGGGAATGCAATGTTTCATAAAACGAGCAATATGTTGCAGCTCTAGCAACTAAAATGAATCTTCAGTGGATTGGCTCATGAGGATCCCCACGAGCATTTTCACAACTATTTAATTGTTTATGGGCCATTCTCTTTCAAATAGCATCTCTCAAGAGTAAGTTAGACTATGATTATTCCCATTTTCCCCGATGGGGGAAGCTCTTAAGTGGTTAGATGAATTAACCCGAAATTTCATCACTTCATTTGAAGACCTAGTTACCGCATTTAGTGTTTGATTTTTGTCTCCCTTGAAGATAATGACTATTCGAGATAACATTCAAAGCATTAAGCGCCTGAATGGAGAGCCTCTGCATGAAACTTGGCTAAGGTTCAACAAGATGGTGCTACAATGCCCAACCTATGTTTTGCCTGATAATGTACTCCTTCAGTACTTTTACCGGAGTTTAGATTCGGTAAACAAAGGTGTCGCTTACCAACTCTCACCTTGAGGCTAAAGCAGCAACTATACCCAGTAGAAGCTCAACTTCTTTATGGCATGACAAACATCAACAAGGTACGGTACACTCGCAAGTATCGGGTCTCTCCTGTCACATTTAAGCCATCAAAGGAGAAGATTTAAAAAAACAATGAGGGAGAACAAAACATGGAAAAGATTATGACACATCCTCATATTCTTTCAAAGAACGTCATGGGGAATTTTGCCTGTAGTGCAAATGTCATGGGGGTCTATAGAATTTCTCTCCAATCATGCTATAGTTTGTGCTATAGGCCTTTGTCGAAGTAGTAGAAGAAAAATCATTTCTCTAATTCCAAGCCAAAATATCTAATATTCTCAAGTAGCATAAAAGATAAAAATCACTTTAATTGTGCTTGTTCCATCCCAATCCTTCTCTACGAGTAGGAAAAAAGATATATTATAGTTACAATCAAAAGATGGAATTTTTTTACACTTCTATGAATATGAATCTTTGTGATTTTGCATCGCCATATAGAATAAAAACATACATATCTTTCGCTATTTGTTTTTCTAATATGTTATATATGTATCTTTGTTTGGACATGTGATATTAATATTACTGATTAAGTTTCTTTTTTTCAAATCTTCATAGTACATGCAACAAATTCATTAATGGTCTGTGTGGAATGAAGAAACTCCAAAAGTTTATGTTGAAGATTATATCCCCCATGACATTTGCATTCAAATTCTCTCAGATTGTATCCCCCGAATAAATTTTACACTGTCGAAAATAATTTGCTATTGTATATTATTGAACATTTGTTGTTCAAACAGCGATTGCAAAATTGATAGCATCCAAAAAATTAATCTTTGTTAGATCAGTTTGTCTCACTTCATAGTCTTCTTATATCCTATGATAAATCTTTTGCAAAATACGTCTTGAAAGCTCTTATTATCCAACATCACAACGCTGAAACTAGTAAAAGATAAAATGATTCTGATGTATTTGTTGTACATTATGCATAATATATATATTTTATGTGAAATCAATAAATATTATACATAAATTAGAAAGGTACAATGATTTTTGATATTATCACATTAACCTTCATTAAATGTCAAACCATCTATAAATTAATAAATATTAATTTATCAATTAAATAATATCTTATTAAACTAATAAAATTTCATGGTCTCACCCACATTAATTTATGGAGGCTTTACTGTACAATGAAATGATTAATCAAATCTGAATTGAGGTAAGACATTTCTCTTTTTTATATTTGAAAATTCATACATCTACCTTTATTTACTAAGAATCACTAATTAGCCATACTTTCATAAAATAAATTATGTTATAACCTTCACTGGTGGAAATGTTAAGGGATCAACAATATACTAACAAGATTTTTTTTTAAATAACAACTTACTTTATCAATATTTCCTACTATGTCTTTGTGAGCATAGTTGTCTATAACCTTAAGAAATGTGATACTTCCGTCAGCTATGCTACCGAGAACTTAATTCTCCGTCGTTATAACCAACATAATTCCAGGTTATATTTTCTTTGTTTCTTCACTTTTGGGCATCACAGTACTCCTCGGACGTATTTGTACTCTCTTCTATGTTTCTATATATTGCCAGACATACCTTTTTATTCTTCTTTGATCTAGAGAATTAATAACCTTTATTGGTTCTACAAGAACTTAGGAGATTGAAGCTTTAACGATGTCATTTCAAAAACAAGAAAAGATTGAAGTTGTTGTGATGGAAGAAGGAAATTCTCATGTAAGGAGATGGGAGGACCTTCATATTGATATTCTGGTGAAGATATTTCAGTCCTTCAACCATTTCCAGTTAATCTCTTAATTCCTCAAGTTTGTCCTGCTTGGCAATCGGCTAGGTCTGACCAACGTCTCTGGAAAACGCTGGACTTGTTTGTAATGAAGTAAATTTTCATTAGAGTATCAATACCTCCGTATATATATGTCGACACTCCATCTCGTGAAAAATTGACCCGCATCCTAAAGATTTGTATGAGCCTTAGTCGTGGAAACATTGAAATTGATCTTCCATTACAATTTGTATGTTCAGAACAATTAGTTGAATTATACTGCCAAGAGGTATTTCCCTCATCATTTAAATCTCTTCTTTTCATATGTCTACATCTTAAACTCCTTGTTATGCCTGCTTGGGAAAAAATAGAAAAGCAAGGGATATGTAGATCTTTTTATGAGAGGAAAGATCTTAAATCACTGACGATGCCTAGTTTAGAAGAATCTGCATATGTTATTGAGAAAATTAGAACGAGTTGGAAGAAAATTTCCGAGCTCAAGATTATGACTCCCTGCGATATACTGCTTGCATTTGCACTGGTCTCACTTCTTCCAAACATGAAACTATTGAGTGTGAGGTGTACAGAGTTATCTAAACCTTCTTTAGTTATTGTTGGGATATGCATTGTTTTGATAAATGACAAAATACATGGAACAAATTGGCAAAGTCATCTGAAGAGAACTGTTTCAAGAAGGACTTCTATTTTATGAAAGTGTTTCATTACAAGAAGAACTCTATATTGAATCAAGTGGTTAAGCGAATGAGGATTCAATGGAGTAGAAGGCTTCAGGATACATGAGCATAAATAGAAGAAGAGGTGTTCAGAATAATCTCGCAATTCCAAAGCAAAACAATTGAGAGATTGATTTTCGAAGTGCTGCTGATCAAAGATTATAGAAGAAAAAAATCTAGGAAGCTTTCTTAGTATTTGTGACTTTTTTATTTCTAGATCAGTGATTTATAAATTGAATTTAGGATCTTAGTGTTCAAGTTGAGGGAAACTCGAAGACATTGGGAAAACATACCTTGGAGGTGTGTGGTAGAATTGAAATTAAATAGTTGATCTTTATTTTAAATAAATTCTTGTGATATCTTTTGTTTGTTGAGGCTCGTTGTCATTTAGGGAAGTTGGGGTTAATGTCAAGGTTTTTACACCTTTTAATCCAGGTGTTCCATGTAATATACTTTGTTCTTACTTTATTACCTTTATAACTTCTATGAAACACGTTAGGCATGTTGGTTCACTTAAGTAATTTAGGATTAAGATGATTGACGTTGTTTAGAATTTCAATAGGTATCAGAGCAAGATTATCTTTTACAGGTTATAACTTACGATAATCGAGATGAATTGTGCACCACCCATTGGTCACAGCGAAGGACAGTCAACTGTCATACCCCCAATGTTTAATGGGTCTAACTTTGGTTAGTGGAATATGTGTATGGAAGATTTAAATTCAAGCGGAAGACTGTGTTGTGGGATAGATAACGATTGGACCTATCATTCCTATGAAGACTGTTGATGTAGTTCAAGTACCAAAAGTAAGTGTTTACTTCACTGCGGATGATTTATCACCCCTCAATAAAAATGGTAAGACCAAAAACATTCTTATTTGTGGTATTGGACCAGATGAGTACAACCGAATTTCAAACATTACTACTACCAAACAAATCTAGGATGTACTGATTGATGCTCATGAGGGAACAAGTCATGTGAGAAAACTCAGAGTAGCTATGCTATTTACTGAATATGAAACTTTCAAATATGAAGGATATTGAGTTTCTGCTAGAAATAATTACTAAACTCATTAAGTTGATAAATGAATTGTCATCATTAGGAAAAGTTCTTCCGAGTGAAGAACATCTTTACAAGGTGTTAAGGATCCTTACACAGAACAAATAGGATGTAAAAGTAACTGCTATAAGAGAATATAAACACATCTCCATCATGACACATGATGAACTTGTGGGGAATCTCAGAACGTATGAGATAAACATGGATGATCTTAAAGAAGGAGGAAATGCTTAATTATACGTCATTCGCCTTGAAAGTGTCGGATGGGGAAGATACTGAGTATGATAAGGATCAAATAGAACATCTAGCAAAAGTCTCTTAGACGTATCTAAAGAACGAGAAGGGAAATAAAAAGAAGGAAACCAATTAGAAGAAGTGGGTAAATGATAAATCTCAAAATGGTTGTTACAAGTGTGGCAAAACTGATTATCATGTTAAGAATTGTCCATAATGGGAACTGAATTGGAGGGAAAAAAAAGATAGAAAAGGAAGAAATAAAAAAGAGGAATGTGCAGTGGTTGCTTGTTAGGGTTCTGAAAATGAAGAATTCGATGATGAAATAGATGAAACAACTTTCGTGGATGTATGAGATTGAGATATCGAAGATGATGTAAACTCAAAGGTTAGTATTATTGATCTAAAAGAAAAACTGCATCTTTTTTAAAAATATAAGTTGACTGGATTAATGAACGTGCTAATTGATGACTTCCAAGAATTAACATCTGAAAGAAATCAGCTGTTTAAAGTCTTTGCAGACCAAAAGTTTGAGTATATGGAACTCAAAGATGATAAAATTGTAACTGACAGACAAAACATTTGTTTGAAAAAACATGTTGTAAAACTTGAGTCATCTAACCTAGATATAAAAATCTGGAATTGTAAAGATGATAATTATTGGAAAAAGGAAAAGAAAAAATTGGTGAAACTGAAGAAAACGTGAAAAAGGAGTTGAAAAAAAATACAAAAAACGATTTTTTTTTTGAAAAAAGAAAAGGTGAGGAAATAAATGCAGAAATTTTATTGATAAAAGTTAAGCTTGAAAAAGCAAATAGATGGACTAACTCATCCAGAATTGTCAAACAATTGAGTGAGAAAAATCACAATGAGAGAGAAGGTATTGACTTTCATAATGATAAGATTGTCACAACTGATTTGTGCTATATCTATAGCAAACTCGGGCATCCTACAACTAAATGTCGTGTCTCCAAAAATTACAGAAACAAAAATGTTAAAATAGAGACAAACAAACATGTTAAACTCAACAATAATGGATGCCAAAATGATCAAATAAATCTTATTCACCCCTTCAATCATCAGAAAGGACCCAAGCTCGTTTAACTAAAACTAATATTTAAATGTTTGAAGGTAAAACTTAAAGGAAGCAAGCACTGGTACATGGATAGTGCTTGTTTGAGATAAATAAATACAAACAAATACTTTACGATATGCACATAGTTCATTAGTTGGCACTATTTTTCATTTTTACATATCTAAGGTGTTGGCCTAGTTACACACCTAAAACACTGTTGAATGTGTCAGTAATAACAACAACAAAAAAAGTGAACTTTTCTATGATTAAATAGAAATAAAATTGTATTAATCATAATAAATAATATTATTATATTTTTAAAATGTGTCCAATAGTGTTTGCAATACATATTCAACTAAAACACATCTTTATTTTATTATGGTAGAACATCACATCATCTCGTCTATCCTTCTACGCCATTTTGCTGAAAACTTAGATGACGAAAGAGTTTCCTCCATGTACACTTATAAGTGATTCCTCCATAATATATTAGTGTATATGGAGAAAACTCTTTGGTCATCTATTTTCTTAGCAAAATTGTGTAAAAGGAATAAACGAGGTGATGCAGCGTACTGCAACAATAGAATAAATATGTGATACAGTTTGAATATGCTTTGCAAAAATTATTGACACATTTTTAAAATATAATTATATTATTAATTATGATAAGTAAAATTTTATTTCTGTTTATGCATAGGAAAGTTCACTTTTTTGTTGTTTTTATTGTTGTTATTTGTAATTAAGTCAATACTGATTTGTTTATTATATTGAATCAATTGTTGTTCTCTACAATGTATGACTTGAATTATATGATGGTGATCTGATTCTAGCTAAATTTCATTTGGACATGTAATGAATTTATTTCCGTCTTTTATCATGTGTTCATCTATACGTTGATTGCTCAATTAGTATATCATCACTATTTATTAAAGATGTTAAGTCAGACTTGAAATTATTGTTTTCTGATTTTAATAAATTTTGAATGACTAGTAATAAGATTGACAACACATTTGTTGTATTATTTATTTTTCTACTATTTCTTTATTTGTCACTCAGTTGTTTTTATTTAAATAGACAAAGGGTATAGAAACACATATTTTTTTACTTTTGGCACAAAAAACATTTCTTCTCACTTTTTTGTCTCCTTATAAACCAATTATTTCCTTGTGTTTATTTTTTGATTCTGATTGATTATACATATAACAAAGTTTAATGTATGCATTTTATTGTTTTGTGTGAATATATACTCAAGCTATTTATATTTGATGTAAGCAAAGCTTAATGATGACTCCTTTTTTGATTAGTAATTCTTAAAAAAATAGATTATTATCCTATTATAATTTATCTCAACAAGAAGTATTAGAGTACCTTTTGTCAGATTCGTAGAGGAGGTCAATATAATTTCCTTACTTTTTTCAACTATGATCTCATTAGTATGGAAGAAAAGATTTACTTTGTACGAGCATGGAATATTAATTCAAATATTTCGTTCATGTATCTTGCCTTTTGTATTTTTTCATAATGTATTTCTATATGATCGAATACAAAAGTAAAAAGACAAAAGAACGTCAAAAAGAAAAAAAATCTGAAGAACATGGTACAAACAAATTCGATACAAGAGGATTTTTCCAAGAAGATATTACCTAACAAACAAAAGAAACAAACTATCCAGGGTACATAATTTATTAACTTTACATCTTACACTAACTTGTATTATCTCAATCCATTTTACATGTTAAAATGAACAAGAGTTAATTGTAAATTTAGTAATTACACATCATGAATAGCTTGTTGCTTTTTGTTTGTTAAGTTTATAACTCTCTTGTTCCTTTGTAGATTTGCATATTATAACTTTTATACTTCGATTATATAGAACATATACGGTAAAAAGCTAATAGCAAGATATATCGACAAATTATTTAAATTAACAATTCATGATCATACAAAGTACGGATTTTTCTCAAGATTAGTGAATTGAAGTTGAAAAATTACAAAAACACGATTGACCAATGCTAGAAACGTAAAAAAAAATACTTTAATTGGAAAGATTGAATCCAAAGTAGTGGAAGAAGTATACCATGTGGACGGAATAAAGCATAATCTCCTCAGCATCTTGCAAATATGTGATAAAGGTTATACGGTAATTTTTACTTCTGCAGGTTGTAGGGTTGAAAAACTAGATACAAAGGAGGTTATCTTAATAGCCAAAAAACACATAAATGTGAACAAAGCTGACATCATGGGGATGCCAGACAGTAGTATGAAGTGCCTCAAGGCATTTGCTAATGATCCCTTACTATGACACAAAAGACTTGGACATGCTAGCTTGAAACAAAACAACAAGCTGTTAGAAAAGGAGATGGTTATTGGTTTACCCAAAACCAAATTTAAAAATGACAAAGTTGTGGTGCATGTGTATGGGGGAAGCAAGTGAGATCATCTTTCAAACCGAAGAATAAGAAAAGTACAATTAAATGTGTCGAACTGCTTCATATGGACATATGTGGACCTATGAGAGTAAGAAGCAGAGGAGGGAAGATGTATGTCTTTGTTATCATAGATGATTTTTCTTCATTTACTTGGACATTATTTCTAGCTTCTAAAGAAGATTCCTTTGAGACTTTAACTATTTTTTTCAAGAAGATAGTGAAAACTCTAGGATTATCCTTGATTTCCATTAAATATGATCATGGAACATAATTTGGAAATGCAAAATTCTGAAAATTCCGTTCATCACATGTAGTAGATCACAATTTCTCCGATCCTACAACTCCACAACAATATAGAGAGTTAAAAGTAAAAATAGGGCTTTAAAAGACATTGCTAGGACAATGATGATTGATAATAATCTTGACTTTCACATGGTAGAGATAATGAACGCTTCTTTTAATGATACAGCAACACAAGTGCCCATGCCACCGGACTATAAAATGCTTGACATGACTATAGTAAGTAGCGGGTTTGAACTTGGGCATGGGCTAGGTAAGGACTTGGATGACATACTTGAATCTCCTACTATTCCATTTTAATATTTCCGCTCTAGCATCGGTTATACCCAAAAAAAGGAAGAATTGTTGGAACGATATACAAGGAAGAAGCATGAATGTGATATACCAAAGCGTATTCAAGGATTGTACCACTCATATTTTGCATAAGTTTTAGAGATTGAGATTGATGGCCTAGTTGAAGGGATGAGAATAT
This sequence comes from Solanum pennellii, assembly GCF_001406875.1. NCBI lineage: Eukaryota > Viridiplantae > Streptophyta > Magnoliopsida > Solanales > Solanaceae > Solanum > Solanum pennellii. Next base: position 21,171,574 of record NC_028637.1, on the reverse strand, counting down.
TTTATTGTGATATTGGTGGAGTTTTCCAAGACACCAACCATCCGAGATTCTAGACTTGAAGGTATGCTACAAAATTTGATGGTCACTCAACTTATGATCCATCGAATGAAGCAGTAGACAAAGACCAGGTTTAATGTTTTTACTTTTGAATACTAATGTTGTCTGGACGAAGCCCTGAACAACCATTTATGTGACTTTACTTTCTATCATAATGTTTAAAAAGGAAATGAGTCAAGTTGACCTTAGTCATGATAAAAGTTTGTATGCGCTTTTAAAATTTCAAAGAAAGCCTCCTATATTTTAAATTGATTATCCTATCTCTATGAATTTCCCTCCAATATGTTCATTCAAACTCTTCCTATCTAACATGGTTGATTTTTAGTTCTTTTAAATAAAAATGAATCTAAATCTTTCAATGTCATGACATGTCACTAACATGGCAACCAAGTTAGATCAACGAGGATGAATGTGAAGGATATTATGAGGAAACTATGATGCCTAAGCACCTCACGAAGGATTTAAGTCAACTTGAAGATTATAAAAGGACAAGTTGGATGAGACAAAGACAATAAACTTGGGATATGACAAATTGGTCAACAGAAACATGAGTCATTGTCCACTAGGAAGCAATACAAAAAGAAGAATTGGTCAAACTACTCAGAAAATATATTAATGTGCTGACAAGGTCTTATGATGATATGTTGGGGTTGAGCACGGATATTATTCCCTATAAGCTGCCTATCAATCTAGAATATTTCTCTATAAAGCAGAAAATCAAAAAGTTCAAGCCAGATGTAAATTTAGGGATATAAGAAGAAGTAAGGAAACAAAATTGAATCAAAAGTTATTGAAGTGACGAAGTATCCCACCAGGTTGGATATTATTTTCCAAGTGGGGAAGAATGATGTAAGGATCAAGATATGCATGGATTATCGAGATATCAACAAAGAAAGTCCAAAAAAAAAATTACACCATGTGAAATATATGCATATAATCATCAATAATTATGCTAAGCATGAGTTGCAATCTTTTGTGGATTATTTTGCGAGATACCACAAGATTTTAGTGGATGAAGAAGACGCAGAAATAACAACGTTCATAACATCTTCGTGAGTCTAGCATTATTAAGTTATGTCGTTAGAACTCAAGAATGCTGGTTCCAATTTCATGAGATCTATGACCACAATTTTTTATAATATGACCCATAAAGAAATTGAATATATCCGGACAACGTCATCATAATGTCGCGCGAGAGTTAGGATCACCTGACACAATTGAAAAAATCTTTTATAGGTCACAAAGGTATGATTTGAAGTTGAACTAAACCAAATGTACATTTGGAGTACCTGTAGGGAAGTAACTAGGATTTATAGTTAGCAAAAGAGATATTGAGCTTGACTATTCCATGATCGAGTCAATTCAAGATTACCTCCTCCAAACACTAAGAAGGAAGTAATGAGTTTCTCGGGGAGACTAAATTAGTTAGCAGAAGAGGTATTGAGCTTTACTCTTCTAAAATAAAGACAATTCAACACATACCTCCTTCAAATACTAAGAAGGAAATAATGAGTTTCTATGGGAGACTTGAATTATATCAGCCCATATTCATGTTATTATCAAAAGATGCACCAACTAAATGGACCAAAGAATGTTCGAAGGCTTTTTACACCATTAAAAGTCATCTTTTAAATCCACTAGTGTTGGTACTGCCACGTGCATGCAGTCCTTTATTTTTGTATTTATCCATCTCTGGAAATGCATACGAGTGAGTGTTGCTGAAAATCCTCAACGTCGATAATTTCATTCTCATTCATACCATCAGCGACTATATAGAAAATTGGTTCGTCCTATAGTGAGAATCTTTTGAGTGTTCCATTGTATTACTAATAGTCTTAAGTCTGAAAATTAAATTACATAATCTAAATTATATAGAGAATTTTTTTTATTAATGGTACATAAATTGTTTATTATATATCTTACATTGACTTATATCATGCTAAGCTCATTTCACTTGTTAAAATGTACAACTAAAGAATTCATTGATAGAAGTCAATTGTGTATATATCTCAAAAAAATAATTAATTGTTAAAAGAAATCTACCACAAATTGGTGTTAGTATTGATTGAATTGATCTGAACAATTTTTTTTTTACTATTTTTTTCTATATCCTCAATGCATGTACTATTGTTGACCGACAAATCGTATTATATTATAAGCTTTGAACAAGTGTTATTTTTTTTTCTCATCCAGTGTGTTCGATATCTACATTAGAGCTCGAGGTGCAAAGTTTCACATTAAACAATTAAACATATAACAAAGGTAACTTCATATTCGAAGAATAAAACGCTCCCATAACGAGGAATGGCGGAGCGCTTTATTCCTTGAATATGAAGTTATCTTTGTTATAAGTTTTATTCTTTAATGTGGAACTTTGCACCACGAACTCCAATATAGAAATCGAACACACTGAAGGGAAAAAATCAATATCACATTTGTTCAAAACTTAAAATATAATACAATGTATTGGTCAAAAAAGTACACTAAGGATATAGACTAAAATAGTAAAAAACAATATTCATATCAATTGAGTCAATACTAACATTTCTAACAATTTGTAGTAGAAAACTTTCAACATATATTAATACTACATCTGTAGTAAATATACAAAATAAATAAATTATGCACCACGAATAGCTTGTTCCTTTTGTTTGTTACATAGTATCTTTTTAAAATAGCTTCCTTGATCCTTTCTAAATTTGTCTTCATTGTGTTCAATCTTTTTTGTTTTTATAGGCTTTCTCTTTCTGTTTCAACTTTTGTATTTCGATTGTATACTTGGGTGAAAAATTAGAAACAAGAAAAATAAAATAAAACTGACCAATAGTAGAAAAAACAACAAAAAAATGCTTCAATTTATTTTTATTAGATAAATTATAATAGGAAAATAAATTTATTTCTCTGCTATGAATTATAAATTAACAAATGTATATAGTTTCAAATTCATAGTTGTCTATAACTTCTAGAACATGTAAAAATGAATTCAAATAATGTCCAAAGAATTAATAAAATTTGCATTTGAACCATCAGATTCACAATCAATTTAATAAACATTGATCGTTGGAGACTTTGACCTAATAAATTTAACTTTTTTTATAAAGTTAGTCAAATTTCCCTCATCTTTTATTTGAACAATCAGGTCCAGTCCAACATCAAAGATATTATAAGGCCGTCATAATATTTTTTGCTCTACAATCATATATATATATATATATATATA
>NC_028637.1:21163151-21168052 GCF_001406875.1 Solanum pennellii | reverse complement strand
TATATATATATATATATATATATATATTTCAATTTTTTTTATGTGGGAGACTCTATTATCACCTCTTTATGAATTTGTGTAAATATATAACAAATGTATACTAATTATATCATTACTATCAAACTCATTTAAAATCATTAAATTCTAGATTTAAATGTCTTAAATTTTAATAAGTTGCCCAAATAATTTAATATAGAAAAAAAAGATTATCAAAGCAAAACAATTTTTTTATGTCCTGTATTTTTTAATAAGTGATGGATCGCTGCGATCCAAGTTAAGTGACACTTTTAACTGGACAATTATAACTCCTTCACACTCCAAATCATGTTGCAAGACACAATACTAAGCAAACCAATAAATTAAGAAAAATTAAGTGAATTATCGAAGCTAGTAGTATATTGATCATACTAGCATAAAATATTAATTAACATTATTAGGTATTATGTGAAACCTACGATAAAATCATCTGTCAAAAAAATGTTGATACAAACAAGAATTATGAGCCTATTTCAAGTTAGTTAGGGTCATTTATCTTTGTTTTTTGGATCAGGGTGAGAAAGAATAGATGTATAGGTAACATGTATTACTTACACTTCCAATTTTCACCTCTATATTAACCTAATAATTGTATTTAAAAGACATAAACAAGTTTAGAGATTAAAGGTGCAACAAAATTCACTTAATGTCTACCAAGATAATTGATTTTAAGAAACATAATGAAAAGAATATTCAAATATATTGTTCACTAAAAGGTTCCTTTTGTATCAAAAACGTATTTTGTAAGCATGCAACTGAAATCATTACCTTGTCGTCAATAAAGTTAGTTGAGCATCATGAAATGTCAAGTACAATTTCTAGCGTAGGCAAAAAATATAAATTAATTTTTCTGTTTATGCCTTGAAGAATAATGTTGCCTAGTGCATGTATTGGTGAAATGATGTTATTATAGATGCAAGAACAATAAAGTGGACCACAATCGAGAAAGCAATATATATGATTGGAAAATAGAAAGAGAGATGGAGAGATTTAGCAGAAAAAAGAACAATATAGCAACTAAGACATTCAATTACTTGAATGAAATCTAAGGGTGAAAAGAATATTGAACTTATACAAGTGAAGACTACCCAAGTAATCAAGAAGGTTCAATTGAACAAGTATGAGGATTTCTCCAAACTCCCAAAGGAGCCTAAACATCAAATCTTCATTCAGATAGTAATCCCTAAAATAATTCCTAGTTTCTACTTTTAATATTGTAGATAAACTAAAATTTAGTCATCTCTTGCTTACATTTCCACTTTAGTATATTGTAGGCCCTTCATGCTTCTTCATTAATCTTCTAAGGTATTCAAAATACTCAAATCTACTTGTTGGTCTTCATATCCCTGATCGTTAATTCATATCCCATATGAGATGTATGGGATACCACTACACGCATATAATTTAAATCTCAAATAACTAAATATATATATATTGAAGATCTATTAATAATGTGTAATGACTACATGTTTGATTTGGAATAGAGTAATTAACATTTTTTAGGTAAGAAATTGAAGAATTTCCTTTAGTTCTCCCCATATATAATTTTTTTCCTTTTTAGCCCCATTTTTAAACTCAAAGAAAAAATCAAAATTCAAACATAAATGTTTCCAACCAAAGTACTCTTTCATGTGGAGAAACAATACAGATTTAGAAAAGTGATGTAGAAAAGAAGGAAGAAGATATAAATTACATTACCTTTATTGAGTGACACATTTTGTGTGAGAAGAAGGAAGATGAGAACGGCGAATGTTGAGATCATATGTTGGTACAACCCACAAGAGAAGGAGTAGAGTAACATCCAGTCGAGAGAAAGGAAGCAATAATGCGAGAAGAAAGGAAAGTGAACTCAAGAGGAAGGTGAAGTTAACATTTATAGCTAGGTTTAATGAAAGTGGGATTTACCTTAATCAAATTAGAGTTAGTTTGTTTTGATTGTTTTGTTTCGGGCTTGGGCCAACTTTATTTTGTTTTTGGTTACCAAAAAAATGGCCTATATGGCCCAAAAAATTCTTTTTAAAAAAAGTTCTTCGGGGTAATATAGAAAGTATTGAAATATGGTAAAGAAATGTCAATAAGACTATTTTAAAAAAACAGTTAAACAATAAAATTGCCAAGATTTTTGTGAGTTCTTCATGTAAAAATTACCTTCATCCCCCTTTCATAACTACTTACGTTTGAAATGTGTTGGAATATATTCAATAAAAATTTCATCTATTATAGATATTGATTGTATGGGACGTTTCGTGATCACCAAAGATGAAGTAGCTCATAAGATTTTTCTCCAAAAATTTGAGAATAATTTGAAATCAAATTTGTTTATTCTCTGAATGAACTCTCATGCACAATGACTAATGACGATTTACGCTTTAGATATCAAAATCTTGTACACAATAATCAAGAAAATCTTAAAAATTGACGTCTCCCTAACCATTAAACTTCCATAGTAAAGGAGTCTGATGAAATTGAAATCCTTATGATGTTCAAGTACTTATGTCATGGTCTTAAAGGTATCATGAGGATAATAGATCAATGCGAGGTCTCCTACTTATCAATTATGCCTCCAAAAATTTTTTGTAGCTACGAAAAGAAATTACGCGCATCAAATCATGGGGGGGGGGGGACAATATTATCATTTGTAGAAAAGTGGTCCACATTCTCTTTCATCGTTAACTAAAGGGTATATATATAATTCTTACCTTAACTACACGTTCATCTTCAATATTGATGTATCTTACTTTCTATAGGTAACATTATTTAAGTAAGAAAATATATTGCAATGAAAGAGGAGTGAGTATTCAATGGAGATGGAATAAATTCAAACAATTTACTATTTTTTATGACCAGTGTGATTTCACAATAACTTTTTAACAATAGTATATTGAGAAGTTCAAAGAAATAAGGTGACATGATACCTCACAAATATGCGGACAACATATAGGATAGCTCGAGAAACAAAAACTTACAATTAATTGAGGAAAAAGAATGGTAGAAAAAAAAGGAAGAATTTCTACATTAGCACAATGGAATATAAGGATAATAATTAAAAAGTTATTTAAGTTACAATCTTGCTAAAAAGATCAAGAAAAATTTTTTTAAACCAACCTTAACAATAAATTTACTAAAATATTAATGGATAAAGTAGCAGTCCAAACTGCTAAAATAGAGTTCTTCACGACTGTTATTTCCATCAATACCAATTTTACTTGTTTATTACTCGTTTTCCCATAATTCATTGATTCAATACAAAGTTACGTAACTGAAATGCCAAATTTCACCATTTTAACCCTTTCAAAAAGAGAGATTTCAACCCCTCGAACCAAGCTATTGACAATTAGTAAAGGAAAAAAATTTCATTGAATGGATTGGGGAAATTCTACACACTCACTAATCATTGAGTTGTGCAGAGCATGATTTCAATTTAATAGCAAGAACTGATATGATTTTCCTAAAACTACAAAGCATAAATGAACATATACAATACTAGAAGGGAGTGTATCAATTCTACTTCCTTCAGAAGTATCCAAAACTATCAAGATATAAATTAATCAATAGGATTGAGTTAATAATTGGTTGAATCATTTACTCACCCAAAGCTTACTTGTTTTGAGATGGATTGGGTCGACATGGGCTAATCAATGATCAACTAGGCTGAATCAATAAATGAATCTCTGAATTACATGTTTAGTTCAATATGCTCGTCAACATCTAATTCTCACTCTAAACCTGACCTTAAAATATGTATCATCCAACGCACATTAGCGTGGAGGACTCCTCGCGCGTATATCGAGGTGTTAAACTAACATCCTTCTTAGAAGAATAGATGGAGTAATTTGGGTGGTCATTATCCCATCCAAAGGTCAATTTTGTTGAGATGAATTGGGTCAAGTATCATGATCTAACCTACCAGACCGTGCGGGCACCCATATCTAAGTAGGAGAACCATCATACCGCAAAAGTAAAACATGCGGAAATATTTGACAAACAAGAACAATTATAACTCTATGATTTTTATAAATAGACCGTGAACACAATATTAATTTAAAATTTGTAAAATATTTTAAACGACTCCCATGTATCTAGTCTAAAAGGTATAAGAGCTACTAAGAATAGAATAACTGGATAATTTAAATAAAACACACAACTCCCATAATGCGAAAAAAAGAATAGAAGCTGCTGGAAGAATTTCTTCGTCTACGCCTAATGGAACATCACCAATCCTGCATCCAGACTATGTCAACAGACATAACAAGAGTAGTATCAGTAGAAACAGACATTGATAGGCATCATCGGTCAATCCGACGCCCACCACCTAAGATAAGAAACCCACTACTGAGATAATCAAATAAACCTCTCGCTTCTCCATATTCCTTTCTCTTGGAATCACCTCCAATATACATTAGCACCCTATCACTAAACCTCTTCCAACATACTTAATCATTGTTAACCATTCTATAACACGTAGAAAATACCAAGTACAACCAATGCCAATTCAACTGTCCGCTTAGTGCAACTTATACCACTAATAAAACAATATATTTTACACATGTATATCAAGCATATTCCATATTGTCAACAAGTATACAACAATGATTAACTAACATTTATCATCACATTGGTCCTCTCACAGAATTCAAACACAAACTATTAGTATGCCGGAACATGACAATCCGATCAAATATTATGTTGGAACGTGACAATCTGATCCAAGTTAGTTATGTTAGAACGTGGCAATCCGCTTCAAGTTACTTATGCCGAAACATGGCAATCCGATCCCATTCACATACCACAATCACAAACACGAGAACATCATAAAGATCATACATTTAAGTCATGATTTCATGGAAATGATATTTCATCTATCT
>NC_028637.1:21148907-21162799 GCF_001406875.1 Solanum pennellii | reverse complement strand
GGGGGGGGGGGGAGGTTTGAGAATCTATAAAAGGTAAGAGAATCTTCAGAAGACAAAAGAAAAAAAAACAGTACGATTCATGTACATCATGCAGTAATACTTTCGCTGTAATTACCTCACCGCAATTTCTTGTTGCTAGTTACATTTAACAATAAAAAAGTGCAGTGCAGCTAACCTGTTTAAGTTCAGCTGATGTTAATATATCAAAATCATTTGGAGTTCTTTCCAGTATAAGATGTCTAACACAACCCGTGACAAGGTTAGCTGTTCAAAATAAATAAAACGAAAGGTGAGGCCACAAGGAGTAGAAATAGGAATCATCCTGTTCCAAAGAGCAAGACTAAGGATGTGTTTAGTACAAAGGAATACATTTATTTTTGAAATCATATAAAGGAAAACATTTTCAACAATTTATTTTTCAATTTTTCGATGATTGGTTGGTCCAAAGTTTTGAGAAACATTTTCATTGAGTAAACAACAACAATAACAACAAACCCAATGCAGTTTCATGTGTGGAGTATGGAGAGGATAGAGTGTACAAAAACCTTATCCCTATCTAGTAGAGGTAGAGAGGTTATTTCTGATTGACCCTCTCAAGAAAATCAATTAAAAGCAGTAAGGGAAAAAACAAAATCTGAAAGTGAAAAAGCCATGGAAGATAGTGTGGCAGACAATACATAACATTCAGAAGTAAAGGAACATTAACAACAACTAAATAGTTTGGTAACCAAATTACAAAGAACAAAAGATAGTAAAAAAACTGAACAAAAAACTATGTAAATAATGTTAATAAAACTGGTATGACAGAAAAAGCACATACATTCTCCAAACAAACAGGCATGCATATCTCACCGGAAAGTGACATACCCTTGAATTACCAACTAGACATCTACCCTAGTCTCCGACCTCTAAATCCCCTTATCTAATGACATGTCCTTAGCAAGCTGAAGATGTGCCATTGTCCTATCTAATTACCTCTTTACAATACTTCTTCAACCAACCTCTACCTCTCGTTAAACCCACCATTGTCAAGCTCTCACACCTCACAAGGTCCTTTGTAAGTTTTCTCTTCACGCGTTTGAACCATCTCAATATCCTTATTTCCACAACTTGTATCTTCTAAACATAGGAATTCTTAGATGGTCAACACTTCGCTCCTTACAACATAGTTGGTCTAACCACCATTCTATAGAACTTACCTTTTAAGTTTTGGGGTTACCTTCTTATCACACAAGACATCGAATGTTAGCCTTCATTTCATCCATACCGCATCAATATGGTGTGTGACATCGTCATCAAATCCACCATCTTATTAGACTATAGATCCAAGATATTTGAAACATCTTTTTAAGATGCTTGAAACTTCTTTTCTTGGGGATGACTATGAATTCGACCTTAGTTCCAGCTCAGCCTAATTTGTTACATCACCGAACTTGCACTACGAGTATTCTCTAGGAAAACATGTTCCTTAAAAATGAGGAAAATGATTTCCTTGATGAAACTATGGAAAACAAGTAATATTGCACATCAAATTGTCTCCTCCCTACCCTCCAGATGTATAGCGTGAAGCACGCAACTTCACTTGAGCTTAACAAACAGGTTTCTTTTGTCTTTCATAAAGCTTTGTAAACACTTGAGTGATACAATTGAAAAGAAAAGAGAAAAGTAAACCATGTGAGTGTAGGTATAGAAGTTGAGGAGGTGTCAAGGTAGAAATCTGGTTTGCATATCACACAGGTTAAAAGTTCATTTAATGGTGTAACAAGAAGATCTCTTCAATGCTCTTAAGGAAAACATTGAAACCCAAGGGGACTTAACTATGCACCACTTTGGTGATCTGAACCCTGATAGCTGACTAAGTGAATTTTTTAATTCCCCACACCCACCCACCCCCACCCCTATTCCCTCTTCAATGCAAGTAGAACATTAAAAAACCCTCTTCTTTTCTACCTTGTAACACTGAATAAGTTGTACTCCACCAAGAACACAATAAAAACCCAAAAGAGAACATTAAATAATCAAATTATCATCTTGAACACATACCCTTTTTGTTTAGCCCATTCAAAACCAATCTTGTAGGTTTCACAATCTTGAGGTACTTATTCCCAATTCTTCAGATCTCAATTTCTTCCATTTTGGTGCATCCACATCACCTATTTGAATGAAAAATTACCACCCCGAACTTCCAATTCACAATATAGCTCAAAGAAATCCAAACATATTGAAACTTTATCATCAAGATTTCACCTTTTCCACTGAAGCATTATAAGATCAATTCTTTAATACTTTTACAGGTTCAACAGCTACTGCTGCTACAGAGTTGCTCTTTCGAACATTGCGAAGCCAGAAGATAAAAGGCTACAAATATTGATTTGGGTTCCATTACAAGAACTTGAGGAACTGTCATTGTTATCCCCTTCTGGAGTTCTGGTTTAAGCCATTTTAACATCTTTGGGAGGGAAAGGATATATATGGATATGGTTTTTAATTTCATTTAGGTATACACAAAATAAAATATTCCGTGTGTTTCAATATAAGTATATGGTTTTTAATTTCATTTAGGTATATACCAAAACAAATATTTCGTCTGTTTCTATTTATGTAACACTTTCCGTTTTTTTAGAGTTAAACTGTTTAAGTTTGATCAGAAATTTGTATATGAAATCTTCAATTTTTTTGATATAAGATTTATATATTTGTAAACTATGTAGAAAGTATTATCAGTCACAACAATCAATAATTCAAAATGTTTAAAAGATGTATGAAAAATTTAAAGTCACAGTTAGATTTGTTTAAATCTCAAAATCCAAAAGATATCATATAAAATGGGACGGACGGATTATCTCATAGATTCCTTCCTACAATGTGTTGCTAGCCGGTACAATCCTAATTAATTAGGCTTCAATAAAAATATCAAACATAGTATATGAAAAACAAATAAAATACAAACAATCCTTGAATGCTTTATTAGGTTGCAAAATTAAAATTATATGGAGTCTAATATAAAATTGAATAAAACAGGTAAAAAATTAAATAAAATACTTCATACAGTGTTCCCTTTGATTGTGAAGCTCGGTAGAAAAATCTGAATCAATTGAACTCCAATATAAATGTTGAACAAATCAGACAAACAATCAATATACTTCATAGAGTGCTTCCCTCGAATGTGCTGATTTGTGAAAAAATATGAATTAGTTGGACTCTATTATGAATATTAAATACATCAGATAAATACAAACGAATAATTCATTGAGTCCTTCCCTCAAATACAAAATCTTGAATTAGTTTATTTTCAATACGATTATCGAATAAATCATATAAAAATAAAATATATACAAACAAATATTTTATGACATACACATAGTTCATCAGTTTGCACTATTTTTTATTTTTACATATCTGAGGTGCTGGCCTTTTTAGACACCTAAAACACTGTCGAATGTCTCAGTAATAAATAGAAAAAAACTTTTCTATGATTAAATAGAAATAAAATTGTATTAATCATAATTAATAATATTATTATATTTTTAAAATGTGTCTAATAGTTTTTGCAAAACATATTCAACTATAACACATCTTTATTCTATGATTGTAGTACGTCGCATTATCTCGTCTATTGTCTCCTTATAAACAAATTATTTCCTAGTGTTTATTTTAAGATTCTGATTTATTATACACATATAACAATGTTTAATGTTTAGTATATGCATTTCATAGTTTTGTGTTAATATATACTCAAGCTATTTATATTTGTTTTAAGCAAAGCCTAATGATGACTCCTTTTTTGATTCGTAATTCAAACAAAAAAAAATTATTAACCTATTATAATTTATCTCCACAAAAAAAATATTAAAGTACCTTTTGTCAGATTTGTAGAGCAGGTCAATATAATTTGCTTAGTTTTTCAACTATGATCTCATTAGTATGGAAGAAAAGATTTACTTTGTACGAGCATGGAATATTAATTCAAATATTTCGTTCATGTATCTTGCGTTTTGTATTTTTTCATAATGTATTTCTATATGATCGAATACAAAAGTAAAAAGACAAAAGAACGTCAAAAAGAAAAACAAATCTGAAGAACATGGTACAAACAAATTCGATACAAGAGGATTTTTCCAAGAAGATATTACCTAACAAACAAAAGAAACAAACTATCCAGGGTACATAATTTATTAATTCTACATCTTGCACTGACTTATATTATGTCAATCCCATTTTACTTGTTAAAATGAAACAAGTAAAGAGTTAATTGTAAATTTAGTAATTACGAACCATGAATAGATTGTTTCTTTTTGTTTGTTAAGTTGATAACTCTCTTGTTCCTTTCTAGATTTGCATGTTCTTCACATTTATTGTTGTTATTGACATTCTCTTTCAGTTTCAACTTTTATACTTCGATTATATGGAGCATATACGGTATAAAGATCATAGAAAGACCTATCAACGAATTATTTAAATTATCAATTCATGATCATACAAAGTAAGACTTCTCCTCAAGATTAATGAATTGAAGTTGAAAAATTCCGAAAACATGATTGATCAATGCTAGAAAAGTAAAAAAAAATACTTCTATTTATTTCATTAGATAAATTATAATAGGAAAATAAATTGATTTCTCTGGTATAAATGATAAATTCACAAATATCTATATAGTTTTTAATTCACAGTTCTCTATAACTTCTATACTATGTCAAAATGAATTCAAATAGTTTCCAAGGAGTTAATAAAATTTTCATTTGAACCATTACATTCACCATCAATTTATAAAAATAATGATCGTTTGAAGAGTTTGACCTAATAAATTTTTTTTTTAAAATTTTAATCAAATTTCTCTTCTGTCTCATTTGAACAATCAAATCCACTTCAACATTTAAAGAGGATGTTAGTTAAGACAATAATTATTATTATTATTATTGCTCTTAGAACATTTTTAATTTTTGATTTTTAGACATGGGAGACTCTATATCACCTCCCTACCAATATTTGTAAATACATAATAACTATATAATAATTATATCGTTAGTGTCAATGTACGCAAACCATACTCATTTAAAATAATGAAATTCTAATATTCGATGTCTCAACATCTGATAGGTTGCCTAAATACTCTAAAATTATAAAAAAAGATTATTGAAGATAAAAAAATTATGATTTTGTATTTTTACATAAGCGATGGATCATTGTGGTCCAAACCACTTTACATTAAGTATGTGAATAATAACTCCTTCACACTACTAATCATATTGCAACATACAAAACCAAGTAATTTAATATCAAACTAAGCAAAACTTAAGTGAAATGTGGAAGCAATCAATATATTGATCATACTAGTATAAAATATTAACATTATTAGGCATTATGTGAAAGTTATGATAAAAGCATATGTCAAATAATATTGATATAAACAACAATTACGTGTCAAAGTTCAAGCTAGTTAGGGTAAATTCTCTTTGTATTTTGGATTAGGGTGAGAAAGAATGGGTGTGCAGGTAACATGTGTAAGTTATACTTTCAATTTTTCACCACTATCTTACCTTAATAATTGGATTTGAAAGATATAAAGAATAATAGGGTTCATGGAACATAATAAAAAGGCAATTAATATAATGTGTTCACTAAAGGGAGGTTCCTTTTGTATCAAAAATGTAATTTATTAGCATAATAGATATTGTTACCTGGTTGTTAATAAACGAGTTGAGAACCATGAGTATCAAGCACAATTTCTGGCATAGACCTAGATATTTTCTGTTATTTATACCTTGAAGGATAGAGTTACCTAGTACATGTGTTCGTAAGATGATGTGATTGTCAATTTAAGAAATAAAAAGTGAACCACAACCAAGCAAGAAATATATATGATTTAGAAATATAAAGAAAAACTTCGAGATACTAATTGATGTGATTCTAGATGCAAGAACAATAAAGTGGACTACGATCAAGCAAGCGAGATATATGACTAAGAAATAGAAAGAAAGATGTTAAGATTTAGAATAAAAAATGAATGATCTAGCAAATAAAAGACATTCAATATTTGCTAGAACAAAATCTAAGGGTGAAAAGAAATCGAACTCACACAAGTGAAGACTTACCCAAGAAATCAAGAAGATTCAATTGAACAAGTATGAAGGTTCCCGCAAACTCACAAAGGATCCTAAACTTCTAATGTTCATTCAAAAACTAACCCCTAAAATATATCCTGGTACTACTATTTATAATAGTAGATAAACTAACTCAAAATAGTTACAATAATACTCTTGCTTACATTACAACTTTAGCATATTGTAAACCCTTCATTCTTGGAGGTGGAAGTTCTCGAATGGATTTTATCTTGGAGGGTTCTAATTCAACGCCTCTTCGGCTAACTGTAAAATCCAAAAGCTTGCCTGATGGAACTCCAAATGCACATTTAGCCGGATTAAGCTTTAGATTGTACTTTCTCAACCTTTCGAAAAATTTTCTTAGATCACGCACATGGTCAATTTGCGTTCTAGACTTAATGATGACATCATCGACATATACCTCAACTTCTTTATGCATCATGTCATGGAATATGGTAGTCATAGATCTCATGTAGGTTGTCCCTGCAGTTTTAGACCAAATGTCATGACTCTATAACAATATGTACCCCATGGGGTGGTGAAAACAGTTTTTTCTGCGTCTTTTTCATCCATGAGAATTTGGTGATATCCGGCGTAGCAGTCCACGAAAGATTGAATCTTGTGTTTAGCACAATTGTCAAAAAAGATATGAATGTTGGGTAGTGGAAAATTGTCTTTTGGACTTTCTTTGTTTAAATCTCTATAATCAACAAAAACACTAATCTTTCCATCCTTTTTTGTTACTGGCACAACATTAGCCAACCAAGTAGTGTATTGGACGACCCTGATCACTTTTGCACTCAGTTGCTTCATGATTTCCTCTTTGATTTTATCACTCATATCTATCTTAAATTTTCTCTGCTTTTGCTGGACAGGTGGAAAATCTATGTATAGGAAGTTTTTGAACTACCAGATATGCACTTAACCCCGGTATGTCATCGTATGACCAAGCGAAGAAATCTTTGTATTCAATTAAGACTTGAATTATGTTGTCTCGAGTATTTTGATCGACATGAATAGTTATCTTTATTTCTTTCCCTTCTTCGGGAGTTCCCAATTTAACCACCTCTGTTTCACTTCAATTAGGTTTAGGCTTATTTTCAAATTGATCCAAACCCCTTTTTATTTCTTCATCAGCTTCCTCTTCATCATATTCTTAGACTTAGGATTCACTGTTATGAGAGCAGACAACTTTTTAGGATCTAATTGTGAACTCCGCATGCATGTCATATTATTAAAGTTGAAGTAACTTAAAATGAAAATAAGATGACAAATATTAGAAAGAGTAGGAACAAAAAAGATGACTAGAACTTCCTTGCATTGAATGAGAAAGGATATAAGGGTTAACAACAAAGTGAAACAGCTACAATGTTTGAATTACAACCCTGAGAATAATCCAAGAAAAGAAAATAAAAAAACAGCAAAACAAAAAGTACCAGGACTCCTTTCTTGTAGGGAGAGGAGTGGCTTTCCAGTTATTGAGTTGGACATTCGGGCCGATAAACTGCACATCCATATGACTAGTGCCCGTACCCCTCTCAGTCATGTTTACCTCATAAAACATTTCCTTGATACCTTGACACATTTCATCCACATCATATTGGATAGGTTAGTCTGGACACGGTTCACCTTGAGATTTAATGAAAGATTGAGCAATATGGGGTATCGGCTTCGACAGATTCAAAGTATTTCTTTTATGATCTTTTGCCCATTTTCTATCAAATCTAGTTGGATTGAAACCCAAACCGAATGAATCTTGATTACCCATTAGATTGATAGGATTCACAATTCCTTGCATCGACAAACCTAACCCCTCTCCGGGTTAATATCCGTTTTGTACCATTTGAGCCACCACCATTATTGAAGTAGAGGACAGAGGAGGTTGGAGGATAGACTTTCCTTCTAAGAACTGATTAAACGTTTCCAAAGCCTAATAGTTGAGGTATTCACAACCTTTTTTAGCCTCAATGCAAGGTATTCAAGGATCTTAAGGTGATTGGAATATCATCTTCACCATGGACAATGATTTCTTGTTTGTAATGTTCAAACTTGACCACTTGGTATAGAGTAAATGGCAAAGCTCTAGTCATGTGGATCCATGGCCTACCCAAAAGCAGATTGTAAGACGTGTCCATGTCAATAACTTGGAAACTGATTCCAAACTCCGCTGGTCCAACTGTAACAATTAAGTATATTTCACCAATACATTCTTAGTACGAATCCTATCAGTGCTGATTTTCAAGCTTTGTAGAGTGGAAAGTGGGCATATGTCTACACCCAATCCTCCATCAACCATGACTCTTTTCACATAGTGTTCTTCACATTTCACGGTTAAATGTAGAGCCCTATTATGTCCAGATCATTCAAAGGGCAATTCATCATCAGTGAAAGTGATTCTATCTACCTCAAAAATTCGACTAATTATCTTTTCCAAGTGACCTACTGTAATATTTTCTGAGATATCTGCCTCATTCAAAATTTTGGTCAACACTTCACGATGTTCTTTAGAATGTATGAGTAATGACAATAAAGAGATTTTAGTAGGCGTTTTCCTCAACTGATCTATAACAGAATAATCTTGAGCTTTCATCTTTTTCAGAAACTCTTCAAAGCTCTTCCTCAGTGACTGATTTTCATCGGCAACTGATTTTCTTTGATTTATTTGTCCCTCTTTAATTCTTCTGGAGCATACAACCTTTCGGAACGAGTTAATCCTATTTTTTCATTTGTTTCTTTGATAATCTCCTTTCCCTTGTGACTAACGATGACTTTGTTGTAGTTCCACGGAACGACCTTGGTGTTTGTGATCAGAAGTTGTGTTGCAATTTGTATCACAACTAGCTCTTTCATACTTTCTTGATTTTGATAAAACGTTGCATATTTACCAGGAATGTAGCATTTTTGTCCATTCAACGGTACGTCTTCTCTTTTTATAGATTCTGGAACATACAACACTAGCTTCTTCGACTCCCCAAAATTCGAACGTGCACCTTTAACAATTATCAGTGCCCTTTGTATGGGTTCTAAAGCCATACTAGACTCTTCTTTTGAAACCTTGCTTTCCACTTTTGTTCTACTTGTTTGCTCATAATCTTCAAAAATGTCAACCATCCGCATAACACGCTCATTATTATGAGCAGGGAGTGGGTTATTGGTGACATTTGGTGCTTCCTCATTGCGTACCTCGATTACCTTATCCTCGATTAACTTCTCAATGACTCTTTTTAGGGTCCAATAATTCTCTGTGCTATGACCTGGATCATTGGCGTGATACGCGCATATAACAGTTGGATCAAAGCCTCTTGCATTTGGATTGAAAACGTACAGATCGACAGGTTCAACAAGTCTCAATTGTATTAATTTATGTAACAAACTCGTATACGATTCCCTAAGTGGGGTAAAATTTTCTTCTCGTCCTTGTTCTCTCGTATAGTATGTCCGGGGACGTGGATTGTATGGCTCCTGGAAATTTTGTTGTTGGGGGCGAGAAACTTGTGGGGCAGGCCCCCGCCATTGTTGGCGCGAAGGAGGATGAACATATGCCTGAGTGTTGAGAACTGCATATTGGGACGGGTAATAATGTTGAGGAGAAATATATTATTCTTGTTGGACTTGACCATAAGGATGGTTCATGCCCATTTGAACACCTCTCGATCCAGATGCCGTCATGGACCCTTCCTCCTTCTTTTTTCGATTTCTCAAATTACAGAATCCACTTTGTATTGCTTGTGTGGTAGATATAATGGCTTATGCCATTCTCTATCATTTCTCCGATCTTAATCGCTTCGGCGAAAGGCTTTCCCATTGCGGCGAGAAGATAATGAAAGTAGTCAGGTTCTTGAGCCTGGAGAAAAACATCAATTAATTCATAGTCTTTCATCGGCGGTTTGACTCTAGCCGCATGCTCCCTCCATCTTATGGCATATTCCCTAAAACTTTCCGATGGATTTTTTTCACATTAGCTAGGGAATTGCGATCGGGAATAATATCTATATTGTATTGAAAATGTTGGAGAAAATCTTATGCCATATCATACCAAACGTGCTAATGAGAAATATCCTGATCGATAAACTATTTTGATGCTACACACGTTAAAATCTCTCCAAAGTAAACCATAAGATGTTCTTCTTTTCCTCCGACTCCCCTCAACTGATTACAAACTCTTCTCAAATGAGCCACTGGATCGCCATGACCATTATATTTATCAAACTTTTGAGTTTTGAACCCTAGAGGCAAGTGAAAATATGGAAACATGCATAAGTCCTTAAATGAGACACTTTTGTGTCCTCCCAGACCTTGCATATTTCTTATGTTTTGTTCAAAACTCCTCATTTTCCTTGCGATTTCTTCATGTTCCTCATTCTTAATGTTTTTGTCAACCTCAACCGGAGAACTGTATTGGTGGTGGTAAGAGTTAGGACCATTGAAAGTTAATTTAGGGGCATGACCTTGGCCGTATTGATCTTTGAGTATAGGGTCATCATTGGATTTTTGTATCAGTGTCGGCTGAGGAATTGTATTAGTTTAGACAGTAGGCATGAAAAGAGGATTATTCATCATTGATGATTTTAACGGGTTTACTGAGGAAGTTCCGGTAGTATTTGATGTGTTAATGTAGGGTCCAAACCCAGGTGGATAAACCGAGTCACTTGTTGACACTTGGATGGGGAATGACATATTCACATTCAAATATTCTCGAATTGAAGGCGGAGGAGCCTGCCCATTTATCCAAGCTTCGTACATTTCGGTCATCTGTTGTCTTAACATTTTCACTTCTTCCATAGGTGCCGATTCTTGCGCAACCATTTGGATTTGTGCGTCTTCATTTTCCGACTCTGTTCCGTCTTTACGTGTCATTTTTTCTTTCCCTTTTGATCCTGTGTTATATTGACGAGATGCCAGCTCTCCTAACAAACCAACCACCTTTTAAAGATTAATATATATTAATGAATGTATATAGATATCTAATATTTTAGAAGTAGAATTTATGTAGTAAAGAGATTTTAGAGTTTGGATAATTTTAGAATTGTTTTTTAGTTACATTTTTAAATAAGAGGTAAAATTTTAAAAGATATACTATTAGTTTTACAAAGAAAAATTTTACTTTTTAATTTCTTTTTTTGATACTACACGTTTTTTAATTATCTTTTTTTTTGCTGTTTTTTTTCTTAAATTTTTTCTGTAAAGTAATAATTATTAATTTTTTGTTGACATTCTTTTAAATTTACTCTTTTATCTTTTTTTTTACTTTTTTTTTTTAGAAAAAAATCTTACGTTTTGTTAACTTTTTTATTTTTATTTTATTTCTATTTTCCTTTCTTTCATGTATATATTACATTCTATTATTTATTTATTCATTGTTCTTTTTACTCTTTTTTTTGTTTCTATGCTTTTTTAATCATTTTTTATTATTCTTTTTCTGTTCACGTTGCTTTTTTATTTTATTATTATTTCTTTCTTTCTTCTTATGCTTTTCATTTATTTTTCTATTAATATTCTTCATTATATTCTTTATTTTTTATCATAAACCTATATATAATATACCTTATATCCTCTTAATTATATAATTTAACAATCTAAATTAAATTGATTATTATCTTATTATTATTCTAAAGATAAATTATTTATTATTTATCAAAATAATAATTAAAACAAACTAAAGTATATTCTGCAAAGCTTTTCTGAATCGCTAATCAATTAAGCATTAATTAATATAATCTAACAAGAATAGAGTAAATTAAAAAAAATTAGTGAAAATTAAATTAAAAAAATACTTATTAAATATCATGGAATTTCATATAAATTGTAAATCGCATTTAAAGAGGATAATAATAATTATAAATACATGATGTATATTTAAATTATTTATTTATTTATTTACTTATTTATTTATTCCTAACAATACGAATCTCTGACGATGTTTTCTTAAGCTTTTGCTTATTCTAAAAATAACTCATAACATCATCGCAAAAGTGATATTTCATATTAATAATAATAACACACTATTAAAAGAATTTCATATTATTGGAATTAAACTTTCTTACAAGCGATTCATTAAAATAATACAAGAATTCAAGAATTTAGTGTTACCGCGTATTATTGATTCACCACAAAAAGAACTGCTACGATCTGCTTATTTCCAAAGTTAATAAACAAGTATTAACTTTAATGAGCCACGAATTGAAACCACGAAGAAGATTCTAACTCTAACCTAAATCTCAAATGAATAACTCACTTATCTTCTCCTGGATTTTTGCTCTTGCTTTTTTTTTCTCTTTTCTTTCAATCTCAGTTTCTGTGTATTCTCTTTCTCTGTATTTTTTTCAACTGAACGTGGGTTATATAAAATTTTTTGGGTGATAATCTGGTGCTAATTTAAAAGAACGTATTGTAGTGGGATTAGGATTAAATTTAAAAATTAGTTGAGAAAATTGGGGTTGAGATAAGGATATAAAATAAATAAATAATAATAATTGCAAATGAACAAAACAAAACTAAATGAAAAAAATCGTGTAAACTTTAAAAAAATCGTGCAAAAGAAGTAAAAAAAAATAAAAAAAAATAGATGGGATGAGATTTTTTAGGAAAATAAGTTAGGAAGTTGGTAGTAATTAGGATAAGGTAAAACAAATTTGAATTTTATAGGACTCCTCTTTTCTTTTTCTATATTTTTTCATAATATTTTCTATATTATTATTATTTTTAGACTAGATATAATTAACAAATAACTTAAATTCCCAACTTCTATTTATCAATTTTTTTATTATTATTAAACTATAATTGATCTTATAATTTTTATTATTATTATTTTATTTTATTTTAAATTTAACCCTTTTTAAATTGGTGTAAAATATATTATGTTTTGGTAAAAAATTAGGTGTTCACATAGTCTATCTCAGATTTTGAAAATTTCTTCTAAAATTTAGTAACATGTTTTTTTTTTCTATTTTGATTGTGAAGAAACAAATTCGGCTAGGTCAAAAATTGAGATGGATGATACAAAATAGATGGCCGCTCAGGCTCAAGGAGGTGAAGCTGCTGCCTGAGGTAGGGATTTTGGTGATTTGCGGACTGAACGTCCTCTCTACTCGTCAAAGGATTGTCAACAATGTGCAATATTTTTTAAAAAAATTCACCTTGTTCTTGTGTTTATGTTAAAATTTCGGATCTGGAATCTAAGGCTCTTTTGTGATTTATTAGTTTAATGTGGAAT
Source organism: Solanum pennellii (assembly GCF_001406875.1). NCBI lineage: Eukaryota > Viridiplantae > Streptophyta > Magnoliopsida > Solanales > Solanaceae > Solanum > Solanum pennellii. Next base: position 21,149,485 of record NC_028637.1, on the reverse strand, counting down.
CACATGTTTTTTCAGATTAAATTTGTTTAAAAACTGACTTCTGAAAGTAAATTGTGGGATTTCTATTACTTCTACTTAGTGAAGTAATTGGATTATAACTATTTATATTCTTTAAATAAAATAAGTTTTAGTCTTTCACAGAAAACGTGATGTCAACATATTTTAATATATTTGAGAATTATTTATCTAGATTGCATTCTTATCAAGCCTTTCATTTGAAGCTGAACTGTCACGACCCAAATTTGCAAGTCGTGATGGCACCTATGTTCCCAACCAATAGGTAAGCCAACCCAACATATTAACCCAACTAAACCAACAAATGAGTAAAAAAAAGACTAACACTTAGCAAGAATCTCCAACATTGAGTTTCTTATAAGTACGAAATGCAGAAGCTAAAACATATCACCCCAAGAATTGGTGTCTTAAGTATAAGAGCTTCTAAAATTCGATGCAAGTCTGAAACTAAATGACAAATCTAACATAAGGGATATCCTGTTTGAATACTAATAACAGAATAAATAAAAGATAGAGGGAGGTGTGGGCCACGGAACAGCCAAGCAGCTCACCACAACTCCAAG
>NC_028637.1:21133577-21146722 GCF_001406875.1 Solanum pennellii | reverse complement strand
TTTTTGAATACTAACCCAATTGCTAACAATGTAATATAATTTAGTAATCATCACCAACTTACCCATTATTTCTTATCACCCATTATCAATATAGCATAAAATAATAACATAATCCCAAGCACTCCGACAATATATTACTATATATAGAATTGAAAAGAACGAATATCTCATATCTTTACCTGAACAATGGCTATGATTTTTCTCCCTCTTGCTGGTCGCCTGTAGTAAGGTTTCGCCTCCCCACTTTTCGTTTTTCCTTTTCTTCTAAATAAGAAATTATTAACCAAGAAACTCCACTAACCTATTATCTAATTATTTATTTAATAAAGGTTTCATCAATTGGGTACTCATAGTAATCTAATAGTTTAAAAATACCCCTTTAAATTTTCAAAAGGAGTCAAACTAGTCCTAGTTTTCAAAACGACCTAGCGGGTCGTTACATCACCTACTACTTAAACAAATGTTCGTCCTCGAACGGGAAAAGAAAAGAGCTAACCTGAACGCTCAAAAAGATGAGGATATTTACTCCTCATGTCTGACTCTGTCTCCCATGTAGCCTCCTCCACTGGACGATGCTTCCACTGAACCTTTACTGAAGCAATCTCCTTGGACCTTAGATTACGAATTTGCCTATCCAAAATGGTGCTCGGCTCTTCCTCAAAAGTCAAATTCTGATCAAGTAACACTGAATCCCATTGAATCACATGATCGCCACCCTGATGATACTTCTTAAGCATTGAAATATGAAATACAAGATGAACACCTGACAAACTAGGTGGCAAAGCCAACCGATACGCCACCTCACCAATACGCTCAACAATCTCAAAAGGACTAATATACCTTTGGATCAACTTGCCCTTCTTCCCAAACCTCATCACACCCTTAATGGGTGAAACCTTCAATAACACCCTCTCTCCAACCATAAACTCTAAATCACGAATCTTTCGATCTGCATAACTCTTTTGCCTACTCTGAGCCATGAGAAGTCTATCTTGGATCAACTTGACCTTGTCCAAGGACTCCCTCAACAAATCTGTACCCCGTGGTCTAACCTCAAATGCATCAAACCAGCCAATTGGAGATCGACATCTCCTGCCACACAGAGCCTCAAATGGTGCCATCTCAATGCTCGAGTGAAAACTATTATTGTAAGCAAACTCCGCTAGAGGCAAGAACTGGTCCCACTGACCACCAAAGTCAATCACACATGCCTGCAACATATCCTCGAGAACCTGAATAGTACGCTCAGATTGACCATCAGTCTGAGGGTGAAAGGCTGTACTATGATCCACCCGAGTGCCCAACTCTTTCTGCATAGACCGCCAGAAATGAGAGGTAAATTGGGTGCCACGATCAGAAATAATAGATATAGGAACCCCATGCAAACGAACTATCTCTTGAATATAGATCTTGGCTAACTTCTCTGAGTTATAGGTAGTCTGAACTGGTACAAAGTGTGCAGACTTAGTCAGTCGATCCACGATGACCCATATAGCATCAAACTTACCCAAGGTACGGGGCAACCCTACCACAAAGTCCATAGCAATGCGCTCCCACTTCCACTCAGGTATGGGCATCCTCTGAGTTACACCTCCAGGCTTTTGGTGTTCATACTTCACTTGCTGACAATTCAAACATCGAGATACAAAATCTACTATGTCCCTCTTCATACAACACCACCAATAGTGTTGCTTCAAGTCACGATACATCTTAGTAGCCCGCGGATGAATAGAGTACCTCGAACTATGAGCCTCCTCCATGATCAATCTAGTCAAATCACCTGTACGAGGAACACATATGCGAACTTTAATCCTCAAAACTCCCTCACTATCAAGAATTGCAGCCTTGGCTTCTCCTTTTAAAACCTTGTCCCTAATCTTACATAAATCATCATCATCAAACTGTTGAGCCCGAATCTGCTCCAACAAGGATGACCTAGCCTCCATATAAGCCAACACCTTACCAGATTCTGAAATATCAAGTCTCACAAAGCTATTGGCCAGGGATTGGACATCCCTAGCTAAGGGACGCTCGCCAACCTGTAACATGGCTAGGCTACCCATACTTACCGCCTTCCGACTCAAGGCATCTGCTACAACATTTGCTTTGCCTGGGTGATAAAGAATAGTCATATCGTAGTCTTTGAGCAACTCCAACCATCTACTCTGCCTCAAATTTAGATCCCTCTGATTGAATATATACTCGAGACTACGATGATCCGTGAACACCTCACAATGCATACCATAAAGATAATGCCTCCAAATCTTTAATGCAAACACCACAGCCGCCAACTCTAAATCATGAATAGGGTAGTTCTTCTCATGAACCTTTAACTGCCTCGAAGCATAAGCGATCACCCTTCCCTTCTGCATCAACACACAACCAAGAACAATCCGAGAAGCATCACAATATACGACAAAACCCTCTCCCTCCACGGGTAGGGTCAAAATCGGAGCAGTAGTCAATAAAGTCTTGAGCTTTTGGAAACTAACCTCACATTCGTCAGACCACTGAAAAGTCACCTCCTTTTGTGTCAATCTAGTTAATGGAGATGCAATGGATGAGAAACCCTCAACAAACCGTCGATAATAACCTGCAAGGCCCAAGAAACTCCGAATCTCAGTAACTGAAGTAGGTCTGATCCAATCTTTAACCGCCTGAATCTTCTTAGGATCCACCATGATACACTCCTTGGACACTACATGTCCCAAGAATGCTACCGAACTAAGCCAAAACTCACACTTTGAAAACTTTGCATAAAGCTTCTTCTCCTTTAGAATCCCAAGAACAATCCTCAAATGATGCCCATGCTCCTCCTTAGTGCGTGAGTATATAAATATATCATCTATGAAGACAATAACAAAGGAATCTAAATACGGTCTGAACACTCCATTCATCAAGTCCATAAAAACTGCTGGGGCATTAGTCAGTCCGAAAGACATCACCAAAAACTCGTAATGACCATAACGTCTTCGAAAAGTCGTCTTAGGGATATCCTCCGCCCTAACCTTCAGCTGATGATAGCCAGATCTCAAGTCAATTTTGGAGAAAACTGAAGCACCCTGCAACTGATCAAATAAATCATCAATACGAGGTATCGGATACTTATTTTTTATGGTTACCTTGTTCAACTTCCGATAGTCAATACACATACGCATAGATCCATCTTTCTTCTTCACAAATAACACTGGAGCACCCCAAGGAGATACACTTGGTCTAATAAAACCTTTGCTCAACAAATCCTGCAACTGCTCCTTCAACTCTTTCAATTCAGCCGGTGCCATACGATAAGGAGGAATGGAAATAGGCCGAGTGCCTGGCTCCACATCAATACAAAAATCAATATCACGATCTGGTGGAAGACCTGGCAAATCGGTCGGAAATACTTCTGAAAATTCACTCACTACTGGAATAGACTCAAGCATAGGAGTCTCAATACTAGTATCTCGAATGTGGGCCAAGTACGCCAAACATCCTCTCTGTACCAACTGACGAGCCTTAAGGAATGATATCACACCCTTAGAAGGATGACTAAGAGTACCTCTCCATTCTACTATAGGAATTCCAGGCATAGCTAAAGTGATGGTCTTGGCATGACAATTTAAAATTGCGTGGTAAGAAGATAACCAATCCATACCAAGAATCACATCAAAATCTATCATATCTAAGACCTTTAAATCTGCATGAGTGTCATACCCCATCAAAGTAACAGTACATAAACGATACACCTGATCTACAACTACAGAATCCCCGACAGGAGTAGAAACACGTATCGGCAAATCAAGAGACTCACACAATATATCCAGACTAGGAGCAAAATATGTGGACACATAAGAATAAGTAGAGCCTGGATCAAATAATACAGTAGCTGGTCGATGACAAACCGGAATAATACCTGTGATAACAGCATCTGAGGCTTCAGCCTCTGGCCTACCTGGAAAAGCATAACAGTGAGAACGACCTCCATCAGATTGTGAACCTCCACGACCACCACCTCGACCAGAAGGAGAACCACCTCTACCTGAATGAGAACCACCTCTACCATTCTGTGCACCACCCCTAGCTGGAGGTTGTGCAGCCCTGGAAGTCGAAGCCTGAGAACCCTGATGTAAGCCACCACGTCTGGTCCTAGGGCAGTCTCTCACAAAGTGTCCCATATCACCACACTCAAAGCAACCCCTACGAGACGCAGGCTGATGAGAGGAACCTGAATGACCAGAATGCCCTCCACGAACTACAGGTCTAGAAGATGAACCCTGCGAAGTATGTACCGAGCTCGAAGAGTTATGCCCAGCGTAACCAGCCTCAGACGCTGGTATAGCAGCATGAATGGGTCTGCTGGACTGAGGGTGATAACCTCTGCCCAAGTAACCCCGACTCCTAGGCGGAGCACCACCATAATCACCTGAATAACGAGTCCTCTTGCCCTCTCGCTGCTCAAATCCCTCACGTCGAATCATCTCCAACTCCTTAGCAGCATCTACCACTTTCTGGAATGGAACACCAGAAGCAGCAACCTGAGAAACTCCTAGACGAATTGGAATAATCAGCCCCTTAACAAACCTCCTCACTCTCTCAGCCTCTGTGGGAAGTATCATCGAAGCATGCCTAGCCAAGGCATGAAATTTACCCTCATACTCTGCAACTGACATACCATTTTGCTGCAAACCCTCAAACTCGGCCCTCTTGCGCTCCCTCTCACTGCGTGGAACAAATTTGGATAGAAATACCTGAGTAAACTCAGTCCAGGATAGTGGATGAGATCCAGCTGGCCTACTACTAATATAATCCCTCCACCACTGCTTAGCAGAGCCAGTCATCTGAAACGCTGTGTAGTCAACTCCATGAGACTCCACTAATCCAAGATTATGCAACCTCTCATGACAACTAACTATAAACTCATATGCATCCTCAGCTAAGTCACCAGTATAAGTAGGAGGATTCATTAGTCTGAACCTCCCAAACATCTTTTGCTCATCAATAGTCATAGAAGGCCTGTTCACCAAATGTGATGTCATATCTGGAAACTCCATACTATCCAAACGAGGAGCTACAGCGGCAGCTGGCTGAGTCCTGGGAGTCTGAGAATCTGGAGCAACTATCGGATCTGGAGTTTGACCTCCAACACGGGTCTGTGAGCCATCAGAAGTGACAGGCAAAGCTCCTGCCTGGGCCATCCCCTCTAGGATTCCTAACATACGAGCCAAGGTATCTTGAAGCACTGGGGGGACAATAGTACTGGGTGGAGCCTGAGCTGGCCCATTTCCCTCGACACGATCTTGCACATCCCCATGAATAACCTCTGCATCAGGAGGTACAGTCCTATCACGACCCTGGGTAGCTACTGGTACTTGAACATCCACAGGTGCTGCAACACGGCCCCTACCCCGACCTCGAGCTCGTCTCCTACCTCTACCTCGGACAGTGTTCCCAGAAGCAGGCGCAGGAATAGGATCCTGACCACCACTTGCCGATGTACGATTCCTCGCCATCTGAGAGAGAATGAGATATCAAGATTAGAATTTCTACAAGGTCAAGTGTGCACGATAATGAATAAAAGAACAGAATATTTCCTAAATGTCCTATAGCCTCTCGAAGATAGGTATGGACGTCTTCATACCGATCCGCAAGACTCTACTAGACATTGCTCTTGTACTCTTGAGACCGATGAACCTAGGGCTCTGATACCAAATTTGTCACGACCCAAATTTTCAAGTCGTGATGGCACCTATGTTCCCAACCAATAGGTAAGCCAACCCAACATATTAACCCAACTAAACCAACAAATGAGTAAAAAGACTAACACTTAGCAAAAATCTCCAACATTGAGTTCCTTATAAGTACGAAATGCGGAAGCTAAAATATATCACCCCAAGAATTTGTGTCTTAAGTACAAGAGCTTCTAAAATTCGATGCAAGTCTGAAACTAAATGACAAATCTAACATAAGGGATATCCTGTTTGAATACTAATAACAGAATAAATAAAAGATAGAGGGAGGTGTGGGCCACGAAACAGCCAAGCAGCTCACCACAACTCCAAGCTCGGACTCAATTTGCTCCACGAGATGTGCTTCTACTCGGAATCGAATCTGCACCACAAAGAGTGCAACAAGCGTAGTATGAGTACGAAACCACGTGTACCCAGTATGTCTCATTGACCGACAACGAAGAAGTAGTGACGGGAGTTTATACAAAAAGAATAAATTCGTAAATTATATAAGTATATATATATATATATATTAAACTCACTATTTAGGTTTCATCAATAAAGGTAATCAAACATCAAGTATTTTCCAAACACCAAACAAAACACATAATCATCAAAATAAATGATGTGATGAAATGCAATGCAATATAACACCATGTAATGAATTGTCTCAGAATACCCAGTACACACTCAACCGTATATACATGATACTCCTCGGAAATACATCGAGAGTTCATGACCCATGGGGGACTCGCGAGGTCCATATACCGACACGGACGATCTCCACGTGTCTGTGCGGACGATCTCAACGCACTATCATAATATCAAACAATTTTCGCACGGACGGTCTCCACGTGCCCAAATTACAATCTTAACATCTCACCATCCCCAGCACGGACGATCTCCACGTGCCCAACTTATACTCAATCTCATGTCTATGCATGTACACAATATTATTTCAATATAGGGGATGATGATGCATCTCAATCAATCAATATGAACATAATACATAACCACCTCAATTATCACAACTATACGGGTGAAATAAATAAAACACAATCACACAAGGAATTCAAGTCAATAATATATCAGCTAATGCCCATATGCTTTGGCATTCTCAAATTTCAATCCACATTCTATAATAGAAATTTTCCTTTTTATAACACCGGTACTCGTACCAATGCCCGTCACACCATTGATACGAGACCACCATCTTTCCCCCTTACCCCTTTGTCTATTTTCATTTTTAATCTTTAATTAGGAAAACGTCCTTCAACAAGTCTAAAAAGTCTTAACATACCTTAGATGCCGAGCTTGTGCCACGAATCTTTTAAGATTTTTCCTTTCCTTTTCGCAAGGTTTCGGAACGTTCCCAATCTACCAATTTTGCAATATTCGTAAGTAAGCAATTTTTGTAGACATTCAAATTATTATATGTCTATCATAGACGCTAAAACTCACTCATATTTTCAACCAAACTCCAAATCTTGATATATATTGGTATGCCAAATTTTTCATACTTGCTAAATTTCAAGCCAAGAACTTAACTCTAACCTCTCCAAATGGACTAAAATTCAATGTTAGATCATATAAAATAACACCTAATAATTAATTACCAATTAAAAAATCTATTATCATTGTATACATTATTATTATTATTTTTTTTTGCAGAAACCCATTTGTAAACAAGTGCCAATTTTCTAGAATATTTATCAAATTCCAATCATTGGCAATCATTGACAATGATTGGCTCAATCTTATTCCTACCATTCTGAAACTAACAATATATATAATAAATTCTTTTGACAAAATCACAGAAAACATTAACCTGCAGCCATTCAACTATTCGACTTCGATCGATTTATATATATATATATATATTTTTGAATACTAACCCAATTGCTAACAATGTAATATAATTTAGTAATCATCACCAACTTACCCATTATTTCTTATCACCCATTATCAATATAGCATAAAATAATAACATAATCCCATGCACTCCGATAATATATTACTATATATAGAATTGAAAAGAACGAATATCTCATATCTTTAACTGAACAATGGCTATGATTTTTCTCCCTCTTGCTGGTCGCCGGTAGTAAGGTTTCGCCTCCCCACTTTTCGTTTTTCCTTTTCTTCTAAATAAGAAATTATTAACCGTGAAACTCCACTAACCTATTATCTAAATATTTATTTATTAAAGGTTTCATCAATTGGGTACTCATAGTTATCTAATAGTTTAAAAATACCCCTTTAAATTTGCAAAAGGAGTCAAACTAGTCCTAATTTTCAAAACGACCTAGCGGGTCGTTACATGAACTTTTGTTGATATAGTTGTATAGAATAGAGGACATTAAGAAGAACTTTCCTATCTTTGGGAATGATAGAGCAGAGGATCTTAGGAAAATTGTAGTGAGGTTTGAGGAAAATATGTGGTCTAAACTCATTACTATTTATTCATGCTGGTATAAATTTGCATTAGTTTTTCAAGTCATCTTGACGCATTGAATGCATTCTAACTCAAATTTATTTAATATTGCAGTATAATTATTTTTGGAAAGTGTCCTTTAAGATGCTTACAATCCCAATTGTTTACATTCCAATACTGCAAGTAATAGTCAGAAGGCCCATATTCCGGGTGAACAATGAAAGTTCAGGCTTTGTATTTCACATTTTTACTTGAAATTTGAAATTAAGAAAAAAAATCCTCTTATTTTATCGTTTTCGTTTCTATATATTTATGTTTTCAAATATCCTATAGATGTGGTGTCGTGCAGACCAACATAGAATCCTCGCATTTTTTAATTTTTTCGCGAAAGTAAACTTTAAAGGGGATTTTTGTTTTTTTTAAATCAATCCAAATACCTACTAAGAGTTTTGTTGGAACCAAATTTTCCCATTGATATACTCTTTCTTTCCTCGTCATTTTTTTCTTGCCTAAAACATCTTTTTAAAACTACTTCTGGGCCGGAGGATAGTAACGAGGAAGCAATAGAGGAGGACGATTTGGACATGTAAAAGAGGATGCCATAGAGGAGGTGGTATTTAGAAAGGAGCAAAACTATGTGTTAGATTCGGACAAAAAGAGAATTTCAAAATTGGGGAAACTATGGTATTTTTATATTTGTTATTCTACCAGTCCATTTTTTCCTTTAAAGCCTTTTCCATATTAAAAATAAAAGGAAAAAACAGCATTACATCATTTGATTCATTTGTTGATAATTATACAAATTGGATTTTTGCAATTGCTAAGTTGAGTAGCTAGCATAAATACACAAGGCCACTGATTTACATTTTGTTGTTTGACTCTCCATTACCAATTTTTAAAATCCTTTCTTCTGAATTAATTACTAGTTCATAGCTTCCGGACTCATAAGGTATTGTTTATTCTCATCAAGATTAAGATATCTCAATATGAATGCACATTCTTATGATCAAAATATTTTTTTTAGCGTCAAACATTGAATAAATAATAAATATAAAATTCAAATAAAAAAGTATTTAATATCAAAAATATAAATTAATAAAATAAAAACATTATGTGATAAAGAAATAATATATATATGTTTTCTAGTGATTGTGGAAATGGTTTTTCATCAGTGGCGGGGGTAATGGTTGGTGTTAGTTGTTAATAATTGTGGTGGTAGAGGTGGTTATGTTTGTAAAATTTAGTTGATGTTAGTAGTTGCCGGTACTGTTGGTGGGGTTGAAGAGCATGTAGTGGTTGATAATGTGTTGGTGCTAGTTGTGATTATAGAGGTTATTGTTTGTAAGGATTAACAAAAATAGTTCTGGTAGGGGTGGGGTGGATACAATTATATTGATGTGGATGCCGAGTGCAATGGTGGTCGGCGATGGTAATGATTGCGGTGGTGTTAGGTGATTGTGATGGAGTGGGGTTGAGTATACACAAACACAATACCTCTTAATAAGATCTGAATAACTAAAACCTATTCAGATCAAATAAGTGCTTAAATTTAATGTAAACACATGCAGTTAATAACATTAGTTTTGAACACTCATACCAACATTAAATACAAACAAAGGAAACCTAAGATGACAGTTTAGAACATATTGTCTCCTTATTATGGTCATTTTCTTTTTTCCGTTTCTAAGGATTATATCAATCGAAACTGGCTGTTTTATCATGCTATGTGCATGTAATAGACTGTCCTTCCAGAATATTTGATAAGATCATTTGCAACTGATATATGAGTTAACTTTGGGTCAGAAAATTTGTGGATCATTTGACTTGAATTAACTTTTTAGTAAGTATCATACTAATGAGGTACCTGAAGCTCGAATGAGGTTTCAGAAGACATAATATTTTCGAGAGCTATTGCCTACATATTATGATTATTTCCTTTTCCCCGTTGTAAGGATTATTTAAGTTGGAACCAACTAGTTTACCATGCTTAATTCATATCGTATACTATGACCTTTTGGGATATTTAAAAGGAGCATTTGAAACTGATAAGTCAGTTATATATTTATGAAAATATCTTGGTAATGAAAACATTCATAAACCTCAACGTTGGATGGGGGGGGGGGGGGGGNGGGGGAAGGAAGGTCATCTGATACATTTGTATAGTTTTTCTAGTAAAACAGGTTGAATGATTGTTGTAGTGCATGCCTCTGCCTATATGCTACGCTGATATAGATTTCTAAGAGTACGACGAGCCTAAGCTTATTGATTTCATATTTTCTTTAGTCAATTTATAATTCTGTTCTCTTCTCCACATATTTCCAGTCCTCTTCTAATTTACTAGTTAAGGCCTCTAGATCTGTTTTACAGTTCCTACCTATATGCATCTCTTTTTGCTGAAGCAAACTCTAATCACTGGAAAAAGTTTCAGCTGTCATACTTGGATTTTGCGTGGTCTCTTTGATTTTATGCTTTTCATCGTTGTTCTCTTTTTGGGATTCAACTTCTATAATATTTGCTCTGTTGAAGTTCTGTTTTTAACATAAGTACAAGATGTAAAAATGACTTAATACTATCATGGTTAATAGCTCCAAGAACTACAATATTTTTTTTAAAGTTTTGCCTAAAATACTTTTGAGGACGCTTATAAACCATAGTAAAAATTTTAACTTTTAGCGGCGATAATATTGACAACGCTTGTAAAGTGTACTCTTTAATGGTATAAGCTACATTTTATAAGCGTTGTTAAAGTATGACATAATTGGCAACAACCATTTACATATATGGACACACTTTTAAAGTGTCCTACTTTTATAATCATAAAAACAACTCATTTCAAAAACCGTCTTAAAGTTTTCACTAATATATTATTTTTCCTCCAACATTTTAATCCTCCCTCCCATTCTTATTGAGCAAAAATATTTAATAAAACATTAAAATTTACTTTTCTCTCAGAAATAAAATCTCTTAACGTGAAAGCTGATCTGAAGAACTTTTCTCGCTTTCTAACAGAACTTCACACGAAAAACACGATTTTTCCAAAAATCATTGAAGGTTTATCAGGTAAGTCTTTCATTTTCCCCAAATCGCTGAAGAGCATGATTTTACCTATTAATAGCAAGCAGTAATTACCAAGGGTTGAGGTGACAATAGATTTTCTATTCTATTTGTGCCTTGATACTTATAATAGACTTGACTCCGAGAAGGGAAAGACTTAAGGTTAATGGAGAGTGAAGTTCATTGATTATTTTGCACTATGCCTCTATTTGGTATACTAGAAGGTAAGTAAATAAGAAATAGTCTTCTCTTATCCCCTTTACTAAAAAGGAGAAATAACTCTTTCATCTCTCGTCTTCCTACCCTTTTTCCTTTCAACCAAAGCGACATTGTAGTGACATATATTTCAAGTCATTCATCTTGATTAAGCTTGGATCTGTTATGAGTGTAATATGACTAATGTAGTGAAGTATTTGTGTCTTAGCATAAAAGTGTAACCTATTATAGCTTTTGGCTACGTCTTCTTTTTATTTATAAGAGACATAAATTTATTCGTCAGAGATTTCTAAAAAATGAACTTTCTTTTCTACAATCTTGACATCCCTAATTTTATAATTTCGGCAAAAGTTGAGGCATTTAATATCAAATGGTAATAGACTATAATGAAGAAGTGATTATTCAAGTTAGTAGCTTAAATCAAACTAAATTTAGAGAGTGAAATTTCGTATGGACTCGTAAACATGATATGTTCCCTAAGTTTCATCTCAAAATCTATATTAACTGAGATTATAATTTGATATACTGATGATATATAATGTCTTGTGTCCTAGTCGGATTTGGAATGAAACGTGGCTGGATATATTTTTTTACCAACCGTGCAACCACGAGTTATTTTTCAACTAGTGATGGTACTTATGCTTAAAAATATATTATTCCTAAATTTAAGAATAATACAGTAGATGGACACAAATCGATCTTGCAAGAAAATCAATTTTGTCATCAATAGAACTAGCATTGATAACTACGCTTACCATACACATTATTCCTAAAGTAAATCTTAATATCAACACTAGATGGACATAAATTAACATTGCAAGAAAACCAATTTTAGCATCACTAGGATCATTTAGTGTTGGTACTTATGCTTAAAAACACATTATTTCTAAACTAAAGCATAATATCAACAATAGATGGACACAAATCGATCTTGCAAGAATATCAATTTCGTCATCAATAGGATCAACTAGTGTTGATAATTATGCTTCACAAACACATTTTCCTAGATTAAAGTTTAATATCAACACTAGATGGACACTAAATCGATCTCGCAAGAAAATTAATTTTATCATCAATAGGATCAACTAGTATTGGTACTTATGTTTGTAAGCACATTATTCCTATATTATGTTTAATATCAACACTAGATGGACAATAATTAATCTTGCGAGAAAATTAATTTTATCATCATTCAGATTAACTAGTGTTGGTACTTATTAAGAAATATATCATTTCTAAATTTAAAGGTAAGTGACAACACTGGAGGGACACAAATCAATCATTAAAGAAAATTATGTTTGTCATCATTAAGATCAACCGGTGTTGGTATTTATACTTGAAAACACATTATTCCTAAATTCAAGCTAAGTGTCAATATTAGATGGACAAATAGCTCTTGCGATAAAATCAATTTTGTCATCAATAGGATCAACTAGTGTGTGTACTTATGCTTAACATATATATTATTTCCAAATTTAAAGTTAAGTGTCAACACTAGATGGACACAAATAGATCTTGCAAGAAAATCAATTTTTTCATCAATAGGATCAACTAGTGTTGGTACTTATGCTTATTAAACAAATTATTCATAAATTAAAGCTTAATATCAACACTAGATGGACACAAATAAATCTTGCAAGAAAAACAATTTTGGCATCAATAGGATCAACTAGTGTTGATACTTATGCAAAACAAACACTCAATGGACACAAACAAGTTATCACAAAATTAGA
>NC_028637.1:21120824-21132734 GCF_001406875.1 Solanum pennellii | reverse complement strand
AATCTTGCAAGAAAAACAATTTTGGCATCAATAGGATCAACTAGTGTTGATACTTATGCAAAACAAACACTCAATGGACACAAACAAGTTATCACAAAATTAGAGCTGAGTATTAATAATAGATTGACACAAACACTTGTAGAGAACAATTGTACTCAAACTTAAGAAATTTAGAAGCACCAAACATTATCTCCTACTTTGATGAAAGAAACAATATAGTCTTGTATCAACCTTTTTAGATGTTGACCTTCTTCGATTCCCTAACACGAAAAGAAACAATGTTTGTTATCCTCAGGTCAATGCATAATTTTTGCTATAGAAATTTCAAAGAAAGCTACATCACACAATAGTAATATTTTTCACCTTCATATATTTCTCTATCTAGAATATACACTAACCACTTTTCTTTTCCTTTTTCAACAAATTGGGAGTAGGGGAGGGGGAAATAACATGGAGAATTGAACCTTCACCAAGCGAATGTTTAAATAGTCAACCAACTGAACTATTAAAAAACTAAAATAATGTATGTTCCTGTCTAATGTCTCGATATAATTCCCAAGTCTTACTAAAAATTTTGAGACAAGGAATGAGACTTTCAACCAAATGTTGAGAAAACTATTGTTTTCTAGACATGCTGAAGCCAATGAGATCCATTGATACAAATAAATGATGGACTTTATGAATCTAAATTCTTGTTCCTAAACTCTATTTATTATACCTCTTGTTCACATAAATCACACATTTTTATCAATGGGTTCGATGTAATCCCAAAGTAAGAGAGAAATGATTTCAACATGAAAGGACAATTAATGTTGAAATTGATCAAAAACAAATGTGAATCAGGATAAACTAGACAACTCATTGTTTTCTCCCAATAATGTATGATGTATAACAAATGTCCTTACCATACATCTTTAATGGAAGTTGTCTGCGCTTCGCGCAGTGGTGAACTATATCAATAATCTACTTCTGAACATATGATAAATACATGTGGTTTTAAGAGGGTACAACCCTATAATAAATTGTCAAGAATATTTTATCCAAAGATGAAATTAAATGCTTTTCTTTAATCTTAAAATGAAAAGGATTTGATTTTAATTGTTTAAGAATATTATTATTAATTCTTCATTTTACTGTAGTTTTTCATCACCAAAGTCTTTACAAAAGATGTGTAATTGTTTCACTTTCGATATTTGTATTTTGAATAAGTTGTAGAAACATTATATTCATCAATTGCGATAGTTTTTCTCCCACTCAAGGCAGCTATATACACAATCTAAATATTATACATCTTATATCATTAGTGTCGTACTTGATCAATTAATTTAAATATAAAAAAACATCTGTTGGATTTTAATGAAATAACGTATGTTGCTCAAATAATTTCGATTAAATGATGTCATGGCAGGTCCCTTATTCAAAATCATACATAGTCGATGATACTACTTTGATAGCCAAAAGACGTATTTTATTGTTTATGTTTTGATCAATATGGTTAAAACTTTATTGTTTTTGGGACTTATAATCTAAAGTTTATAAGGAGGTAATTATTTCTTTAAATTATATATTCATCCTACTTTGAGGGGTAATTCATTGACTCCAACCTAACATTTGAACCCCAAACGTTTGATTTAGGTTGAGTACAATACTTACCATCCCACCATATTCCTTTATTTTTTGATGTGACTAGTCGATTGAATATTTTGATAAGATAGAAAGTTGAATAAATAAAACTCCAAGGTAGTGTTGAACCACCCTAACTTTTGAACATTTAAAGTCCTTTGTTGCACATTTCATGGATCTTTTAGGCACTGAAAACTCTATAAAGATTAAAGTAATTTATTTTAAAAATTTAAGAATTCTAATCTACATGACACCAATAGTCTAATGATTACATCAAATACTTGATTAACATATCTTAACTTCAACATAATGATCAAAAGCATAAACATAAACAAAAAAGTTTAAAACATGTACACAAAAATAAAAAAAATAAGCATAAATTAGTGACTGTAAAAAAACATACAAGAATCTGTAATAATGATATGAAGCATATAGGAAAAGTTGAGTCCACTGAATGCATATTGTTCCTTTAAGGAATTATTCCATTCTACTATCCGTAGTTTAAAGGAATAGATCCTCTCAGGATAGAGTGATTATATTCACAAGTGTGTTGATACAAAAACAATGGTGTCAATCAGTTATTCAACATTAGCAAAATACACAAATATATAATTCTGCAGAAGAAGAAGAACAAGTTTAGAATTTTCGTTGTTTTAAAATGAGAGGAAATCTCTTTATTTATAGACAACAAAGGATAGTGCTAATAAATGCTTATGGTGCCTTATAAGAAAAGTCACAACTATTTGGAAAAGTCACAACTTTTCATAAAAATCACAATTTTTCATAAAACTTGCAACTCTTCATAAAAGTTGCAACACTTGATTAAAGTTGCAACTCTTCATAAAAGTCGCAACTCTTCGTAAAAGTCGCAACATTTCATAAAAATTCACAACTTTTTTGTACAAGTCAAACTTTTCATAAAAAGTGACAACTTTTTGTAAAAGTCGATAATTTTCATAAAAAGTGACAACTTTTTGTAAAAGTCGATAATTTTCATAAAATTTACAACTTTTCATGAAAGGTAAAACTAATTATGGAAATAAATAGCTTAAAAATAGAATCTTGGTTTGTGGTTGCGTCACATAGGTGGGCCTAAGGTTCACTTTTATATAAATACTAGGTAACTTAGCCTCGCTTTGCACGTGCATAAACAATCTTTCCAACTTTAGAACAACCTTTCCAATAATTGACTATTATATGAAAAATGCTAAAATTAAATTTTAGAAGGTTTTAAGAACATTTCAACATAAATTTAATGATACGGCATTATCACATATCTCCAGAATTGTAAATATATAATGAATGATTAAAAGTCTCTGAAAATTTAATTATTTTCATCCTTTACATAATTTTTCATAATATACATTTGCTAATATAATTATCTTGTTAAATTGAGTGATATTTTTATGTAGCAATGAAGCATCAATTTTTNCTCTCAGGATAGAGTGATTATATTCACAAGTGTGTTGATACAAAAACAATGGTGTCAATCAGTTATTCAACATTAGCAAAATACACAAATATATAATTCTGCAGAAGAAGAAGAACAAGTTTAGAATTTTCGTTGTTTTAAAATGAGAGGAAATCTCTTTATTTATAGACAACAAAGGATAGTGCTAATAAATGCTTATGGTGCCTTATAAGAAAAGTCACAACTATTTGGAAAAGTCACAACTTTTCATAAAAATCACAATTTTTCATAAAACTTGCAACTCTTCATAAAAGTTGCAACACTTGATTAAAGTTGCAACTCTTCATAAAAGTCGCAACTCTTCGTAAAAGTCGCAACATTTCATAAAAATTCACAACTTTTTTGTACAAGTCAAACTTTTCATAAAAAGTGACAACTTTTTGTAAAAGTCGATAATTTTCATAAAAAGTGACAACTTTTTGTAAAAGTCGATAATTTTCATAAAATTTACAACTTTTCATGAAAGGTAAAACTAATTATGGAAATAAATAGCTTAAAAATAGAATCTTGGTTTGTGGTTGCGTCACATAGGTGGGCCTAAGGTTCACTTTTATATAAATACTAGGTAACTTAGCCTCGCTTTGCACGTGCATAAACAATCTTTCCAACTTTAGAACAACCTTTCCAATAATTGACTATTATATGAAAAATGCTAAAATTAAATTTTAGAAGGTTTTAAGAACATTTCAACATAAATTTAATGATACGGCATTATCACATATCTCCAGAATTGTAAATATATAATGAATGATTAAAAGTCTCTGAAAATTTAATTATTTTCATCCTTTACATAATTTTTCATAATATACATTTGCTAATATAATTATCTTGTTAAATTGAGTGATATTTTTATGTAGCAATGAAGCATCAATTTTTATATTCTTTTGTACATGCAAAATATAGAATCTAATAATTCTATGGTTAGAAGATTGTTAGAAATGTACACCACAACAACAAAATAATTTATCTTAGAAAAAATTTACTTGTAAGAGATTAAATATTTAGTACTTTTTGTTATTGTTACTTTGTTACTCTAATAAAATTTATAGAAGGAGAAGAATAAATTTGAAACAACAGAAAAATAGTATTGTTGGCCGTTTTTGAAATTCATTCTTCATTAAACTGCTGGTTTGAAGGACCTTCTAGATGCTTCATCAATCCAATTTTATGACTTTTTCAGTAATATGTATCTCTAATTGTTGCATTATGAAAGTACAAGTAGATCTAAATGTTGGATTGTAGACTCATGTTAAAGAAATATTCTTGAACATGAAAAATTAAAAATGGGTCTAACCTATATAACTAAAATGTTCAGTAATGAAGATCAATAAATCTCTGTTAATAGACATATATTTTGCTTTCATATTTTTCAAATTAAGCTTGCCAAAAATAGTCTTAAATCACATCAAAAATATTTCGAAGAGTTGAATGAGATGGAAAAAGAAAAATATTAAAGGATGGACTTTGTCAAAGTGTATCATATACAATACTTCAATCAAATTTCTCCTTAAAGTGCACATAATACCCATTAATAAAATTTAGTAAAGATAGATACTTTACAATATGAAAGACAAAAAATATGGGCATGCAAAGCAATTAACTCACAAATGATATTTTAATTAACAAAAAATATCATCCTTGTATGTGAAGGAATGACGTTGATAAAGAAATTCGAGATTTGTGGAGATTCTTTTGTCGTACCTTCAACAATTCCAGTAGAAAAAACTAGATGAATAGTCAATTAGCACTCGTTATTTAATCTTCACTAAAAAAACTTATAATAATAAATTAAACATAAGTAATAAAGTATAAAGAATGTACTCCAAAACAACAATTAATAATATAAGCATGAATGAATGACTGTAAAAAGCATATTCGGATCTGTATCAATAGAATGAAACTTAATGAAAAAATCGAGCCCACCGAATGCACAGTATTCCTTAAGGGGATTATTCTCGTCTAGTACCTAAGGTTTAAGGGAATAAATATAATGTCATTATAGAACAATTATATTCACTAGTGTATTGATACAAAACAATGATGTCAGTAAATCACTCAACAGGGGCAAAGTTGAGAAAATATTTAAATGTACAAAGGAAAAAGAAGAAGTTCAGAGAAAATTCCTATATTTATAAAAAATAGAGGGTATTGTGATCAAATGCTTATTGTGCCTTATCGAAAAGGTCACAACTCTTCGAAAAAGTTACAACCCTTCAGAAAGGTTACAACTTTTCATAAAAGTCGCACCTTTTCATAAAAGTCAAAACTTTTCATTCAAGTCGCAACTTTTCATAAAAGTCGCAATTTTTCATAAAAGTTAAAACATTTCATGAAAAAATAAGGCTAGTTTGGAAAATAAAATAACGGAAAAAGGTCTGATATACCCCTCAACTTTGTCATTTAGAGCTGATATATCCCTTGTTATGAAAGTGGCTCATATATACCCCTACTTGTAAAGAAATGACTCACATATACCCTTTTCCTCTAACGGAAATGAAAAAATAATAATTTTCAATCTAAATTTTTATTATTTTTTTCTAAAAAATATAATCCCATATGAGTAAATTTAATCCTCGTCAAATATTTTTTTTTGACTTATTTTTGTTTCAATGGCTAATTTATAATTATTATTTTGATAATAAAATTTATTTATGTTTCACTAATATTCTTGTAAAACTTATTGTAGATGACCAAATTTTTTTCCGAATACGAAATTAAATTGCAATACACACAAAATAATAGTATAATTTTTTTTTCTTTAAACTAAGAAATGAAAGAAAAAAATAAAATAAGAATAAGAAACTCAAATAATTATAATAAAAGAAGTCAAAAAATAATTTATGTATGAAAAAATTTAAAATATACCTTGATCTTTTATAGAAGAATTTATATATACCACTACATAATTTTTTAAAAAAAATTATAAGTAATAAATATAAATTTAAAACTAATTATTTAAAATTCCGTTAAATGAAGGGTATATGTGAGCCATTTTGTAACGGCGGGGGTATATGTGAGTCATTTGTATAACAGTAAGGGTATATATGAGCCACTTTTATAACGAGGGGTGTATCAACTCCAAATTATAAAGTTGAGGGGTATATCAGACCCTTTTCTCATAAAATAAATTAAAAGGAAATTTTGGTTCATGGTGCCACCACGTAGGCGCACTTAGGGTTCTCCTTTATATAAATATATGATATGATATGATATAAAAAATAATTAACTACACATCAACAAACGTTTAATTTTATAAATTAAATTTAATGAATTTTAATAAATATACCTCCTAATTATATAAATTTAACTAGTGAGTTTGGCTGCGCTACGCGCGTTATTGAAATTTTTTGTATAAATTTTATTCAAATATTTCCAATCGAATTTACGCAGAAATCAAACTTCCAATTCAATTATTTTTTAAAAAGATCTTTAATTTATATATTCTTCTATGTTTATTATCACTTAAAAGTTTTTAATCTTTTATAAATACTTGTTAGTGTACTTATAAGTGAAGAAAAACATAATTATTTTTCTTAATAGGAAGTAGAGAAAGAAAAGAATTGCAAGAAATTATGTATATATTTTGAGCATATATATTAAATCGTATTTAAACCTATTTTTTTTTTTAAAAAAAAAGAAGAACCGTAAATACATATAAAGATATACTAATAATAATAAAAAAAGAACCATAAAGTGCATTGTCTATACCAATTTTCCGAACATTGAGAGTAAATGAATCATAAGAGATTTGGAGAAAAACATCATTATACTAATTTTTAAGTAAATCAATAAATATTATAAATTATCTTACAAAAATTTTAATAATATTTAATTTGACAATCTCTATAGGGAAAAGGACAAATATATCCCCGTACTTTTGTAAATGATATGCGTATACCCTTCGTTATACTTTCAGAACATCAGTATCCTTGCCGTCAAAATTTTGGAACATATATACCATTTAAGTTAACGGCGGTACACGTGTCTCAATCCTAACCACTAACTTGATATTTGTTAAATTTCTGCCCAAAATTTAAAAAATCCCCCCGAACCCGCCCAAATACATAATACCCATAACCCAAAAATATTAACCAAATCCCCAATTTAAATCACTTATTTAAAATTAAGCAACTTAAAAACTTGTTTAGCAACATCTTTTCCCATCTTCATCCCAAAATCATATTCAACACTAAATTCTCCAACTTCTCCTCAACTCTCTCGTAGAATAGAAAGACCCATCTTATCAAGCACAAAGACTGATAATAGGATAATAATTTAGTTAAGTAGTAAGGTTAGATTTGTTTAGAGAGAAGATGTGAATGAGAAAGAGAAGGAGTTTTGGGTCGTATGTGGGATCTTAAATTAGGTGATTTTTTAAAAAAGACAAACTCATAATAAGAAAAAAAACTCATACAAGAGTTATTCCTCAAAGCCAAAATCAACAACAATTTGTTTAGCATATTGCTTACTGCCAAGTTGATGAGCTTTTCGTTTCTTCTTGTGCTCATTCACAGGGGACATAGGCAAATTAATTCCTTCATTATGATATTGTAGTTGCTACAAAGCCGATCCTGCATCTCTTGTCTAAATGATTCAAATTTCTCGTTACTAATCACCCTAGTATGGATGAACCATCGAGATCTGGTTGTGTCCTCGTTGATGGAATCTGCTTTGGTTGATACTCTTGCTTCAATATTTATCCCTTCTGATCACGCTTCGGCGTACAATTATACATCTTGAGTCGTCGTCTAGTAGCGGAGCTATGGTTGCAACTTTTGTTCTCGCTCTTAGGTGAATTGATTTGGGGATTTGAGTTTATATTATTGGGTCATGGGTACTATGTATTTGGGCGGGTTTCTAGATTAATTCGGGTGGATCTTTTTAATTTTTGGAAAAAATTTAACAAGTATCATATCAGTGGTTAAGATCGAGACACGTGTACCACCGTTAACTTAAAGGGTATATAGCTCCAAAATTTGGATGACAAGGGTACTGATCTCCTGAAAGTATAACGAAGGTTATACACAAACCATTTATGAAAGTTCGGAGATATATTTATCCTTTTTCCCATCTCTATATGTATTTGGAGCTTGTGTTCTTTAGGGTGAGAGCCTCTTCATCCTCTCTCTTTTAACTGATTTATCATATGCTCATATTCCTTTTAATGCAGTATATATTGTTATTTATGTTTGAACGATCTTTGCCCGATGCCATAAAAAAAGTTGCAAAATATGTATGAATTTCAATTTCACTGCAATGATATATTTGTAATAAAAAGGTTAAGTTTTGCTTCTATTATTACATCAATGAAACATAAAAATAGCTCGCAAAATTACACTTTCAATGAAGGAGTAGAGAAATGTTTATGAATTTGTAAAGTATATACATTCTCCATTTAATTTTGTTCTTATATTTTGTTCGAGAATTAAGTTATATGAACTTTCACCATATTATATTTAATGTGTATTCTTTATTATATTAATATGAGAAATATTGAATCGTATAGTATTTTCGTACAGATTTCAAAATATTTAAATTTCAATTCTAAAATAGTGTATTTATCTAATTCAATTGAGCTTTGAGAATTTGTTAAATAAACCATTAGAAAGATAAAATACGATAAATGAAATGAACGGAAGCAGTTATTAATTAATAATTCAGCAATGAGGTATATGTTATATGTCGAATATATGAGACTCTTTGATGTAGATTATAACCCACAATAATATCAAAAATTATCGAATATTGAGTGAGAAATATTTTCATAATGAGTCTATAAAGTAGTTCTCAATCAAAAGAATACATCAATTATTTAGTAATTGAATAAAATATGAGACTCTTTGATTTATCAAAATATCAAGATTTGTAACACAAAACATCAAGATTTAAAAGTTGAGTAAGAATTAATAAAGAGATTCTAAAGTAGTTCTCAACCAAAACAATACATACCTGAATTTGGCCGTAAGAATGATTCCATTTTATTATCCTAAAAAACATAACACATACAGATAAATTTAATCAAAATAGAATATCTAATGTCACTTGAATTTCTCACGATAAAGTATGAAGATGCAAATGTATATGTCTATATAAATCTTAATCTAGAATCATTGATATGACATGTCTCTGAGGGTTGGAATTTTATTTATCTTTTTGTGGTTCTTTTTATTTTTTTTCATTTTAAAACCTAAAATATTATTCAATAGTTTTTCAGAATATTAACGCATGATATTTAATATTCCCTCATTAATCATATACACAAAATCTTCAGTTATCCATTTTCTACAATAAAAATATTTTCCTTAATTGTAAGATTTAACAATATTTATTTTTTCCACTTAATTATAGAAGTTGAGAAGTTTTTTAATATTAACTTTTGAATACCATATAAACACATATTATTAAGTTGATTACATATCGAGTATGATATTGTTTGTAGAAGATGAAGGTCAGACAGATATGATGGTGTTGAGGTATCCATAGATTTTTGTGCGGCTTATTGAAGAAGTAGATTGAATATGAAGTTTTTGAAATCTCTGAAGTTCTTGTCATTCTTCTTAATTTGTTTCTTTTCCATTTTTTTTATTAGTGCTAAGTTTATTTTCCTTTTTGATTATTGGGAACAGATCCACTTTTGGGATTGGTAGTTGTACTTATTTTTGGTTTTGTTGATTAATAAACCCTATGGGGCATTTGGTTTTAAAATAAAAAGAAAAGGAAAGAAAAGATTTCATGTAATATAATTAAAATTTAAGTTTAATTTATAATTAATGACTTATTTATTTTGTTACATTTTTAACTATTTATTTTCTCTAATATATGAAATTCCAAAAAAAGAAGTGTTAAAATATCGTATTTTTCATCATTAATAAAATACTTAATTTTTCTAAAATTTTTCTTTTTCTCTTCCTGAATTTCTTTCATTTATTAACACTTCCTAAATTCTGATAAATCTCTATCACAATCATTTTATAAGAGTTTCAGATTTTTGTAGTTTGTCATTTTTGTCAAAAATTTACTTATAATTTATTCTTTTTAATTTTTACATTTTATCTTTTTTGAGTGGCAGTAGCTTAGATTTTTTGTGAAAATAAATTTATATGTTAAAAGGTAAAAAGAGGAATATAAGGAAGAGAAATATATATTAATGTTTAGGAAAAACTGTAGGTTTTGAATTCGTTCTTTTTGGAAAAGGATTTGGTATAATAATAAATTTTTTTTTATTTCTCCTTAGAAAACTACAAAGTTTAGTTATCTATTCAAACAAGATATACAAATTACCTCTCTTCTTGACGTGAACGGCCGCTTTCTTGGAACTCATTCATAACTGGTCATTAATTAATAATTAATCTTTTCTTTTATCTTTTTTTGGGGATTTATCCTTATTTTTCATCATTTAAGTGTTATGTTAAAAATTAAAAACCTTTAAAACTCACTTCTTTTATTCTATTAATTATATTAAATCGATATTAAAAATCTAAAAAGTCATTTCTTTAATATAAGCTTGAATGGTATTTATTTTCATTACACTAACAACTTTTTTATTTTCTTAATTTCTAAAGTACTTAATAATCATAATAATATTTTATATTATAGTAATTAAATAAATATATGCTTGGATTTTATATAAATCATCACATAAATTTTTTATTATTATTTTTTCGAGAGAGGTTGTCAGATTTTGTAGAAATCATCACATTTATTTTTTTGTTGTTATATTCCATGAGTTCATTATTTGCATATTCTAGTTTGACTCAAAAAGTTAGATGCACACTATTGAATTAAGACAAACTTATTAAAGTGGATTTCATTAAAAACTCCAAAGATTAATTATGCATTGAATCTATATATTATTTATCATTTTAAAAAATTAAAGCCTAATGATTATATTGGAAACACATGTTCATCTATACAATACTTTATCAAATTATTCATAGCTTATCATTTTTTATAATCACCCAAAGCGCGAACAAGTCCAATAGTTAAAAAGAAAATACTGTAAATCTGCAACGTAAAAATTGATATTATTCCTTTGAGTTCTCTATTTGATAACACATATTCGTACTCCAATTTAGAATAAAATAATATAAAAAAAATATATTTAAACAAACTTACCATGCATATCACACAATATTTTGACTTTTTGTGTGCGTAACATGAGACATTTTAGCCTTTAGGCATAAACCCAACAACTCGTCTTAACAAGTTTGGGGGCCTAAGGCCGAACGTATAAAGAGACCCTATTTTTTAGTGGAGAATACAAATTTAATAATTATATTACACTACGTCTACTTCTACAAATGAGGTCTAGAGAGGCAAGATAGTACCATTATAAAGTAACAATGTAAATTATTTTCAATAAAACTTATATAATATAAAGTTAGAATAATAAGACACGACTCAATTTTTTTTAAAAATATGATGATATTAAAATAGAGTTATGACAAATTTGACAAATAGGTATAAGAATTTCAAAATGGTGTTGATTAATGTTGGTGCTTGAAATTTGAATGAGACCCCAAAAACTAATTTGATCTTTTTATAAATACATAACAATATATTTTACATAATGTAGTAGGTTTGAATGTTTGAGATGAGACTTTAGAATATTTAATAATCAAAGAATAAAAAATAGTGACAAGAGAATAAGTATAAGAACACAATACTGTAGATTCATGATAATCGTCAGAATATAACTGAGCTAGACAACAAAAGAGATAGTTTATATATATATATATATAAATATATATATATATATGTATATATATATATATATATATATATATATATATATGTATGTATATATATATATATGT
>NC_028637.1:21111596-21117193 GCF_001406875.1 Solanum pennellii | reverse complement strand
ATATATATATATATATATAAGTATCACCTACAATTAGATTAAAAATATTGTCATAAGATATAACATTGATAGTTGAAAATTAAGGAAATAATGTACAAAAAAGAGACACTAATTATTATCTATATCTAATTACAAGTAAACCTATAATGAAGATTCCTTTTTTTGCCAAAAGGTCTAGAATGTTATTTTTCTTGTGTGATTAAAATTATTCTTTTTGTTGATGGACTAAAATTATGAATAATTTATTTTTAGCGACAATAATTCTCAGTATTAATGTATGATAAATTTCCCCTTTTAGTTATTAGCGCTTTGTTGTTTCTCAAGAAAAAAAGTTGCATGATAACCATCAGTGAGAAAGACAAATTCCTAGCAGTAGTGGTGATGGTGAAAACTTTGAACGTTATTTTTATTTAAAACTCACCTCATAAAAAAGAGAAGATTGAGACAAAATGTGAAGAAACTAGCTTCATTGATAGAATGAACAGCAGCCTAACACTCTTATTGTTCAAATCCTTTCTCGATTCTCCATATTTTATACCTTTAGAATTACTATTCCCTCTTAACATTGGAAATACTTCGGAACTTATGTTGACAACATTGTTTATAACAACAAGGAGTATTGTTATTCACATGGCTTGGGGGTACACAAATTCATTTCCTTAACGGACAATAGAAGTCCAAAAGTATTTACAATGTTTAGAGAGAATAGATATTCTGAAGGCATCTTTTGTGGTCAATCGAGACAGAATTTGAACAATAATAGTGTTAGGCAACTGACTGATTCTATCAATGAGGTTAGTTTCTTCACGTTCTATCTCAATTTTTTTGAAGTGAGTTTTCAATAAAAAAAACTTTCGGAATTTCCATCATCACCACAACTACTAGGGAATTTGTGTTTTACACTCATCGTTGTCATGCTACTTTTTCGTTTTGTGAGAAAGAACAAAATGCTAATAACTAAAAAGGGGAGAATTACCATACATAAATAATGAGAGTTATTGTTTCTTAAAAAGAAATATTCACATTTTTAGTCCATCGATAGAAAAAATAATGTAAATCACATAAGCAAAGTAACATTCGCACCTTTGGCAAAAAATAAAATAAAAAACATCTTCATGATAAGTTTACTTGTAATTTTCTATAGACAATTAATGGTGGATCTTTTTTGTTTATTATTTCTTTAATATTTAACTAACAAAGTTATATTTTATGATACTATTTTTTAAAGTAATTTTATGTGACACTTTTATATATATGTATTTTAATTAAGAATTTCTTTTATATATAGGGGTCTTGAGAGGGAAAATTAAAGAGGATATTACAAGGTGAGGAACATAACACTCACCAATGAATTCTCTTAACTCGACAATTCATCTCTTGGAATGTCAAACTGCATGTATATAGTAAACATACATATGACTATTTTATATGGATGAATCTCTTTAAGATATCACACGTTTATATTGATCTTTTATATTTTTCATGAGAAAAAATAATATAAACGAATTTTGAAGAATCTCCTAGTTCTTTAATATATTTTGAATAGATAATATGCATATCTTTAGAATTCCATTATCTTTCGTGATTCATACTTAAATATTATTTTATCAAAGAAGTTATTTTGACACAAAGGATGAACCCTAGTGCACTATCCTAACACTGAGCTCCAGAGACTAAGTGGATTAAGCCGTAGGCTAGCCTTTATTCGGCAAATGGGTGTCCGAGAGGAACACATTTGAAACGTGGCAAGTTTTTCGAGAGGGAACTTATTTCCATCTAAAGTTTAGACTAGTCACAATTATCTCACAGATTTCCTAATCATGTACCCAACTACTTATCTCAACAAATAATAGGATGACTTAGAATGACAAGAAGAAAATTGGTAGACGAAGGTAGAGAACAGGAAGTGTTTGTGGGCTTCGCATTTCATGAGGAGTTTTAGTCACTAAGCTTAAATTATCATACCTTTGCACTCAGCCCCATCACAAGCATTAGACACCATTTTGATCCCGAGTAACCCGAATCGAAGATTTATTTGAAAATGAGGGGAAACCTATGGGGGAAAACATGTATTGTGTTCCTCCTTGTAAGTGTTAGTGTTGCATCTGATTCATGATCTTAAAATGATTTACTTATATGTGTGAATATGAAATTATTCTTTGTGTTAGGGCAGTCTGATATTGTTGTTAGGCTTGAACTTGCATTAGTAGTAAATATTGTGAGCATGAGAAATCTTTGGTAATGGTGTGTCACAACATGAATCTTTGAGTACACAATAGATCTTTGCATGAGTATTTGAATCTTGTTATGCACATTTATGATTGAGTCTTATTTAGCACTATTTTAGACATCTTTTTTGAACTGTTTCACTTGCGTTTTACTTTAGGACAAGAAAAATATCAAGTTGAGGGTGTTGATGAGTCCTCAAATTAAACTTATTTAGGGTTTTATTTTAATATAAATGGTGTCATATAATGCTTATTTAGTCTCAATATCTAATGAAAACTCTTATATTTCAGGTATTTGAAGTTGTAATGAAATCATGAACACTTACATGTAAAAAGGACCAAAAAAGGTTGAAAAGAACGTAGAAGCTGAAGCCAGAGCATCACCAAGCACACTTGGACAGTCGTTGAGTAGACGTACACCGCCCTTTGTTCCAAACATGCGAAGCCCTGAAGGAAATGGAACAAAAAGCGATGAAAGGATCAGTTGGCACATTGCCGAACGGGTTTGCGAAGCAATGCTACACCGCCCAATGCTCCATAACACAAAGATGTTCATTATTTGTATATTCTAGTTTGACTCAAAAAGTTAGATGCAAACTATTGAATTAAGATAAACTTAAGAAAGTTGATGTCATTAAAAACTCCAAAGAATAATTATGCATTGAATCTATATATTATTTTTTGTTTTAAAAAATTAAGGCTTAATGATTATATTGTAAACACATGTTCATCTTTACAATACTTTACATAATTATTCATAGCTTATCATTTTTATAATCACATAAAGCGCGAACAAGTTCAATAGTTAAAAAAAACTATAGATCTGCAAAGTAAAAATTAATATTATTCCTTTGAGTTCTCTATTTGATAACATATAATCGTACCCCAATTTAGTATATAATAATATTAAAAAAAAGTATAAAGAATATATTTAAACAAACTTACCATACAAAACACACAATATTTTGACTCTCTGTGTCTGTAAAATGAGACATTTTAGCCTTTAGGTATAAACCCAACAATTAGGGTTGTCTCAACAAGTTTGGGGGCCTAAGGCCGAACGTATAAAGAGACCCTATTTTTTAGTAGACAATACAAATTGAATAATTATATCATACTCCGTCTAGATATACAAATGAGGTCTAGAGAGGCAAATTACTAGTATTATAAAGTAAGAATGTAAACAATGTAAATTATTTTCAATAAAATTATATAATATAAAGTTAGAATAATAAGAAACAAATCAATTTTTAAAAAATATTATTATATTGAAATAGAGTTATGATGAATTTGCTAAGTAGATATAATAATATTAAAATGGTGTTGATTAGTGTTGGTTCTTGAAATTTGAATAAGATACCAAAAAGAAATTTGATCTTTTTAAAAATACACAACAATAGTATTTACATAATGTAGAAGGTTTGAATGTTTGAGATGACATTTTAGAATATTTCATAATGAAAGAATAAAATAGTGACAAGAGAATCAGAAAAGCAAGTATAAGAACACAATACAGTTATGGGGGCCCAAAAAAATTGGGGCCCAAGCGATTGCTTTAGTGGCCTTATGGTCGAGACGGCCCTGCCCTTAAGACTAAGCCCTTTCTACAGTTATAAAACTCTTGTAATCTATCTCTGATATTTTAATTTTCTTTTAAAATTTAGTATCATGTTTTTTTTCTATTTTGATTGTGAAGAAACAAATTCGGTTAGGTTAGAAATTGAGATGGATGGTACAAACTAGATGGCTGCTCAGGCTCAGGGAGGTGAAGCTGCTGCCTGAGATAGAGATTCTGGTGATTTGCGGACTGAACGTCCTCTCTATACTCGTCAAAGGATTGTCAACAATGTGCAATATTTTTTTAAAAAAATTAAACTTGTTCTTGTGTTTTTGTTAAAGATTTCGGATCTGGAATCTAGGTTTCTTTTGTGATTTATCAGTTAAATGTGGAATAACCTGTTTTTTCAGATTTAATTTGTTTAAAAACTCACTTCTCCAAGTGAATTGTGGGATTTCTATTACTTCTACTTAGTGAAGTTATTGGATTATAATTATTCATATTCTTTAAATAAAATAAGTTTTAGTCTTTCACAGCAAAATGTGATGTCAACATATTTTAATACATTTGAGAAGCATTTATCTATATTGCATTCTTATCAAGCCTTTCATTTGAAGCTGAACTTTTGTTTATATGGTTATATATAATAGAGGACATTAAGAAACACTTCCCTATCTTTGGGAAAGATAGAGCAGAGGATCTTAGGGAAATTGTAGTGATGTTTGAGCAAAATATGTGGTCTAAACTCTTTTCTATTTATTCATGTTGGTATAAGTTTGCATTCGTTTTTCAAGCCATCAGGCTTTGTATTTCACATTTTCACTTGAAATTTGAAATTAAGAAAAAATCCTCTTATTTTATCGTTTTATTTTCTATATATTTATGTTTTCAAATATACTATATATGTGGTGTCGTGCAGACCAACTGTAATGACATGTTTAGTTGTTTTGAGCATTAGAGTTATTCTGGGAAAAACTGTCAGGATCGACGGATCCCACGACGGACCGTCATGGGCACGACGGACTGTCGAGGGGGTCTCGTTCCAAAACACTTAGAATTTAGAAATTTGGGTACTGAAATCGACTCTCTGAACTTCGTGATGAAACTGCAGGACGGACCGTCGTATCCACGACGGACCATCACAGACTCTTTGATGAATTGAGTCTCTGAACTTTTTGATGGAAGCAGCAGGATGGACCATCGCAGGCACGACAGGCCGTCACAGACTGCGTAACCCTGACTGGGTCGGATTTCTGTTAAAAGTTTTAAGTGGCGTTTTGGACTATTCATACTTATAATTATAAAGTTAGTGAATTAATGTTAATAATTCAATTACTTGGGGGTTAAAGGAGATAACCTTGAAATAATTAGTGGGTTATTTTTATCCTCTTTTATACTTAATTATATGACAATTAGGGTAAAAGAAATAGGGTTTGAATAAGAAAAAGAAAGAGAACGAGCGAGAGAGAGAAACGAACGAAGAGACAGCAAGGATTGGAGAAGTAGATTGATCGATCACGATTCTTCGGTGGAGGTATGTTACGGTTTATGCTATTTCATAGCAAAATCTTAATAGCGAATGATATGTATTGGGTAGTATCGTAAAGTCTCCTATATGCTTAATTATGTGCATGCATGATGTAATTGTATAATTGTGATGAATTAGCATGATGAGGCTGTTGAAATCTTAAACCTTAAAAACCTCTTTGTTAACGATGATGCCTTGGTATAAAAGAAGGCTTGATGAACTAGAATATTGAGGTTAGTGGATCGGGTGTCACGTTCCGACACCAGGATAGTATATGGATCGG
>NC_028637.1:21104760-21111507 GCF_001406875.1 Solanum pennellii | reverse complement strand
TTCCGACACCAGGATAGTATATGGATCGGGTGTCACGTTCCGGCACTAGGATAGTAATGGATCGGAGTGTCACGTTCCGACACAAGGATAGTAAAGAGATGTAAATCTTGAAATTGTTAATATACTTAATTCAAAGAACCTATTTCCCAAAAGAGTATGGTGTGGAGGCTTGAGTACTCATAGATGTGGTTGGTGATGCTGTAAATGATTTCTTATACTTGTTTGCTATCACCTGTTAAGAATATTTGTTAATTTTATGTTATTATCTGAAATATATTGTTTTCTATTTTGAGTTGGCCGATGATATCTACTCAGTACCCGTGTTTTGTACTAACCCCTACTTGTAATTGTTTTTCTTTGTTATTTGTGGAGTGCAGCAAACGTGCCATCGTCTTCAACTCAACCGCAACTCTAGCTAGTCTTCATCACGTCGGATCTCAGGGTGAGCTAATGCTTCTAGCTTGGACTGGATCTTCTTCTTCATGTCTTGATGACTTGAAGTTCCGGCATGGACTAGCTGTTTTACCTATTTTAGTTTCTTAGATATTCTTAGATTTAGTAAGTTGAGGATAGATGTTCTTGTGGTGATGACTTCCAGGTTTTGGGAATAATAAGTATTGAGTTTTTATAAGTTATTTAATCGATTTTCATTAATGAGTTTTAAATCTTCCGCATTATATTCTTCTTTACTTGGTTGAAAAGTTGGGGTTTAGATTGGTTGGTTCGCTCACATAGTAGGATAAGTGTGGGTGCCACTCGCGACTCGTTTTGGGTCGTGACAAACTTGGTATCAGAGCATTAGGTTCGTTGGTCTCATCACACAAGAACGAGTCTAGTAGAGTCTTAAGGAACGGTAGGGGGACGCCTTTACTTTTCTTTGAGAGGCTATAGGACTTTAGGAAAATTCCATTCTTTCTTTCTTTCGTGCTATTACTTGGATCCAATTGGTATCTAGGTGATACAAATTGGTATCTGACCATCTTCACTCTATTTTGCAGATGGTTAGAACTAGAGCAACGACTACGTCAACACCAGCACCGGCGGAACAGGGTGCGTCTGAGCCAGCCACTGGGGCTGTAGCTCGAGGAGGAACAGTGGCAAGAGGCCGTGGTAGAGGTCGTGGGAGGACGTCTTCTAGAGGAAGAGGACAAGCACCTGTCCCATCTAGTACTAGGGCGATGACTCCTCCACCGACTGAGGAAGTAGTAAGAAAGGGTGAGGAAGGGGAAACTGAGCAAGTGCAGAATGAGGAACTACCACCCCAACCTACCCCAGAGATGATTATTCAGGTTCTTGCTTATCTTAGTGGGTTATCTGATCAAGTCCAGACACTTCTAGTGTTTTCTGCACCAGCACCTCAGGTTCCGGAAGTACAACAGGCAACTGCTGCGGCTCCCCGCATAGATGCTCCATTGGAAATAGGCACATTTCCTCGTTTGACTACAAGGCCTATAATGACAAGCGATCAGCATGAACTTTTCAGTAAGTTCTTGAAATTGAAACCTCTAGTCTTCAAGGGTGCTGAATCTGAGGATGCCTACGATATTCTGGTTGATTTTCATGAGTTACAACGTAAAATGGGCATAGTGGAACGATTTGGCGTTGAGTTTGTAACCTATCAGTTTCAGGGAAACGCCAAAATGTGGTGGCGGTCACATGTTGAGTGTCAACCGGCACAGGCACCACCTATGACTTGGGCGTCATTCTCTAGCTTATTTATGGAGAAGTATATACCCCGGACTTTGAGGGATAGGAGGAGAGATGAGTTCTTGAGCCTAGAGCAAGGCAGAATGACGGTCACCGCTTATGAGGCTAAGTTTCGTGCATTATCCAGGTATGCCACCCAGCTTTGCTTCAGTCCACAAGAGCGGGTTCGCCGTTTTGTGAAGGGGTTGAGGTCAGATTTGCGGATTTCAGCCTTACAGGTAGCGGCTACAGCGAAATCCTTTCAGGAAGTGGTAGACTTCGTGATAGAGGTGGAGGGAGTGAAGCCAGATGACTTCACCATTACATCGACATCTAAAAGGTTTCGCAAGGGAGGTGAGTTAAATGGTTCTTACTCCAGAGGGCAGGGTTCAGGAGGTTATCCAGCCCGACCTATTCAGTCTTCACTGCAGACCGTAGTTGGGGGTCCACCGCAGACGGGTCAACACTTCTCTGAGTCTGGAGGTCATCCCCGGACCTCGTCGTTCTCACAGAGACCTATGCTTGAGTCTAGAGAGTGTTATGGATGTGGAGAGATCGGACACATTAGGAGGTTTTGTCCAAAACAAGGTTACAGACCCCCAACAGTCAGAGGTAGAGGTGGTCATGGAAGAGGCCGTTATTCTAGAGGGCGTGGTGGCCGAGGTAATGGTGGTCACCAAAACGGCTGGGGTGACGGACAAACTGGAGCTACTACAACACCACATGGTAGGGGAAACAGACAGACAGGTGATAGGGCCCATTGTTACGCTTTCCCTGGGCGGTCTGAAGCAGAGACATCAGATGCTGTTATCACAGGTAATCTTTTGGTTTGTGATTGCATGGCTTCTGTATTATTTGATCCTGGCTCCACATTTTCATATGTATCTTCCTCATTTGCTAGTGGTCTTAATTTACATTGTGAATTCCTTGACATGCCTATTCGTGTTTCTACTCCGGTGGGTAAGTCTGTGATAGTTGAAAAGGTATATAGGTCTTGTCTGGTGACTTTTGTGGGGAGCAATACTCATGTAGACTTGGTTATCTTAGAAATGGTTGATTTAGATGTAATTCTGGGTATGACTTGGCTTTCTCCGAATTTTGCCATCTTAGATTTTAATGCTAAAACTGTAACGTTGGCCAAGCCTGGGACAGATCCGTTAGTGTGGGAGGGTGACTACACTTCCACTCCAGTTCGTATCATCTCCTTTCTTCGTGCTAAGAGAATGATTAGTAAGGGGTGTTTAGCGTTCTTGGCACACCTCAAGGATGATACTACCCAAGTAACTTCAATTGAGTCGGTTTCGATAGTCTGTGAGTTTCCGGATGTGTTCCCTGCAGACCTTCCTGGTATGTCATCGGATAGGGATATCGACTTTTGCATTGATCTGGAGCCGGGTACTCGCCCCATTTCCATACCTCCTTATAGGATGACTCCAGCAGAGTTAAGGGAGTTAAAGGCCCAACTTCAAGACATGTTAAGTAAAGGTTTCATTAGACCAAGTGCATCCCCTTGGGGTGCTCCGGTGTTATTTGTGAAGAAGAAGGATGCGAGTTTTCGGATGTGCATAGACTACCGGCAGTTGAACAAGGTAACTACTAAGAACAAGTATCCCATCCTCGCATTGATGACTTGTTCGATCAGTTACAAGGTGCTTGTGTCTTCTCTAAGATTGACTTGAGATCCGGTTATCATCAATTGAAAATACGGGCAACGGATGTGCCAAAGACCACTTTTCGAACCAGGTATGGGCATTACGAATTTGTAGTAATGTCTTTTGGTCTTACGAATGCCCCTGCTGCTTTCATGAGCTCGATGAACGGGATTTTTAAGCCATATCTGGATCTCTTTGTGATCGTATTTATTGATGATATACTGATATACTCCAAGAGTAAGAAGGAACATGAGGAGCACTTGAGGATTGTGTTGGAAATGTTGAGGGAGAAAAAGCTTTATGCCAAATTCTCCAAGTGTGAGTTTTGGCTAGATTCAGTGTCATTCTCGGGGCACGTAGTTTGTAAGGATGGAGTGATGGTGGATCCTTCCAAGATCGAAGTAGTGAAGAATTGGGTAAGACCTACTAATGTGTCAGAAATAAGAAGCTTTGCTGGTTTAGCCAGCTACTACCTTCGATTTGTCAAGGGATTCTCTTCTATTGCTTCTCAATTGACGAACTTGACTAAGCAGAATGTTCCATTTGTATGGTCGGATGAATGTGAGGAAAGCTTTCAGAAACTCAAGACCTTGCTGACTACTGCACCTATCCTTACCTTGCCAGTAGAGGGTAAGAACATCATTGTTTATTGCGATGCATCCTATTCTGTTTTGGGTGCAGTGCTAATGCAAGAGAAGAACGTAATTGCTTATGCTTTGAGGCAATTAAAGGTGCATGAACGTAATTATCCGACCCACGATTTGGAGTTGGCTGCGGTAGTGTTTGCATTAAAGCAATGGAGACACTATCTATATGGGGTTAAATGTGAAGTCTATACGGATCATCGTAGCCTACAGTATGTCTTTACTCAGAAAGATTTAAATTTGAGACAGAGGAGATGGATGGAACTACTGAAGGACTACGATATCACTATCCTGTATCATCCGGGAAAAGCTAATGTGGTGGCAGATGCTTTAAGTAGAAAGGCAGGAAGCATGGGAAGTCTAGCTCACTTGCATTCTTCTAGGCGCCTATTGGCTAGAGAGGTTCAGACTCTGGCTAATGACTTTATAAGGTTAGAAGTAAATGAGAAGGGAGGATTCTTGGCCTGTGTGGAGGCAAGATCTTCCTTTCTTGACAAGATTAAGGGAAAACAGTTTACTGATGAGAAACTGATTCGGATCCGAGATAAGGTGTGGCGAGGAGAGGCTAAAGAAGCAAAACTCGATGAGGAAGGTGTTTTGAGAATTAAAAGAAGGGTATGTGTACCCCGCATCGATGATTTGATTCACACCATTCTTGCAGAGGCTCATAGTTACGGATATTCTATACATCCTGGTGCAACCAAGATGTATCGTGACCTAAAGCAACACTTTTGGTGGAGTAGAATGAAGCGCGACATTGTTGATTTTGTTGCCAAATGTCCAAATTGTCAACAAGTAAAGTATGAACACCAGAGGCCCGGAGGAACACTTCAGAGAATGCCCATTCCCGAGTGGAAGTGGGAAAGGATTGCAATGGACTTCGTGGTTGGTCTTCCAAAGACATTGGGTAAGTTTGATTCCATTTGGGTAATTGTGGATAGGTTAACTAAGTCTGCTCACTTCATTCCGGTCAAGGTGACTTACAATGCAGAGAAGTTAGCCAAACTTTACATCTCGGAGATTGTTCGGTTGCATGGAGTTCCACTCTCCATCATATCAGATAGAGGTACGCAGTTTACTTCTAAGTTTTGGAGAACATTGCATGCTGAATTAGGTACTAGGTTGGACCTTAGTACTGCATTTCACCCTCAGACCGATGGACAGTCTGAGCGAACGATTCAAGTGTTGGAGGATATGCTTCGTGCATGTGTGATAGAATTTGGTGGCCATTGGGATAGCTTCTTACCCTTAGCGGAGTTTTCATACAATAATAGCTATCACTCAAGTATTGACATGGCCCCATTTGAAGCATTGTATGGGAGGAGATGTAGGTCTCCCATTGGTTGGTTTGATGCATTTGAGGTTAGACCTTGGGGTACTGACCTTTTGAGGGATTCATTAGAGAAGGTGAAATCTATTCAAGAAAAGCTTTTAGCGGCGCAAAGTAGGCAAAAGGAATATGCAGATCGAAAGGTTAGAGACTTGGAGTTTATGGAGGGTGAGCAAGTCTTGCTGAAGGTTTCGCCCATGAAAGGGGTGATGCGGTTTGGTAAAAGAGGTAAGCTAAGCCCAAGGTATATTGGACCATTTGAAGTACTTAAGCGAGTAGGGGAGGTGGCTTATGAATTAGCCTTGCCTCCAGGGCTGTCAGGAGTGCATCCGGTATTTCATGTGTCTATGTTGAAAAGATACCATGGGGATGGAAACTACATCATTCGTTGGGATTCAGTTCTGCTTGATGAGAATTTGACTTATGAGGAGGAGCCTGTTGCCATTCTAGATAGAGAAATTCGCAAGTTGAGATCAAGGGAGATTGCATCCATCAAAGTTCAATGGAAGAATCGACCAGTTGAAGAGTCCACTTGGGAGAAGGAGGCTGATATGCAAGAAAGATACCCACACCTGTTTACAGATTCAGGTACTCCTTTTCGCCCTTGTCTTTCTTCTTGTGATCGTTCGAGGACGAACGATGGGTAAATTGGTATCTATTGTAACGACCTGTTTAGTCGTTTGGAGCAGCAGAGTTAATTTCTGGAAATCACTGTCTGGGTCGACGGATCCCACGACGGACCGTCATGGGCACGACGGACCGTCGAGGGGGTCTCGTTCCAAAACACTTAGAATTTAGAAATTTGGGTACTGAGATCGACTCTCTGAACTTCGCGACGAAATGGCAGGACGGACCGTCGCAGACATGACGGGCCGTCACAGACTCTTTAATGAATTGAGTCTCTGAACTTTGTGACGGAAGCAGCAGGACGGACCGTCGCAGGCACGACGGGCCGTCACAGACTGCGTAACCCTGACTGGGTCGGAATTCTGTTAAAAGTTTTAAGGGGCGTTTTGGACTATTCATACTTATAATAATAAAGTTAGTGGATTAATGTTAATAATTCAATTACTTGGGGGTTAAAGGAGATAACCTTGAAATAATTAGTGGGTTATTTTTATCATCTTTTATACTTAATTATATGACAATTAGGGTAAAAGAAATAGGGTTTGAATAAGAAAAAGAAAGAGAACGAGCGAGAGAGAGAAACGAACGAAGAGACAGCAAGGATTGGAGAAGTAGATTGATCGATCACGATTCTTCGGTGGAGGTAGGTTATGGTTTATGTTATTTCATAGTAAACTCTTAATAGCGAATGATATGTATTGGGTAGTATTGTAAAGTCTCCTATATGCTTAATTGTGTGCATGCATGATGTGATTATATAATTGTAATGAATTAGCATGATGAGGCTGTTGAATCTTAAACCTTAAAA
>NC_028637.1:21104442-21104746 GCF_001406875.1 Solanum pennellii | reverse complement strand
GGGTGTCACGTTCCGGCACCAGGATAGGTTAGTGGATCGGGTGTCACGTTCCGACACCAGGATAGTATATGGATTGGGTGTCACATTCCGACACCAGGATAGTATATGGATCGGAGTGTCACGTTCCGACACCAGGATAGTATATGGATCGGGTGTCACGTTCCGGCACCAGGATAGTAATGGATCGGACTGTCACGTTCCGACACCAGGATAGTAAAGATATGTGAATCTTGAAATTGTTAATATACTCAATCTAAAGAACCTATTTCCCAAAAGAGTATGGTGTGGAGGCTTGAGTCCTCAT
>NC_028637.1:21078943-21104347 GCF_001406875.1 Solanum pennellii | reverse complement strand
CTACTCAGTACTCGTGTTTTGTACTGACCCCTACTTGTAATTGTTTTTCTTTGTTATTTGTGGAGTGCAGCAAACGTGCCATCGTCTTCAACTCAACCGCAACTCTAGCCAGTCTTCATCACGTCGGATCTCAGGGTGAGCTAATGCTTCTAGCTTGGACTGGATCTTCTTCTTCATGTCTTGATGCCTTGAAGTTCCGGCATGGACTAGCTGTTTTACTTATTTTAGTTTCTTAGCTATTCTTATATTTAGTAAGTTGAGGATAGATGTTCTTGTGGTGATGACTTCCAGGTTTTGGGAATAATAAGTATTGAGTTTTTATAAGTTATTTAATCGATTTTGATTAATGAGTTTTAAGTCTTCCGCATTATATTCTGCTTTACTTGGTTGAAAAGTTGGGGTTTAGATTGGTTGGTTCGTTCACATAGTAGGATAAGTGTGGGTGCCAATCGCCACTAGTTTTGGGTCGCGACACCAACATAGAATCCTCATATTTTTAATTTTTTCGCGAAAGTAAACTATAAAGGGGAGTTTTGTTTTTTTAAGTCAATCCAAACTCCACTATGAGTTCTATTGGAAGCAAACTTTACCTTTGATATACTCTTTCTTTCCTCGTCATCTTTTGCTTGCCTAAAACGTCCTTTTAAAACTACTTCTGGGCCGAAGGATAGTAACGAGGAAGCAACAAAGGAGGAGGATTAAGACGTGTAAAAGGATGATGCCGTAGAGGAGCTGGTGTTTACAAAGGAGCAAAACTATTTGTTTGATTCGGACAAAAAGAGAATGTCAAAATTGGGGAAACTAAGGTATTTTTGTATTTGTTATTCTACCAGTCCATTTTTTTCTTGAAAGCCTTTTCCATATTAAAATAAAAGGAAAAAACAACATTACATCATTGATTCATTTGTTAATAATTATACAAATTGGATTTTTTCAATTGCTAAGTTGAGTAGCTAGCATAAATACACAAGGCCAATGATTTATATTTTGTTGTTTGACTCTTCAATTACCAATTTTTTAAATCCTTTCTTCTGAATTAATAACTAGTCCATAGCTTGAGGACTCATAAGGCATTGTTTGTTATCATGAAGATTATGATATCTCAATATGAAAGCACATTCTAATGATCAATATATTTTCTTTAGCTCCGAACATTGAATAAATAATAAATATAAAATTCAAATACAAAAGTATTTAATATTTAAAATATAAATTAATAAAATAAAAAATATTATGTGATAAAGAATTAAAATATCTATGTTTTCTAGTGATTATGAAAATGGTTTTTCATCAGTGGTAGGGGTAATGGTTGGTGTTAGTTGTAAGTAACTGTGGTGGTAGAGGTGGTTGTGTTGGTAGAATTTAGTTGATGTTAGTAGTTGCCGGTGCTGTTAGTGGGGGTTGAAGAGCATGTAGTGGTTGATAATGTGTTGGTGGTAGTTGTGATGATAGAGGTCATTGTTAGTAAGGATTAACAACATTTGTTCTGGCAGGGGTGAGGTGGATACAATTATATTGATGTGGTTGGTGAGTGCAATG
Organism: Solanum pennellii; assembly: GCF_001406875.1. Classification (NCBI taxonomy): domain Eukaryota; kingdom Viridiplantae; phylum Streptophyta; class Magnoliopsida; order Solanales; family Solanaceae; genus Solanum; species Solanum pennellii. Next base: position 21,102,808 of record NC_028637.1, on the reverse strand, counting down.
GTGGTTGGCGAGGGTAATGGTTGTGGTAATGTTTGGTGATTGTGGATGGAGTGGGGGTGAATATATACAAATAAAATACCTCTCAATAAGATCTGAATAACTAAGACCTCTTCATATCAAATAAGTGCTTATATTTAATGTAAACAAATGCAGTTAATAACATTAGTTTTGAACACTCATACCAACAATAAATAGAAACGAAGGAAACCTAAGATGACACTTTAGAACACATTGTCTCCTTATTATGATAATTTTCTTTTTTCCATTTCGAAGTATCTATCAATCGAAACAGACTGTTTTATCATGCTTTCTTCGTGTCGTGGACTGTCAGAAAATTTGAGGAGCATTTGACTTGAATTAACATTTAAATAACTATAACTAATTAGGTACCTGAAGCTCGCATGAGGTTTCAGAAGTCATTGTATTTTCGAGAGCATATTGCCTACATATTATGATTATTTCCTTTTTCCCCGTTGTAAGGATTATTGCAATTGAAATCAACTGGTTTACCATGCTTTATTTATATCGTATACTATGTCCTTTTGGGATATTTGAAAGGAGCATTTGAAACTGAAATATGAGATTAATTTTGATTCAGCAAATGCTTCTATTATTTGGCTTGATTTATCTTTTGAATTAGTATCCTCGTACCCTCTAGAAGCAAATCCTAACACCTCCTCACTAGTTTGTCAATTCACCCCTAATCATGTGTCCAAATGATCTAGTCTCGTTTCCCTAAACAATGGCCACTCACATGTTTATCGAATAAATTCATATATCGCACATGACAAACTTTTATGTGGATATTTTGTACCCGACCCTAAACTAATTGATATGACACCAAATATGCCATATTCTTGGTCAGACGCATAACAGTGATATTCTATACACTATATCATATCCTAGACCAACACTTAATTTTATTATCATAAGCACTGATTTAGCTATTTATCAAAGATATTCAATGTCAAACTAGGTAGCTTGGGTATAAATAAACATTAGTGAAATATTTGTATGTATATACGTATGTATATATGCATGTATAAATAGTGTCATAAAATATAACTTTGATAGTTGAAAGTTAAAGAAATAATGAACAAAAAAGAGACACTATTAATTATCTATAATTAATTTAAAAAAATTCAATTTCTTGATTTGTATCTTCAATTTTTGGAAACTTATAAAGTTCTTGCCAACAGGTCTAGAATGTTACTTTGTTTGTGTGATGAACATTATTCTTTCTATTGATGGACTAAAAATATGAATACTTCATTTTTAGAATAACTGATTCTCAGTATTAATGTATGATAAATTTCATCTTTCAGTTATTAGAAAAAAAAACTTGCATGACATCCATCTGTGAGAAAGAACAATTTCTTAGCAGTAGTGGTGATGATGGAAACTCTGAATGTTATTTTTATTAAAAACTCACCTCATATAAAAGATAAAATTGAGAAAAAATGTGAAGAAACTAGCCGCATTGATAGAATCAGCAGTTGTCTAACGCTCTTATTGTTCAAATCCTTTCTCGATTGTCCATATTAGATGCCTTAAGAACGACTATTCCCTCTAAACATTGGAAATACTTCTGGACTTCTACTGACAACATTCTTTATGACAACAAGGAGTATTGTTATTCAAATGTCTTGGGGGTACACAAATTCATTTCCTTAACGGACAATAGAAGTCCAAAAGTATTTACAATGTTTAGAGAGAATAGATATTCTGAAGGCATCTGTTGTGGGCAATCGAGAAAAAATTTGCACAATAATAGGGTTAGGCAACTGACTGGTTCTATCAATGAGGTTAGTTTCTTCATATTCTATCTCAATTTTTTTTGAGGTGAGTTGTCAATAAAAAAAACTTTTGGAATTTCCATAATCACCACAACTACTAGGGAATTTGTGTTTCACACTCATGGTTGTCATGCTACTTTTTCTTTTTGTGAGAAACAACAAAACGCTAATAACTAAAAAGGGGAGAATTACCATACATTAATAATGAGAGTTATTCTTTCTTAAAATGAAATGTTCATATTTTTAGTCCATATATAGAAAAAGTAATGTTAATCTCATAAGCAAAATAACATTCTGGACCTTTTGGCAAAATAAAAAAAGCATCTTCATGAAAAGTTTACTTGGAATTTTCTATAGACAAATTATGGTGTTTCTTTTTTGTTTATTATTTCTTTAATTTTTAACTAACAAAGTTATATTTGATGACACTATTTCTTAATCTAATTTTATGTGACACTTTTATCCATATCTATTTTAAAGAATTTTTTAAAAATATAGGGGTCTGGAGAGGGAAAACGAAGAGGAGATTACAAGGTGAGGAACATAACCCTCACCAATGAATTCTTTTAACTGGACAATTAATCTCTGTGAATGTCAAACTGCATGTATATAGTAAACACACATAATACTATCTTATATAGATAAATCTCTTTAAGTTATCACATGTTTTTATTGACCTCTTATATTTTTCATGATAGCAAACAATATAAAAGTATTTTGAAGAATTTCCTAGTTCTTCAATATATTTTGAATAGATAATATGCACATTTTTAGAATTACATTATCTTTCATGATTAATACTTAAATTTTTTTATCAAATCGGTAATTTTGACATTATTGTTCACTTCCTTTAGGAAAGCTTATGAAATGTTATTTCCTTCATGGAAATAAATAGAACATACAATAGAAAGCATCAAACAAGATTAATTTCTCCCACCTTAAAATGTTACTTTACTAAAGTTGTTCTAGATATTTCTATTCACGATGGGTACATATTGCAGTATCTTTCAGACACAAAATAAAATGTGTATGCTTTGTTATTTTATCTCTTCCATAGACAAACAGTGGTATATATTTTATTCATTTCGGGAATGAAACCTTATTATTTGAATGTGCTTGATATATAATATTCAACAATAGCTCATTATTTTTTTCAAGCACAGTAAGAGATTGTTTCATAATATTTTTCGGAATTTTTTCTAATTATTATTTCTTCATGAGAAAAATTTGATGTTTTACAATTTGAAGAATGTAAGTTGATGAGTCCTCAAATTGGACTTTTTAGGGATTTATTTTAATAGAAACTGAAGTCTCATGAGCATCGCCAAGAACACTTGGCGAGTTACCGTTTGTTCCAAACATGTGAAGACTAGAAGAAAGAAGATCAAAAGGCAATGAAAGGAGTAGTCATCGTATCACCACACAGGTTTGCAAAAAAAATGTAATACGACCCAATGGTCCCGAATACGAAGATGTTGAAGGCAAGCACAAAATAGCGATGAACTAGAAGAAGGGTGATTCATCGAGTAGTTCCACGCTCACGACTAACCTCGTCGAGTGGTTTCCCGAAGAACTTAATCTGAAATCTATAAATACTAGTTGTAGGTTTTATTTTTAGAGATACGAACATTTTTATAGGTTAGAGGCTTTAGATTATTTTTCTTCATATATTCTTTGAAGAGGGTTTTGTGGGAGACTTGAAGAAGGAAGGGTTTCATTTTTTCCATGTTAGAAGTGGGTCTTCTCTATTAATTTTCCTTTGCTCATATTAAGGTTTGATTTCTTATTCCCATATGATTTCATTATCATTATAGGTGTAATTTTTTATTGCTTAATGTGTGGCTAAAAATCTCATTCTTGGGGTGTGATTTAGCGAATTTGTGTTGATATTATTGTTGGATCTTGATTTGTGAGAGGTTAGATGTATTTTAATGGTGATTACAACTAGTGGTTGTGGTTTAACTTAATTGGTTTGTAGTTGCAAATATAAACTCACCCATGTGTTTTCGGCTTTCCCGAGAGAGAGATCGTGAAACCAAAATTTCTACACTAATGCCCTAAGGAGTTGGTCAACATGAGGTTCAGCCAGAGAGGGTGAACCCTAGTCCTGTATCCTAACATTGAGCTCAAGAGAATAAGTGGGGTAAGGCGTAGGCTAGCCTTTATTCGGCAAATAGGTGTCCGAGAGGAAATCATTTGAAACCCGGTTAGTTCTATGATAGGGAACCTATTTACATCTAAAGTTTAGGCTAGTCACTATTATCTCGCAGATTTCCTATCAATCATGTACCCAACTACTTATCTAAACTTGTATTGCGGTCACACCCCAAGAACTCTTCCCCATGCTTGATTCACTTTCTCATTTTTATAATTATTACTATACTTGTCACAAAAACCGCCATCATTATTTGATACTTTGTTGTCACCCCTTGAATTTACTATATTTTTATGCATTATTCTCTTTAGCGATGACTAATTAGAATGAAGTTCTAATTTAACTAATTTTTCTCGAAACCGCTCCCTTAGGACACGACCTCAACCATTTGATGGGTTACTAAACTATCGACGATCAGAGACACTCATACCGGATGGTAGTGTCATATGCCCTAATAAGAAACGAAATTGCTCCACCGCCGAGGAGTGGTGTCACGTGAAAATGCATTTCAGTACAGTTTTTATTCTTATTAGTGGTAGTTTACATACTTATTTTTCATTTTTGTTTTAAGTGTTTGTGTTGTAAGCAGGAACTATGAGTGTAATGGCAGTAATGGTAGCTAAGTTGGCCACCAAATGTCAATGACCCCCATCTTATGGGAGGTAGTGGAGCCATAAGTTTATCCCAGCCGAGGGGAATGCAATGTTTCATAAAACAAGCAATAAGTTGCAGCTCTAGCAACTAAAATGAATCTTCAGTGGATTGGCTCATGAGGATCCCCACGAGCATTTTCAAAACTTTTTAATTGTTTATGGGCCATTCTCTTTCAAATAGCATCTCTCAAGAGTCAGTTAGACTATGATTATTCCCATTTTCCCTGATGGGGGAATCTCTTAAGTGGTTTGATGAATTAACCCGAAATTTCATCACTTCATTTGAAGAGCTAGTTACCGCATTAAGTGTTTGATTTTTGTCTCCCTTGAAGATAATGACTATTCGAGATAACATTCAAAGCTTTAAGCGCCTGAATGGAGAGCCTCTGCATGAAACTTGGCTAAGGTTCAACAAGATGGTGCTACAATGCCCAACCTATGGTTTGCCTGATAATGTACTCCTTCAGTACTTCTGCCGGAGTTTAGATTCAGTAAACAAAGGTGTCGCTGACCAACTCTCACCTTGAGGCTAAAGCAGCAACTATACGCAGTAGAAGCTCAACTTCTTTATGGCATGACAAACATCAACAAGGTACGGTATACTCGCAAGTATCGGGTCTCTCCTGTCACATTTAAGCTATCAAAGGAGAAGATTTAAAAAAACAATGAGGGAGAACAAAACATGGAAAAGATTATGACGCATCCTCATATTCTTTCAAAGAACGTCATGGGGAATTTTGCCTGTAGTGCAAATGTCATGGGGGTCTATAGCAATTCTCTCCAACCATGCTATAGTTTGTGCTATAGGCCTTTGTTGAAGTAGTAGAAGAAAAATCATTTCGCTAATTCCAAGCCAAAATATCTAATATTATCAAGTAGCATAAAAGATAAAAATCACTTTAATCGTGCTTGTTCCATCCCAATACTTCTCTACGAGTAGGAAAAAAGATATATTATAGTGACAATCAAAAGATGGAATTTTTTTACACTTCTATGAATATGAATCTTTGTGATTGTGTATCGCCATATAGAATAAAAACATACATATCTTTTGCTATTTGTTTTTCTAATATGTTATATATGTATCTTTGTTTGGACATGTTATATTAATATTACTGATTAAGTTTATTTTTTCAAATCTTCATAGTACGTGCAACAAATTCATTAATGGTCTGGGTGGAATGAAGAAACTCCAAAAGTTGATGTTGAAGATTAGATCCCCCATAACATTTTCATTCAAATTCTCTCAGATTGTATCCCCCGAATAAATTTTACACTGTCGAAAATAATTTGCTATTGTATATTATTGAACATTTGTTGTTCAAACAGCGATTGCAAAATTGATAGTATCCAAAAAATTAATCTTTGTTAGATCAGGTTGTCTCACTTCATAGTCTTCTTATATCCTATGATAAATTTTTGCAAAATACATCTTGAAAGCTCTTATTATCCAACATCACAAGGCTGAAACTAGTAAAAGATAAAATGATTCTGATGTATTTGTTGTACATTATGCATAATATATATTTTTTATGTGAAATGAATAAATATTATACATAAATTAGAAAGATACAATGATTTTGAATAATCATATTAACCTTCATTAAATGTCAAACCATCTATAAATTAATAAATATTAATTTATCAATTAAATAATATCTTTTTAAAATAATAAAATTTCATGGTCTCACCCACATTAATTTATGGAGGCTTTACTGTACAATGAAATGATTAATCAAATTTGAATTGAGGTAAGACATTTCTCTTTTTTATATTTGAAAATTAATACATCTACCTTTATTTACTAAGAATCACTAAGTAGCCATACTTTCATAAAATAAATTATGTTATACCCTTCACTGGTGGAAAAGTTAAGGGATCAATAATATACTAACAAGGTTTTTTTTTTTTTAACATCTTACTAGATCAATATTTCCTACTATGACTTTGTGAGCATAGTTGTCTATAACATTAAGAAATGTGATACTTCCGTCAGCTATGCTATCGAGAACTTAATTCTCTGTCGTTATAAGCAACATAATTCCAGGTTATATTTTCTTTGTTTCTTCACTTTTGGGCATCACAGTACTCCTCGGACGTATTTGTACTCTCTTCTATGTTTCTATATATTACCAGACTTTTCTTTTTATTCTTATTTGATATAGAGAATTAATAACCTTTATTGGTTCTACAAGAACTTAGGAGATTGAAGCTTTAACGATGTCCTTTCAAAAACAAGAAAAGATTGAAGTTGTTGTGATGGAAGAAGGAAATTCTCATGTAAGGAGATGGGAGGACCTTCATATTGATATCCTGGTGAAGATATTCCAGTCCTTCAACCGTTTCTAGTTAATCTCTTAATTGCTCAAGTTTGTCCTGCTTGGCAATCGGCTAGGTCTGACCAACGTCTCTAGAAAATGCTGGACTTGTTTGTAATGCAGTAAATTTTCATTAGAGTGTCAATACCTCCGTATATATATGTCGACACTCCATCTCGTGAAAAATTGACCCGCATCCTAAAAATTTGTATGAGCCTTAGTCGTGGAAACATTGAAATTGATCTTCCATTACAATTTGTATGTTCAGAACAATTAGTTGAATTATACTGCCAAGAGGTATTTCCCTCATAATTAAATCTCTTCTTTTCATATGTCCACATCTTAAACTCCTTCTTATGCCTGCTTGGGAAAAAATAGAAAAGCAAGGGATATGTAGATCTTTTTATGAGAGGAAAGATCTTAAATCACTTACGATGCCTAGTTTAGAAGAACCCGCATATGTTATTGAGAAAATTAGAAGGAGTTGGAAGAAAATTTCCGAGCTCAAGATTATGACTCCCTGCGATATACTGCTTGCATTTGCACTGGTCTCACTTCTTCCAAACATGAAACTGTTGAGTGTGAGGTGTACAGAGTTATCTAAACCTTCTTTAGTTATTGTTGGGATATGCATTGTTTTGATAAATGACAAAATACATGGAACAAATTGGCAAAGTCATCTGAAGAGAACTGTTTCAGGAAGGACTTCTATTTTATGAAAGTGTTTCATTACATGAAGAAATCTAAATGGAATCAAGTGGTTAAGCGAATGAGGATTCAATGGAGTAGAAGGCTTCAGGATACATGATCATAAATAGAAGAAGAGGCGTTCAGAATAATCTCGCAATTCCAAAGCAAAACAATTGAGAGATTGATTTTCGAAGTGCTGCTGATCAAAGAATATAGAAGAAAAAAATCTAGGAAGATTTCTTAGTATTTGTGACTTTTATTATTTCTAGATCAGTGATTTATAAATTGAATTTAGGTTCTTAGTCTTCAAGTTTAGGGCAACTCGAAGACATTGGGAACACATACCTTGGAGGTGTGTGGTAGAATTGAAATTAAATAGTTGATCTTTAGTTTAGATAAATTCTTGTAATATCTTTTGTTTGTTGAGGCTCGTTGTCATTTAGGGAAGTTGGGGTTAATGTCAAGGTTTTTACACCTTTTAATCCGGGTGTTCCATGTAATATACTTTGTTCTTACTTTATTACCTTTATAAGTTTTGTGAAACACGTTAGGCATGTTGGTTCACTTAAGTAATTTAGGATTAAGATAATTGACGTTGTTTAGAATTTCAATTGGTATCAGAGCAAGATTATCTTTTACAGGTTATAACTTACGATAAAAGATCGAGATTAATTGTGCACCACCCATTGGTCACAGCGAAGGACAGTCAACTGTAGACCCCCAATGTTTAATGGGTCTAACTTTGGTTAGTGGAATATGTGTATGGAAGATTTAAATTCAAGCGGAAGAATGTGTTGTGGGATAGATAACGATTGGACCTATCATTCCTATGAAGACTGTTGATGTAGTTCAAGTACCAAAAGTAAGTGTTTACTTCACTGCGGATGATTTATCATCCCTCAATAAAAATGGTAAGACCAAAAACATTCTTATTTGTGGTATTGAACCAGATGAGTACAACCGAATTTCAAACTTTACTACAGTCAAACAAATCTAGGATGTACTGATTGATGCTCATGAGGGAACAAGTCATGTGAGAAAACTCAGAGTAGCTATGCTTTTTACTGAATATGACAAATATGAAGGATATTGAGTTTCTGCTAGAAATAATTACTAAACTCGTTAAGTTGATAAATGAATTGTCATCATTAGGAAATGTTCTTACGAGTGAAGAACATCTTTACAAGGTGTTAAGGATCCTTACACAGAACAAATAGGATGTAAAAGTAACTGCTATAAGAGAAGATAAACACATCTCCATCATGACACATGATGAACTTGTGGGGAATCTCAGAATGTATGAGATAAACATGGATGATCTTAAAGAAGGAGAAATGCTTAATTATATGTCATTCGCCTTGAAAGTGTCGGATGGGGAAGATACTAAGTATGATAAGGATCAAATAGAACTTCTAGCAAAAGTCTCTTAGACGTATTTCAAGAACGAGAAGGGAAATAGAAAGAAGGAAACCAATTAGAAGAAGTGGGTAAATGATAAATCTCAAAATGGTTGTTACAAGTGTGGCAAAACTGATTATCATGTTAAGAATTGTCCATAATGGGAACTGAATTGGAGGAAAAAAAAGATAGAAAAAGGAAGAAAGAAAAAAGAGGAATGTGCAGCGGTTGCTTGTTAGGGTTCTGAAAATGAAGAATTCGATGATGAAATAGATGAAACAACTTTCGTGGATGTATGAGATTGAGATATCGAAGATGATGTAAACTCAAAGGTTAGTATTATTGATCTAAAAGAAAAACTGCATCTTTTTTAAAAATAAAAGTTGACCGTATTAATGAACGTGCTAATTGATGACTTCCAAGAATTAACATGTGAAAGAAATCAGTTGTTTAAAGTCTTTGCAGACCAAAAATTGTAGTATATGGAACTCAAAGATGATAAAATTGTAACTGACAGACAAAACATTTGTTTGAAAAAACATGTTGTAAAACTTGAGTCATCTAACCTAGATGAAAAATCTGGAATTGTAAAGATGATAATTACCTGAAAAAGGAAAAGAAAAAATTAGTGAAACTTAAGAAAACGTGAAAAAGAAGTTGAAAAAAAAATGCAAAAAACGATTTTTTTTTAAAAAAAAAAAGAAAAGGTGAGGAAATAAATGCAGAAATCTTTTTGATAAAAGTTAAACTTGAAAAAGCAAATAGATGGACTAACTCATCCAGAATTGTCAAACAATTGAGTGAGAAAAATCACAATGAGAGAGAAGGGATTGACTTTCATAATGATAAGATTGTCACAACTAATTTGTGCTATATCTATAGCAAACTCGGGCATCCTACAACTAAATGTCGTGTCTCCAAAAATTACAGAAACGAAAATGTTAAAATAGAAACTAACAAACATGTTAAACTCAACAACAATGGATGCCAAAATGATCAAATAAATCTTATTCACCCCTTCAATCATCAGAAAGAACCCAAGCTTGTTTAACTAAAACTAATCTTTAAATGTTTGAAGGTAAAACTTAAAGGAAGCAAGCACTGGTACATGGATAGTGCTTGTTTGAGATAAATAAATACAAAAAAATACTTTATGATATGCACATAGTTCATTAGTTGGCACTATTTTTCATTTTTACATATCTAAGGTGTTGGCCTTGTTACACACCTAAAACACCGTTGAATGCGTCAATAATAACAGCAAAAAAAGTGAACTTTTCTATGATTAAATAGAAATAAAATTGTATTAATCATAATAAATAATAATATTATATTTTTAAAATGTGTCTAAGAGTTTTTGCAATACATATTCAACTAAAACACATCTTTATTTTTGTTATGGTAGTACATCACATCATCTCGTCTATTCCTTCTACGCCATTTTGCTGAAAACTTAGATGACGAAAGAGTTTCCTCCATGTACACTTATATGTGATTCCTCCATAATATATTAGTGTATATGGAGAAAACTCTTTGGTCATCTATTTTTTTAGAAAAATTGTGTAAAAGGAATAAACGAGGTGATGCAACATACTTCAACAATAGAATATTATGTGATACAGTTTGAATATGTTTTGCAAAAATTATTGACACATTTTAAAATATAATAATATTATTAATTATGATAAATAAAATTTTATTTCTCTTTATGCATAGGAAAGTTCACTTTTTTGTTGTTTTTAATGTTGTTATTTGTAATTAAGTCAATATTGATTTGTTTATTATATTGAATCAATTGTTGTTCTCTACAATGTATGACTTGAATTATATGATGGTGATCTGATTCTAGCTAAATTTCATTTTGACATGTAATGAATTTATTTCCGTCTTTTATCATGTGTTCAACTATACATTGATTGCTCAATTAATATATCATCACTATTTATTAAAGATGTTAAGTCAGACTTGAAATTCTTGTTTTTTGATTTTAATAAATTTTGAATGACTAGTAATAAGATTGACAACACATTTGTTGTATTTTTTATTTCTTTTACTATTTCTTTATTTGTCAGTCAGTTGTTTTTATTTAAATAGACAAAGGGTATAGAAACACATATTTTTTTACTTTTGGCACAAAAAACATTTCTTCTCACTTTTTTGTGTCCTTATAAACCAATTATTTCCTTGTGTTTATTTTATGATTCTGATTGATTATACATATAACAATGTTTAATGTATGCATTTTATAGTTTTGTGTGAATATATACTCAAGCTATTTATATTTGATTTAAGCAAAGCTTAATGATGACTTTTTTTTTGATTCGTAATTCTTAAAAAAGATAGATTATTATCCTATTATAATTTATCTCAACAAAAAGTATTAGAGTACCTTTTGTCAGATTCGTAGAGGTGGTCAATATAATTTCCTTACTTTTTTCAACTATGATCTCATTAGTATGGAAGAAAAGATTTACTTTGTACGAGCATGAAATATTAATTCAAATATTTCGTTCATGTATCTTGCCTTTTGTATTTTTTCATAATGTATTTCTTTATGATCGAATACAAAAGTAAAAAGACAAAAGAACGTCAAAAAGAAAAACAAATCTGAAGAACATGGTACAAACAAATTCGATACAAGAGGATTTTTCCGAGAAGATATTACCTAACAAACAAGAGAAACAAACTATCTAGGGTACATAATTTATTAATTTTACATCTTACACTAACTTGTATTATCTCAATCCATTTTACATGTTAAAATGAACAAGAGTTAATTGTAAATTTAGTAATTACGCATCATGAATAGCTTGTTGCTTTTTGTTTGTTAAGTTTATAACTCTCTTGTTCCTTTCTAGATTTGCATATTATAACTTTTATACTTCGATTATATAGAACATATACGGTAAAAAGCTAATAGCAAGATATATCGACGAATTATTTAAATTAACAATTCATGATCATACAAAGTACGGCTTTTTCTCGAGATTAGTGAATTGAAGTTGAAAAATTACAAAAAGACGATTGACCAATGCTAGAAACGTTAAAAAAAATACTTTAATTGGAAAGATTGAATCCAAAGTAGTGGAAGAAGTATACCATGTGGACGGAATAAAGCATAATATCCTCAGCATCTTGCAAATATGTGATAAAGGTTATAAGGTAATTTTTACTTCTGCAGGTTGTAGGGTTGAAAAACTAGATACAAAGGAGGTTATCTTAATAGCCAAAAAACACATAAATGTGAACAAAGCTGACATCATGGGGATGCCAGACAGTAGTATGAAGTGCCTCAAGGCATTTGCTAATGATCCCTTACTATGACACAAAAGACTTGGACATGCTAGCTTGAAACAAAACAACAAGCTGTTAGAAAAGGAGATGGTTATTGGTTTACCCAAAACCAAATTTAAAAATGACAAAGTTGTGGTGCATGTGTATGGGGGAAGCAAGTGAGATCATCTTTCAAACCGAAGAATAAGAAAAGTACAATTAAATGTGTCGAACTGCTTCATATGGACATATGTGGACCTATGAGAGTAAGAAGCAGAGGAGGGAAGATGTATGTCTTTGTTATCATAGATGATTTTTCTACATTTACTTGGACATTATTTCTAGCTTCTAAAGAAGATTCCTTTGAGACTTTAACTATTTTTTTCAAGAAGATAGTGAAAACTCTAGGATTATCCTTGATTTCCATNATAATTTTGAAATGCAAAATTCTTAAAATTCCGTTCATCATATGTTATAGATCACAATTTCTCCGATCCTAGAACTCCACGACAATATAGAGTAGTCAAAAGTAAAAATAGGGCTTTAAAAGACATTGCTAGAACAATGATGATTGATAATAATCTTGACTTTCACATGGTAGAGATAATGAACGCTTCTTTTAATGATACGGCAACACAATTGCCCATGCCACCGGACTATAAAATGCTTTACATGACTATAGTAAGAAGCGGGTTTGAACTTGGGCATGGGCTAGGTAAGGACTTGGATGCATACTTGAATCTCTTACTTTTCCATTTTAATATTTCCGCTCTAGCATCGGTTATACCCAAAAAAAAGGAAGAATTGTTGGAATGATATACAAGGAAGAAACATGAATGTGATATACCAAAGCTTATTCCAGGATTGTACCACTCATAATTTGCATAAGCTTTAGAGATTGAGATTGATGGCCTAGTTGAAAGGATGAGAATATTTTATTGTGATATTGGTGGAGTTCCCCAAGACACCAACCATCCTAGATTCTAGACTTGAAGGTATGCTACAAAATTTGATGGTCACTCAACTTATGATCCATCGAATGAAGCAGTAGACAAAGACAAGGTTTAATGTTTTTACTTTTGAATACTAATGTTGTCTGGACGAAGCCCTGAACAACCATTTATGTGACTTTACTTTCTATCATAATGTTTAAAAAGGAAATGAGTCACGTTGACCTTAGTCATGATAAACGTTTGTATGCGCTTTTAAAATTTCAAAGAAAGCCTCCTATATTTTAAATTGATTATCTTATCTCTATGAATTTCCCTGCAATATGTTCATTCAAACTATTCCTATCTAACATGGTTGATTTTTAGTTCTTTTAAATAAAAATGAATCTAAATCTTTCAATGTCATGACATGTCACTAACATGGCAACCAAGTTAGATCAACGAGGATGAATGTGAAGGATATTATGAGGAAACTGTGATGCCTAAGCACCTCACTAAGGATTTGAGTCAACTTGAAGATGATAAAAGACCAAGTTGGATGAGACAAAGACAATAAACTTGGGATATGACAAATTGGTCAACAGAAACATGAGCCATTGTCCACTAGGAAGCAACACAAAAAGAAGAATTTCTCAAACTAATAAGAAAATATATAAATGTGCTGACAAGGTCTTATGATGATATGTTGGGGTTGAGCACGGATATTATTCCCTTTATGCTGCCTCTCAATCTAGAATATTTCTCTATAAAGCAGAAAATCAGAAAGCTCAAGCCAGATGTAAATTTAGGGATATAAGAAGAAGTAAGGAAACAAAATTGAATCAAAAGTTATTGAAGTGACGAAGTATCACACCAGGTTGGATGTTATTTTCCAAGTGGGGAAGAATGATGTAAGCATCAAGATATGCATGGATTATCGAGATATCAACAAAGGAAGTCCAAAAAAAATTACCCCATGTGAAATATCCATATAATCATTAATAATTATGCTAAGCATGAGTTGCAATCTTTTGTGGATTATTTTGCGAGATACCACAAGATTTTAGTGGATGAAGAAGACGCAGAAATAACAACGTTCATAACATCTTCGTGAGTCTAGCATTATTAAGTTATGTCGTTAGAACTCAAGAATGCTGGTTCCAATTTCATGAGATCTATGAGCACAAATTTTTATAATATGACCCATAAAGAAATGGAATGTATGCGGACAATGTCATCATAATGTCGCGCGAGAGTTTGGATCACCTAACACGATTGAAAAAATCTTTTATAGGTCACAAAGGTATGATTTGAAGTTGAACTGAACCAAATGTACATTTGGAGTACCTGTAGGGAAGTAACTAGGATTTATAGTTAGCAAAAGAGATATTGAGCTTGACTATTCCATGATCAAGTCAATTCAAGATTACCTCCTCCAAACACTAAGAAGGAAGTAATGAGTTTCTCGGGGAGACTAATTTAGTTAGCAGAAGAGGTATTGAGCTTGACTCTTCCAAAATAACGACAATTCAACACATACCTCCTTCAAATACTAAGAAGGAAATAATGAGTTTCTATGGGAGACTTGATTTATATCGGCCCATATTCATGTTATTATCAAAAGATGCACCAACTGAATGGACCAAAGAATGTTCGAAGGCTTTTGACACCATTAAAAGTCATCTTTTAAATCCACTAGTGTTGGTACCTCCACGTGCATGCAGTCCTTTATTTTTGTATTTATCCATCTCTGGAAATGCATACGGGTGAGTGTTGTTGAAAATCCTCAACGTCGATAATTTCATTCTCATTCATACCATCAGCGACCATATAGAAAACTGGTTCGTCCTATACTGAGAATCTTTTGAGTGTTCCATTGTATTACTAATAGTCTTAAGTCTGAAAAATAAATTACATAATCTAAATTATATAGAGAAATTTTTTTTTACACACACACACACACACACAGATATATATATATATATATATATATATATATATATATATATATATATATATATATATATATATATATATAAAACACATACTTGAAAAAGGCCAAGAGTTCTTTTCGGCTTCACTGCATGCAGGAGGTACCCCAAATTGACAGTTTTTTCCCCTTCTCATCCCCATCCTTTCGATAAAAGGTAAGAGAATCTTCAGAAGACAAAAGAAAAAAAAACAGTACGATTCATGTACATCATGCAGTAATACTTTCTCTGTAATTACCTCACCGCACTTCCTTGTTGCTAGTTACATTTAACAATAAAAAAGTGCAGTGCAGCTAACCTGTTTAAGTTCAGCTGATGTTAATATATCAAAATCTTTTGGAGTTCTTTCCAGTATAAGATGTCTAACACAACCAGTGACAAGGTTAGCTGTTCAAAATAAAAAAAATGAAAGGTGAGGCCACAAGGAGGAGAAATAGGAATCATCCTGTTCCAAAGAGAAAGACTAAGGATGTGTTTAGTACAAAGGAATACATTTATTTTTGAAATCATATAAAGGAAAACATTTTCCACAATTTATTTTTCAATTTTTCGATGTTTGGTTGGTCCAAAGTTTTGAGAAACATTTTCATTAGGTAAACAACAACAATAACAACAAATCCAATGCAGTTTCATGTGTGGAGTATGGAGAGGATAGAGTGTACAAAAATCTTATCCCTATCTAGTAGAGGTAGAGAGGTTGTTTCTGATTGACCCTCTCAAGAAATTCAATTCAAAGCAGTAAGGGAAAAAACAAAATCTGAAAGTGAAAAAGCCATGGAAGATAGTGTGGCAGACAATGCATAACATTCAGAAGTAAAGGAACATTAACAACAACTAAATAGTTTGGTAACCAAATTACAAAGAACAAAAGATAGTAAAAAAATAGAACAAAACACTATGTGAATAATGTTAATACAACTGGTATGACAGAAAAAGCACATACATTCTCCAAACAAACAGGAATGCATATCTCACCGGAAAGTGACATACCGTGGAATTACCAACTAGACATCTACCCTAGTCTCCGACCTCTAAATCCCCTTATCTAATGACATGTCCTTAGCAAGCTGAAGATGTGCCATTGTCCTATCTAATTACCTCTTTACAATACTTCTTCAACCAACCTCTACCTCTCGTTAAACCCACCATTGTCAAGCTCTCACACCTCACAAGGTCCTTTGTATGTTTTCTCTTCACGCGTTTGAACCATCTCAACATCCTTATTTCCACAACTTGCATCTTCTAAACATAGGAATTCTTAGATGGTCAACACTTCGCTCCTTACAACATAGTTGGTCTAACCACCATTCTATAGAACTTACCTTTTAAGTTTTGGGGTTATCTTCTTATCACACAAGACTTCGAATGAGAGCCTTCATTTCATCCATACCGCACCAATATGGTGTGTGACATCATCATCAAATCCACCATCTTATTAGATTATAGATCCAAGATATTTGAAACATCTTTTTAAGATGCTTGAAACTTTTTTTCTTGGGGATGACTATGAATTCGACCTTAGTTGCAGCTCAGCCTAATTTGTTACATCACCGAACTTGCACTACGAGTATTCTCTAGGAAAACATGTTTCTTAAAAATGAGGAAAATGTTTTCCTTGATGAAACTATGGAAAACAAGTGATATTGCATATCAAATTGTCTCCTCCCTACCCTCCAACACACGCCACTCGCACCCACAAACCCCATTCTCACCACCCATACCTCCACACCCATCCCCATAGTGTTTGAAACTTTGAATAAGTTACATATAAATTCTTTTGGGACAATAATTTCTACTTACTCACCAAACATAAAATAAAATAAAATAAGAGAGAACATCACTTAGATAGCAAGAAAGTTTTTCCAAAAATCATTCACATTTTCCTTCATACCAAACACAACCTAAAGTGCAATTAACAACAAATTCCTACATATATATGCTAATTTCTGAATTGTTGGGTCATTGCACATTCATAAAAAGTAATGTTAACTCCATAGAGTTAGCTGATTTTGAGGCTTACTATTGGCTTCTCACCCCAGAATGAGACTCGCTCTTCTCGTCCAGAAGAATAGTTGTCTTCCTGGTTAACTAGTCATTGAACTTTGGCACCAAAGAAAGTCGATAAGGGATGAATCAAACAAGAAATCTTTATTGGTTCTACCTCCTATTTTTTTGTGAAGAGAATGTATCTTTTTCTCGAAGGATCAGAAAAAAAACGGGTCAGGATATCCTGCGTGAATGATTTGGACTCGTAACGCGTTGATCTCAATTTTCATAAGTCACAAACCAACAAAGGGAAATCATCAGCGAAAATGAATTCAAGAAGGAAAATAATATTTGCTTAAAATACAGAGAAGCATTGGAAAAGAAAGCCTCAACTCTAAGCTACAAAAGACAGAAAGAAATATATTATAGAATATATGGTTAATCAGCACATAAAAGGAAAGAGGCAAGAATCTCACACTCTTGGCAGAAATCACAAATCAAATCAAATCATCAAGAAACAGGAAGAGCCAAATGATAAGAAGACTGCTGATCACACAAGGACAAGATCAAATCAACACAAGGAAAGTAGAAGAACTAAAGAAAAAGGAAGAGCCATAAATCAACCCATAAGATAAGAAGCCTGTGATCACAAAAAGAAAAGATCAAATCAGCACAAGGAAAGCATAAGAAGCTATTTACTACAGATCAACTAAATAACCTCAATCAAGGACTCCCTAAATTAATCCTTTATTGAGATAAAACCCCTTGGGGTTTTCCTTACAATGAGCAGAGGCCATCATCTATTTATATCGATCCAGATGTATAGCGTGAAGCACGCAACTTCACTTGAGCTTAACAAACAAGTTTCTTTTGTCTTTCATAAAGCTTTGTAAACACTTGAGTGATACAATTGAAAAGAAAAGAGAAAAGAAAACCATATGAGTGTAGGTGTAGAAGTTGAGGAGGTGTCAAGGTAGAAATCAGATTTGCATATCACACAGGTTAAAAGTTCAGTTAATGGTGTAACAAGAAGATCTCTTCAATGCTCTTAAGGAAAACATTGAAACCCAAGGGGACTGAACTATGCACCACTTTGGTGATCTGAACCCTGATAGCTGACTAAGTGAATTTTTTAATTCCCCACACCAACCCACCCCCACCCCTATTCCCTTTTCAATGCAAGAAGAACATTAAAAAAACCTCTTCTTTTCTACCTTGTAACACTGAATAAGTTGTACACCACCAAGAACACAATAAAAACCCAAAAGAGAACATTAAATAATCAAATTATCATCTTGAACACATACCCTTTTTTTAGCCCATTCAAAACCAATCTTGTAGGTTTCACAATCATTGAGGTACTTATTCCCAGTTCTTCAGATCTCAATTTCTTCCATTTTGGTGCATCCACATCACCTATTTGAATGAAAAATTACCACCCCAAACTTCCAATTCACAATATAGCTCAAAGAAATCCAAACATATTGAAATTTTATCATAAAGATTTCACCTTTTCCACTGAAGCATTATAAGATCAATTCTTTAATACTTTTACTGATTCAACAGCTACTGCTACTACAGAGTTTCTCTTTCGAACATTGCGAAGCCAGAAGATAAAAGGCTACAAATATTGATTTGGGTTCCATGACAAGAACTTGAGGAACTTCCATTGTTATCCCCTTCTGGAGTTCTGGTTTAAGCCATTTTAACATCTATGGGAGGGAAAGGATATATATGGATATGGTTTTTAATTTCATTTAGGTATATACAAAATAAAATATTCCTTGTGTTTCAATATACGTATATGGTTTTTAATTTCATTTATGTATATACCAAAACAAATATTTCGTCTGTTTCAATTTATGTAACACTTTTCATTTTTTTAGAGTTAAACTGTTTAAGTTTGATCAGAAATTTGTATAAGAAATCTTCAATTTTTTTGATATAAGATTTGTATATTAGTAAACTATGTAGAAAGTATTATCAGTCACAACAATCAATAATTCAAAATGTTTAAAAGATGTATGAAAAATTTAAGGTCACAGTTAGATTTGTTTAAATCTCAAAATCCAAAAGATACCATATAAAATGGGACTGACGGAGTATCTCATAGATTCCTTCCTACAATGTGTTGCTAGTCGGTACAATCTTAATTAATTAGGATTCAATAAAAATATCATAGTATATGAAAAACAAATAAAATACAAACAATCCTTGAATGCTTTATTCGGTTGCAAAATTTAAATTATATGGAGTCTAATATAAAATTGAATACAACAGGTAAAAGATTAAATAAAATACTTCATACAGTGTTCCCTTTAATTGTGAAGCTCGGTAGCAAGATCTGAATCAATTGAACTCCAATATAGTTGAACAAATCAGACAAACAATCAATATACTTCATAGAGTGCTTCCCTCGAATGTGCTGATTTGTGAAAAAATATGAATTAGTTGGACTCTATTATGAATATTAAATACATCAGATAAATGCAAACGAATAATTCATTGAGTCCTTCCCTCAAATACAAAATGTTGAATTAGTTCATTTTCAATACGATTATCGAATAAATCATATAAAAATAAAATAGATACAAACAAATATTTTATGACATATACATAGTTCATCAGTTGGCACTATTTTTTATTTTTACATATCTGAGGTGCTAGCCTTGTTAGACACCTAAAACAATGTCGAATGTCTCAGTAATAAATAAAAAAAAGTAACTTTTCTGTGATTAAATAGAAATAAAATTGTATTAATCATAATTAAGAATATTATTATATTTTTAAAATGTGTCTAATAGTTTTTGCAAAACATATTCAACTATAACACATCTTTATTCTATTATGGTAGTACGTCGCATTATCTCGTCTGTTGCTACGCCATTTGCTGAAAACTTAGATTATGAAAGAGTTTCTTCCATGTACACTTATAAGTGTTTCCTCCATAATATATAAGTGTATATGGCGAAAATTCTTCAGTCATCTATGTTTTCAGAAAAATTGTGAAGAATGAATAAACGAGATAATGTGGCGAACTACCACAATAGAATAAAGATGTGATATAGTTTGAATATACTTTGCAAAAACTATTGACACATTTTAAAAATATAATAATATTTTTAATTATGATAAATACAATTTTATTTTTCTTTATGCATAGAAAAGCTCACTTTTTTGTTGTTGTTACTGTTGTTATTTGCAATTAAGTCAATATTGGTTTGTTTATTATATTAAATCATTTGTTGTTCTCTACAATGTCTGACTTGAATTATATGATGGTGATCTGATTCTAGCTTAATTTCTTTTTGACTTGTAATGAATTTATTCCTTCTTTTATCATGTGTTCATCTATATATTGATTGCTCAATTAGTATATTTTCACAAATATATTAAATATGTTAAGTCAGACTTGAAATTCTTGTTTTCTTATATTAATAAATTTTGAATGACTAGTAATAAGATTGTCAACACATTTGTCGTATTTTTTTATTTTTCTATTATTTCTTTATTTGTCACTCAGTTGTATTTATTTAAATACACAAAGGGTATAGAAACATATATTTGTTTCCTTTTGTCACACAAAAATTTGTTCTCTTTTTTGTCTCCTTATAAACCAATTCTTTCCTAGTGTTTATTTTAAGATTCTTATTTATTATACACATATAACAATGTTTAATGTTTAGGATATGCATTTCATAGTTTTGTGTGAATATATACTCAAGCTATTTATATTTGTTTTAAGCAAAGCCTAAAGATGACTCCTTTTTTGATTCGTAATTCAAACAAAAAAAATAGATTATTAACCTATTATAATTTATCTCCATAAAAATAATATTGAAGTACCTTTTGTCAGATTTGTAGAGCAGGTCAATATAATTTGCTTACTTTTTCAACTATGAGCTCATTAGTATGGAAGAAAAGATTTACTTTGTACGAGCATGGAATATTATTCAAATATTTCGTTCATGTATTTTGCCTTTTTTATGTTTTCATAATATATGTTCTATATTATCAAATAAAAAAGTTGAAAGAGAAAAAGAATATCAAAAACAAAAAAATCTGAAGAACACGGTACAAACAAATTTGATATAAGAGGATTTTTCCAAGAAGATACTACCTAACAAACATAAGAAACAAACTATTCAGGGTACATAATTTATTAATTCTACATCTTGCACTGAATTATATTATGTCAATCCCATTTTACTTGTTAAAATGAAACAAGTAAAGAGTGAATTGTAAATTTAGTAATTACGAACCATGAATAGATTGTTTCTTTTTGTTTGTTAAGTTGATATATCACCTCCCTATCAATATTTGTAAATATATAATAACTGTATAATAATTATATCGTTAGTGTCAATGTACGCAAACCATACTCATTTAAAATAATGAAATTCTAATATTTGATGTCTCAACATCTGATAGGTTGCCTAAATACTTTAAAATTAAAAAAAAATATTATTGAAGATAAAAAAATTATGGTTTTGTATTTTTACATAAGTGATGGATCATTGTGGTCCAAACCACTTAACATTAAGTATGTGAATAATAACTCCTTCACACTATTAATCATATTGCAACATACAAAACCAAGTAATTTAATATCAAACTAAGCAAAACTTAAGTGACATGTGGAAGCAAGCAATATATTGATCATGCTAGTATAAAATATTAACATTATTAGGCATTATGTGAAAGTTATGATAAAAGCATATGTCAAATAAATATTGATATAAACAACAATTACGTGTCAAAGTTCAAGCTAGTTAGGGTAAATTCTCTTTGTATTTTGGATTATGGTGAGAAAGAATGGGTGTGCTGGCAACATGTATAAGTTATACTTTCAATTTTTCACCACTATCTTACCTTAATAATTGGATTTGAAAATATAAAGAATAATAGGGTTCATGGAACATAATAAAAAGGCAATTCAAATAATGTGTTCACTAAAGGGAGGTTCCTTTTGCATCAAAAATGTAATTTTTTAGCATAACAGATATTGTTACCTGGTTGTTAATAAAGGAGTTGAGAACCATGAGTATCAAGAACAATTTCTGGCATAGACCTAGATATTTTCTCTTATTTATACCTTGAAGGATAGAGTTACCTAGTACATGTGTTGGTAAGATGATGTGATTGTCAATGTAAGAAAGAAAAAGTGAACCACAACCAAGCAAGAAATATATATGATTTAGAGATATAAAGAAAAACTGTGAGATACTAATTGATGTGATTCTAGATGCAAGAACAATAAAGTGGACTACGATCAAGCAAGCGTGATATATGACTAAGAAATAGAAAGAAAGATTTTAAGATTTAGAAGAAAAAATGAATGATCTAGCAAATAAAAGACATTCAATATTTGCTAGAACAAAACCTAAGGGTGAAAAGAAATCGAACTCACACAAGTGAAGACTTACCCAAGATATTAAGAAGATTCAATTGAACAAGTATGAAGGTTCCCGCAAACTCACAAAGGAGACTAAACTTCTAATGTTCATTCAAAAACTAACCCCTAAAATATATCCTGGTACTACTATTTATAATAGTAGATAAACTAACTCAAATTAGTTACAATAATACTCTTGCTTACATTTCAACTTTAGCATATTGTAAACCCTTCATGCTTCATTCATTAATCTTCTAAGGTATTCAAAATACTCCAAATCTACTTGATGGTCTTCATATCTATGATTATTAATCCATACCCCATGTGAGATGTATGGGTACCACTACATAAATATAATTTCATCTTGAATCACTAAACATTTATATCAGAGATCTATTAATAAGTAATGATTACATGTATGTTTTGAAATAGAGCAATAAACATCATCTAGGTAAGAAACTGAAGAGTTTACTTTGATTTTCCACATAAAGGACTTTTCCTTTTTAGCCATTTTTAAACTCAAAAGAAAATTCAAAATTCTAGAATAAATTATTTCAACAAAAAAACTCTTTCACTTAAAGAAACAATAGAGTTAATTAGAACAAAAATGAAGAAAAAGAAGGAAGAAAATCTGAATTACATTACCTTGGTTGTGTGACACATCTTGTGTGCGAAGAAGGGAGATGAGAATGTTGAGATCGGGAGGCAGTACAACCCACAAGAGAAGGAGTAAAGAGTAACATCCAGTCAAGAGAAAGAAGGCAACATTGTGAGACGAAAGAAGTTAATATTTATAGATAAGTTTAATTGAAGTGGTCTTTTTCCTAATATAATTATAAATAAGTTGTTTTGATTGTCTTATTTTGGGCTTGAGTCAGAACTATATTTTTATTTTTCGTTAATTAATAAAATGGCCTATACTATCAAAAAAATTTGGGGGTAATATAGGAAGTATCGAAATTTGGTAAAGAAATGTCAATATTGCAATACTTTATAAAATAGTTAAAGTATGAAATTTCCAAGATTTTTATGAGTTCCTCATATAGAAATACTTTCACCCTCTTTCACCACTACCTACATTTGAATTGTGTAGGAACATAATCAATCAGAATTTCATTTATTGTAGATATTGATTGTTTGGGACATGAAAACTTTGTAGGAAGAAAAAATCTTATTGCAATAACATAAACTGGCCACCATTAGATTCTGCTATTGAAAAATTAGAATCAATATCATGAAATTTGTGAGAACCCATACCAGAATATATATATATATCTATAT
>NC_028637.1:21054204-21069895 GCF_001406875.1 Solanum pennellii | reverse complement strand
CCAAGTTCAGAGAGTC
The DNA here is from genome assembly GCF_001406875.1 of Solanum pennellii. NCBI lineage: Eukaryota > Viridiplantae > Streptophyta > Magnoliopsida > Solanales > Solanaceae > Solanum > Solanum pennellii. The sequence continues at coordinate 21,069,879 of NC_028637.1, read as the reverse complement.
GATTTCAGTACCCAAATTTCAGAAGTCTAAGTCTTTTGGAACGAGACCCCCTCGACGGCCCGTCGTGCCCATGACGGTCCGTCGTGGGTTCCGTCGACTCACACAGTTTTTCCAGAAATAAAATCTGCTGCTCAAAACGACTAAACAGGTCGTTACATAAAGAAAAAGATGTCATTGAAACAATATTTGTTTATAAAAATATTTAAAACATGAAATAATAACATCCATTTCATTTTGTTACTATCAAATTTGAAACTTTGATATAACTAAAAATTCATTGGCTAGATAAAGAAACTTTGACAAAACTGGATAATTTTGTGTCACTCTAACAACCTAATTTTCGCCGTTAGCGAGAAGCCAATGGAAAAAGAATTGGGGCCAAAAAACATTTCATAGTAACTTGGGATTTTCAAGCCTAGTCTAGATTTGGACGAAATAAGAGTTAGTGGGGTCTAGGGAAATTTGATAACAAATGAGAGATCTATTAATGAAGTTGATTACATGAATGGATAGAGAAGTTATTAAGAAAATCGTACGACTTGGCGGAATTGAATTCGGGTGAGTAGAACTCTCGAAACTAATCTTAGTGTGAACATGTATTTTTTGAGTGTATTGGGATGCTAGTATGTTGTGAAATGGGGGTTTCAAATTCTTAAATTTGCTCATTATTTCTGTGCAAGCGGTGTGGAGGGATTATTCCCGGGGGAGGGAGGGGTCTTTGGCGGGATGGGGACACCATAGCGGGGGACAAACGCGACTTAAGTCAGAAATAAAACCACCAAAAACGCTTTAACTTTGAGGACTAAGGAACGATCCCAGGTGTTCTTGACAGTTTTTCACCATTCTTGAGGCTGAAGGTAAGGTTTTTACTCCTGAAATCCATATTTTGATCCGTCGAACCTAGTTTCTTGGGTAATATTCAATGAGTGAGGGGTTTTGATATGGGAATTATTGTGCGAAAATCCCTAATCTAGGTATGGGAATCATGGCTGTGGTCTAGGAATATTGAATTTGTTATAATTAAGATAATTAGACCTTTGATTGTTGATACTTGCGTATAAATTATTGTTTGTAGACCTAGAACAAGCGGAAAGAATCTTGAAAGGGAAGATTCAAATGCCTTAGGGCATTAAAGCTTGAATTTCAGGTCCGTGATGGTTGTGATTTCATGTTGGTGTGTTGTATATTTGTAATGACTACATTATTAGGCATGTATGTATGTGAATGTTGTGTTAGTAAAATAAGGATGATTGAATAATTGTATGCCATGAAATTATGAACTGATTGTATGATTATGAGAATGTATATTGTAATTTTAATTGTGGCTTGTTGAATGAATCAGGCGTTGCGTTGTGTTTTGACACACTAACTTGGGTCGGTTGGTAAGTTTCGACATTTATATGGGATCGGTGTCCATATTTCTCATAAACATTGCATGGGATCGATTGCAACGTTTGGCATAAATAATGGATCCGGTACCATATTTCGACATGCTAACAGTGTGGGTGTTGGTTCCATGAGAGGACCATTGAATTTGGTTCCATGAGAAGACCATTGACTTGACATAACTATATATCTTGAGAATTGTGAAGTTGGGCGTGGTTCATAAGTGATGACTAATATTATATACATTCGGTATATGCATGTTAATTATAATTGTAATGAATTATATAAGTTTCACCTTTTGGGATAGTTGTGCGATCCTACCAGTACATTGTGATTGTGTACTACTATTGCACTTGCTTGTTCTTTGTTGAATACAGGGCATCTTGTGGCAGCTATTGATAGACCTTAGCTAGGTGACTATTGAGCATGGTCAGATTTAAGGGTGAGTAGTTCTTTCAGACTGCCATTGATCTTTCTTGTTTAAGTTCACTTTTTTGGACTTCGACTATTTGTTTAATGTGTTGTTTAGTTTCGGGGTTGTACCCACTTGCTCTTAGACTTGGGCTTAGAAGAGTTATGGTAAAATGACTTTCAGGTTCTAGGGGTTGTTCTTATACATTAGTTTCGTCAGTTATTTGTATAAACCATTGGAGCTTAAAACATGACATGCATTTGGACTGAACGTTTATCTTTTCGAAATGTCTGAATCTCAGGAAACAATGTTGCACCTTTCAGTCTAACCTTGACTTTTATCATGATTGCGCTCATGTCAAGACAAAATGTCATCCTTTGATCAGTAGCGCCTTTCATGATTTTTCACCAATAATACATTCTAATATTTGTCACTCAACTAACCATCATCTTATAGTGTCCGTAAGGTTTTTTTCTCACAAAACTCTCTTCTTTATTTTTTCCCAAAGTTCTCCATATATTGTCTCAACCTTTTGTTGAACTGAAGAACATGATTATCTTTTTATTGAGCGATTGGATCGAACCCCAATGAAGGGCTGCCTTGTATCCTTGAAGGAATCAGGTCAAACGTAGTTCAATTAACTTTTTATTTTTTTAAATTTTTTTTAAATTTTTTTTCGAATATTTTAATTTTTTTTTAAAAAACACCAGACCAGTGGTGTTTGAGATAAAAGAGGATACATTTCTATCTTCTCATCATAAAAATGACAAGGAGTGCTAAATGTAGTATCTCTTGATCGAATTTGCATTGAAAATCGTGTCAATCGCCTTTCCCTCCATATCCGCCAATTGTAAAGCTCCTTTGGATAACACTTGCTTAATAACATAAGGGCCTTGCCAATATGGAGAAAGCTTTCCCTTGGCCTCGTCTTGGTGGGGAAGATACGTTTCAAAAAAAGTTGACCCACTTCAAAATTTTGTGGGCGTACTTTCTTATTATAAGGCGAGCCATCGTCTGCTGATATAATTGACCAAAACAAATTGATGTCAATCTTTTTTCTTCTATCAGTGCTACTTGTTCTAACCTTGATTTAACCCATTCTATATCTTCGAATTTTGATTCAACAATGGTTCGAAAAGAAGGGATTTCAACTTCTCCTAGTATGACAACCTAAGTTCCGTAAACCAATAAGTAGGGAGTTTCACCGACTTACGTACGAACAGCCGTACGATATCCCATGAGAGCGAAGGGTAATTTCTCATGCCACTGTCTAGATCCTTGCACCATTTTCCTAAGAATCTTCTTGATGCTTTTATTCGCAGCTTCAACAACCCCTTTTGCTTTGGGACGATAAGGGGTTGAATGACGACGAACAATTTTAAATTGCTCATAAACTTTCTTCATGAGGTGGCTGTTGAGATTCATTGCATTGTCTGTAATAATGATTTTTGGTATGCCAAAATGACATATGATGTTGAAATGAACGAAGTCCACCACCACTTTCATGGTAACTGACTTGAACGTGACAACTTCTACCCATTTTGTAAGGTAATCGATGGCAACTAAAATAAACCGATGACTGTTAGATGCTTTCGGCTCTATTTGCCCAATAACGTCTATTCCCCATGTAACAAAAGGCCACGGAGCAGACATAGGATGCAACTCTAATGGGGGCGAGTGAATCAAGTCTCTAAGAATTTGGCACTGATGGCACTTTCGAACAAATTGAAAGCAATCTCGCTCCATAATCAACCAATAGTATCCTGCCCGAATAAATTTTTTCCTAGGACGTAACCATTCATGTATGGGCCACATACCCCTAAGCGTACCTCATTCATAATTTTTTCTGCCTCTTGACTATTCACCCATCGTAATAAATTCAAATCCGGAGTCCTTTCATATAAGATATCGCCACTTAAGAAGAACTCATTAGCGAGTCGCCTAATAGTTCTTTTTTAATCTCTATCAGCATGCAGTGGATATTCTCTAGCTTTTATAAACTGTTTGGATGTCGTGATACCAAGGCTCACCATCTCCCTCTACCGCAATGATATTGCAATAACCATGTCGATCCCTAACATGGATTTCCAACTGGTCAATGTAGGTATTACCTGGGTATGGAAGCATCGATGCTAGGATGGACAAAGCATCATCCAACTCATTGTGAAACCTGAGAATATATCAAAATTACATGGACTTGAACTTTTTGATGAGATTTTCTAAACATTGTTTGTACATTATGATCTTAATGTCTCGAGTTTCCCATTTGCCTCGAGCTTGATGAATGAGCAAGTCGGAATCCCCCAAGACTAAGAGCTCATGTACATCCAGATTTTTTGCCATATTCAAACCCATGATGTAAGCTTCGTATTCTATTGTGTTGTAAGTAGAAAAGAATCGAAGTCGTGCTGTGGCAGGATAATGACAACTGTCTGGTGAACTAAGAACTGCGCCAACTCCCACTCAATTTTTGCTGACAGCCTCATTAAAATATAATTTCCATACGGGGTCATTATCAGGAATTTCTTCCTCAATAGAGTTGATCTCTTCATCAGGGAAGTATGTCTTTAAGGTTTCTTATTCACCATCAATCGGATTCTTTGTCAGATGATCGGCCAACGCTTGTGTTTTCATGGCGGTGCGAGTAACATACACAAAATCAAATTCGGTAAGAAAAATCTACCATTTTGCCAACTTACCGTCGGCATGGCTTTTTGAAAAATATATTTTAGAGGACCCACTTGATATATGAGGTAAGTGGTGTAGGACAAATAATAGTGCTTCATTTTTTTGGCGACCCAAGTTAAACACAACATGTTTTTTCTAATAGAGTGTACTTTGCCTCATAGGATGTGAACTTTTTGCTCAAGTAATAGATAAGTTGTTCCTTTTTCCCTGTGACGTCATGTTGTCCTAGAACGCAACCAAAGGAATTATCCGTCACTGAGAGGTATAAAAACAAAGACCTACCAGGCTCTGGGGGGACTAGTACCGAAGGATTTGCTAAATATTCATTAATTAATGAAAAGCCTTTTCACACTCACTTGTACATTTAATAGCAGCATCCTTTTTAAATAACTTGAATATCGGCTTGCATGTAGTAGTGAGTTGAGCGATGAATCGACTGATATAGTTTAACCTTCCCAAAAAACTCATGACTTCAGTTCTAGTTTTTGGAGGTAATAGTACTCGAATGGATTTTATCTTTGACGGTTCTTATTCAACGCCTCTTCGGCTAACTATAAAATCCAAAATCTTGCCTGATAGACTCCTAATGCACATTTAGCCGGATTAAGATTTAGATTGTACTTTCTCAACCTTTCAAAAATATTTATTAGATCACGCACATGGTCAATTTGCGTTCTAGGCTTAATGATGACATCATCGACATATACCTCAACTTCTTTATGCATCATGTCATGGAATATGGTAGTCATAGATCTCATGTAGGTTGTCCCTGCAGTTTTAGACCAAATGTCATGACTCTATAACAATATGTACCCCATAGGGTGGTGAAAGCAGTTTTTTCTGCGTCTTTTTCATCCATGAGAATTTGGTGATATCCGGCGTAGCAGTCCACGAAAGATTGAATCTCGTGTTTAGCACAATTGTCAACAAAGATATGAATGTTGGGTAGTGGAAAATTGTCTTTTGGACTTTCTTTGTTTAAATCTCTATAATCAACACAAACTCTGATCTTTCCATCCTTTTTTGTTACTGGCACAACATTAGCCAACCAAGTAGTGTATTGGACGACCCTGATCACTTTTGCACTCAGTTGCTTCATGATTTACTCTTTCATTTTATCGCTCATATCTATCTTAAATTTTCTCTGCTTTTGCTGGAAAGGTGGAAAATCAAGATGTATAGGAAGTTTGTGAACTACCAGATCAGCACTTAACCCGGGTATGTCATCGTATGACCAAGCGAAGACATCTTTGTATTCAATTAAAACTTGAATTATGTTGTCTCGAGTATTTTGATCGACATGAATACTTATCTTTATTTCTTTCACTTCTTCGGGAGTTCCCAAATTAACCACCTCTGTTTCACTGAAATTAGGTTTAGGCTTATTTTCAAATTGATCCAAACCCCTTTTTATTTTTTCATCAGCTTCATCTTCATCATATTCCTTAGACTTAGGATTCATTGTTATGAGATCAGACAACTTTTTAGGATCTAATTGTGAACTCCGCATGCATGTCATATTATTAAAGTTAAAGTAACTTAAAATGAAAATAAGATGACAAATATTAGAAAGAGTAGGAATAAAGAAGATGACTAGAACTTCGTAGCATTGAATGGGAAAGGATATAAGGGTTAACAACAAAGTGAAACAGCTACAATGTTTGAAATACAACCCTGAGAATAATCAAAGAAAATAAAATAAAAAAACAGCAAAACAAAAACTACCAGGACTCCTTTCTTGTAGGGAGAGGAGTGGCTTTCCAGTTATTGAGTTGGACATTCGGGCCGATAAACTGCACACCCATATGACTAGTTCCCTTACCCCTCTGAGTTACTCATAAGACATTTCCTTGATACCTTGACACATTTCATCCACATCATTTTGGATAGGTAAGTCTTGACACGGTTCACCTCGAGATTTAATGAAAGATTGAGCAATATGGGGGATCGGCTTCGACAGATTCCAAGTATTTCTTTTATGATATTTTGCCCATTTTCTATCAAATCTAGTTGGATTGAAACCCAAACCGAATGTATCTTGATTACCCATTAGATTGATAGGATTCACAATTCCTTGCAATGACAAACCTAACCCCTCTCCGGGTTAATATCCGTTTTGTACCATTTGAGCCACCACCATGATTGAAGTAGTGGACAGAGGAGGTTGGAGGATAGACTTTCCTTCTAAGAACTGATTAACCGTTTCCAAAGCCTAATAGTTCAGGGATTCACGACCTCTTTTAGCCACAATGCAAGGTATTGAAGGATCTTGTGGTGACTGGGAGATCATCTTCACCATGGACAATGATTTCTTGTTTGTAATGTTCAAACATGACCACTTGGTGTAGAGTAGATGGCAAAGCTCTAGTCATGTGGATCCATGGCCTACCCAAAAGCAGATTGTAAGACGTGTCCATGTCAAGAACTTGGAAGGTGATTCCAAACTCCGCTGGTCCAATTGTAACAATTATGTATATTTCACCAAGAGTATCCCGTTTTGCACCATCAAATGCCCGTACACAAACATTCCTAGAACGAATCCTATCAGTGCTGATTTTCAAGCTTTGTAGAGTTGAAAGTGCGCATATGTCTACACCCGATCCTCCATCAACCATGACTCTCTTCACATAGTGTTCTTCACATTTCACGGTTAAATGTAAAGCCCTATTATATCGAGATCATTCCAAGGGCAATTCATCATCAGTGAAAGAGATTCTATTTACCTTAAAAATTTGACTAATCATCTTTTCCAAGTGACCTACTGTAATATTTTCTGAGATATGTGCCTCATTCAAAATTTTGGTCAACACTTCACGATGTTCTTTAAAATGTATGAATAATGACAGTAAAGAGATTTTAGTAGGCGTTTTCCTCAACTGATCTATAACAGAATAATCTTGAGCTTTCATCTTTTTCAGAAACTCTTCAGCATCTTCCTCAGTGACTAGTTTTTTCATCGGCAACTGATTTTCTTTAATTTATTTGTCCCTCTTTAATTCTTCCGGAGCATAGAACCTTTCAGAACGAGTTAATCCTCTTTTTTCATTTGTTTCTTTGATAATCTCCCTTCCCTTGTGACTAACGATGACTTTTTTGTAGTTCCATGGAACGACCTTGGTGTTTGTGATCAGAAGTTGTGTTGCAATTTGTATCACAACTGGCTCTTTCATACTTTCTCGATTTTTATATAACGTTGCATATTTACCATAAATGTAGCATTTTGGTCCATTCAACGATACGTCTTCTCTTTTTATAGATTCTGGAACATACAACACTAGCTTCTTCGACTCCCCAAAATTCGAACGTGCACCTTTAACAATTATCAGTGCCCTTTGTATGGGTTCTAAATCCATACTAGACTCTTCTTTTGAAACCTTGCTTTCCACTTTTGTTCTACTTGTTTGCTCATAATCTTCAAAAATGTCAACCATCCCCATAACACGCTCATTATTATGAGCAGGGAGTGGGTTATTGGTGACATTTGGTGCTTCCTCATTGCATACCTCGATTACCTTATCCTCGATTAAATTCTCAATGACTCTTTTTAGGGTCCAATAATTCTCTGTGCTATGACCTGGATCATTGGCGTGATACGTGCATATAACAGTTGGATCAAAGCCTCATGCATTTGGATTAAAAACGTACAGATCGACAGGTTCAACCAGTCTCAATTGTATTAATTTACGTAACAAACTCGTATACGGTTCCCTAATTGGGGTAAAATTTTCTTCTCGTCCTTGTTCTCTCGTATAGTTTGTCCGGGGACGTGGATTGTATGGCGCTTGGAAATTTTGTTGTTGGGGGCGAGAAACTTGTGGGGCAGGCCCCCGCCATTGTTGGCGCGTAGGAGGCTGAACATATGCCTGAATGTTGAGAACTGCATATTGGGACGGGTAATAATGTTCAGGAGAAATATATTATTCTTGTTGGACTTGACCATAAGGATGGTTCATGCCCATTTGAACACCTCTCGATCCAGATGCGGTCATGGACCCTTCCTCCTTCTTTTTTCGATTGGTAAAATTACATAATCAACTTTGTATTGCTTGTGTGGTAGATATAATGGCTTATGCCATTCTCTATCATTTCTCCGATCTTAATCGCTTCGGCGAAAGGCTTTCCAATTGCGGCGAGAAGATAATGAACGTAGTCAAGTTTTTGAGCCTAGAGAAAAACATCAATTAATTCATAATCTTTCATCGGCGGTTTGACTCTAGACTCCTTCTCCCTCCATCTTATGGCATATTCCCTAAAACTTTCCGATGGCTTTTTTTCACATTAGCTAGGGAATTGCGATCGGGAATAATATCGATATTGTATTCAAATTGTTGGACAAAATCTTATGCCATATCATACCAAACGTGCTAATGAGAAATATCCTGATCGATAAACCATTTTGATGCTACACATGTTAAACTCTCTCCAAAGTAAATGTAATGACCCGCTAGGTCGTTTTGATAACTAGGACCATTTTGACTCGTTCCATTAAATTTAATTGGAAGCTTTGAAATAATTCGGTGACTACACTTAGTTAGTTATCTGATTTTTTTATATATAATTAATTTAATAAGAAAGTAATGGGCCGAACCTGAGATCCATTCCATACCCTTGGCCCATATAATAAGTAAAGGAAGTTAGTGGGATTTACTCATTTGAGATCCAAATTATTTATTTGTTTGGAAAAGGAAGAACGGAGGCAGTAGTGCGGCACCACCACATTATGAACCAAGAAGGTACAATTCTTATACCCATTTTATACTTGTGGAATAGCGGGCATCATTTAATTAATATGTATGGACTATATATGATGTAAAGGCTAGCATTATTTTAATTATGTTGGAAGAAAACATAGTGGAATACTTTATTGTGAGAGTAATATATAATTAAAGTGGATGATGGATGTAAATAGAGCCAGTAGGGTACTGGTGTTGTTGGCCAATGATAATTATATTGTGACTTAAATGGTTTTAAAAAAAAAGAAAAAAAAATAGAAGAAAGGGTATTAACGTTCTGGACTTTATTTTGTTGTTTCACTAGTAAGTTTTCTCTTGGGATAGGAGACAATTTTGTTGACTTATTACGTTAATGTGATAATGTTAGGTTTATTAATTTATCTTTTCAAGAGTTGGCTGGAAAAATAAATAATATAAATAAAAATTAAGGAACTAAGGTATAGTAGTTGTGGAAGTTTAGAGTTTTGTTAATTTTCGTTTAAATTTTTGTTACTATTCTTGTCACTCACTATTAATTAGTAAGCCTAATTTATATGAACACTATTAGGATATGACATTTTGTGGAATTAAGACTCAACCCTAAACTTAAAATTTAGGAATATGTGACTTGACATACTAGAGGACACTAAAATATATGAATTTAATTATTTATCATGGATGTTAGTTTTGGTATCATTAGGTTGAATGAGTTTTGAGGTTCGGAATAGAGGTATAACTCTATGGATGTCTATAGATTTATTTGCTTATCAATATTGCATAATTGGTAGATTGGGAACGTTTGGAAACTTTGCGAAAAGGAAAGGAAATATCGTGAGGATTGGTGGCACGTGTTCGACATTCAAGGTATGTTAAGACTTTTAAGACTTGTTGAAGGACGTTTTCCTAATTAAAGATTAAAAATGAAAATAGACAAAGGGGTAAGGGCGAAAGATGGGGGTCTCGTATCAATGGTGTGACGGGCATTGGTTCGAGTACCGATGTTATAAAACGGAAAGTTATTACTATAAAATGTGGATTGTAATTTGAGAATTTGCCAAAGCATATGGGCATTAGATGATATGTTATTGACTTGAAATTTTTGTGTGATTGTGTTTTATTTTTTTTACACCCGTATAGTTGTGATAATTGAGGTGGTTGTGTATTATGTCGATATTGATTGAGTGAGATGCATCATCATCCTCTTATTTTGAAATAATATTGTATACATGCATTGACATGAGATTGAGTATAAGATGGGCACGTGGAGATCGTACGTGCTGGGGATGGTAAGATATTTAGATTGTAATTTGGGCACGTGGAGACCGTCCGTGCGGAAATTGTTTGATATTATGATGGTGCGTTGAGATCATCCGCACAGACACGTGGAGATCGTCCGTGTCGGTATATGGACCTCGCGAGTCCCCCATAGGTCATGAACTATAGATGTATTTCCGAGGAGTATCATGTATATACGGTTTAGTGTGTACTAGGTATTCTAAGACAATTCATTACATGGTGTTATATTGCTTTGCATTTCATCACATCATTTATTTTGATGATTATGTGTTTTGTTTGGTGTTTGGAAAATACTTGATGTTTGATTACCTTTATTGATGAAACTTAAATAGTGAGTATAATATATATATATATATATATATATATAATTTAAGAATTTATTTTGTTGTATAAACTCCCGTCACTACTTCTTCGTTGTCGGTCAATGAGACATACTGGGTACACGTGGTTTCGTACTCATACTACGCTTGTTGCACTCTTTGTGGTGCAGATTCGATTCCGATTAGGAGCACATCTCGTGGAGCAAAGTGAGTCCGGCTTGAAGTTCTTGGAGTTGTGGTGAGCTGCTTGGCTGTTCCGTGGCCCACACCTCCCTCTATCTTTTACGTATTCTGTTATTCAGTATTCAGACAGGATATCCCTTAAGTTAGATTTGTCATTTTTGTTTAAGACTTGTATCGTATTCTAGAAGCTCTTGTACTTATGACACCAATTCTTGGGTAGTATTTTTTTCAGTTTTTCGCATTCGTACTTATAAGGAACTCAGTGTTGGAGATTTGGCAAATTGTTGTCGTTTCACTTATTAGTTAGTTAAGTTTGTTAAAATATGTTGGTTGGCTTACCTATTGGTTGGGAACATAGGTGCCATCACGACTCGTGATTTTGGGTCGTGACAAATTTGGTTTCAGAGCCCTAGGTTAATCGGTCTCACGAGTACAAGAGCAATGTCTAGTAGAGTCTTGAGGATCGGTATGAAGACATCCATACCTATATTTGAGAGGCTATAGGACATATAGGAAATATTATGTTCTTTCATTCACTATTGTGCACACTTGACCTTTTAGAAATTCTAATCTTGATATCTCATTCTCTCTCAGATGGCGAGGAATCGTACGTCGGCAAGTGGTGGCCAGGATCCTATTCCTGCGCCTGCTTCTGGGAACACTATCCGAGGTAGAGGTAGGGGACGAGATCGAGGTCGGGGTAGGGGCCGCATTGCAGCACCTGTGGATGGTCAAGTACCAATAGCTACCCAGGGTCGTGATAGGACCATACCTCCTGATGCAGAGGTTATTCATGGGGATGTGCAAGATCGTGATGAGGGGGATGGGCCAGCTCTGGCTCCACCCAGTTCCATTGTCCCCCAAGTGCTTCAAGATACCTTGGCTCGTATGTTAGGAATCCTAGAGGGGATGGCCCAGGAACGAGCCTTGCCTTTCACTTCTGATGGCTCACAGACCCGTGTTGGAGGTCAAACTCCAGATCCGATAGTTGCTCCAGATTCTCAGACTCCCAGGACTCAGCCAGCTGCTGCTGTAGCTCCTCGTTTGGATAGTATGGAGTTTCCAGATATGACATAACATTTGGTGAACAGGCCTTCTATGACTATTGATGAGCAAAAGATGTTTGGGAGGTTCAGACTAATGAATCCTCCCACTTATACTGGTGACTTAGCTGAGGATGCATATGAGTTTATAGTTAGTTGTCATGAGAGGTTGCATAATCTTGTATTAGTGGAGTCTCATGGAGTTGACTACACAGCATTTCAGATGACTGGCTCTACTAAGCAGTGGTGGAGGGATTATATTAGTAGTAGGCCAGCTGGATCCCATCCACTATCCTGGACTCAGTTTACTCAGGTATTTCTATCCAAATTTGTTCCACGCAGTGAGAGGGAGCGCAAGAGGGCCGAGTTTGAGGGTTTGCAGCAAAATGGTATGTCAGTTGCAGAGTTTGAGGGTAAATTTCATGCCTTGGCTAGGCATGCTTCGATGATACTTCCCACAGAGGCTGAGAGAGTGAGGAGGTTTGTTAAGGGGCTGACTATTCCAATTCGTCTAGGAGTTTCTCAGGTTGCTGCTTCTGGTGTTCCATTCCAGAAAGTGGTAGATGCTGCTAAGGAGTTGGAGATGATTCGGCGTGAGGGATTTGAGCAGCGAGAGGGCAAGAGGACTCGTTATTCAGGTGATTATGGTGGTGCTCCGCCTAGGAGTCGGGGTTACTTGGGAAGAGGTTATCACCCTCAGTCCAGCAGACCCATTTATGTTGCTATACCAGCGTCAGAGGCTGGTTACACTGGGCATAACTCTTCGAGCTCGGTGCATACTTCGCAGGGTTCATCTTCTAGACCTGTAGTTTGTGCAGGGCATTCTGGTCATCCAGGTTCCTCTCATCAGCCTGCGTCTCGTAGGGGTTGTTTTGAGTGTGGTGATATGGGACAATTTGTGAGAGACTGCCCTAGGACCAGACGTGGTGGATTACATCAGGGTTCTCAGGCTTCGACTTCCAGGGCTGCAGAACCTCCAGCTAGGGGTGGTGCACAGAATGGTAGAGGTGGTTCTCATTCAGGTAGAGGTGGTTCTCCTTCTGGTCGAGGTTGTGGTCGTGGAGGTTTACAATCTGATGGAGGTCGTTCTCACTGTTATGCTTTTCCAGGTAGGCCAGAGGCTGAGGCTTCAGATGCTGTTATCACAGGTATTATTCCGGTCAGTCATCGATCAGCTACTGTATTATTTGATCCAGGATCTACTTATTCTTATGTGTCCACATATTTTTCTCCTAGTCTAGATATATTATGCGAGTCTCTTGATTCGCTGATACGTGTTTCTACTCTTGTCGGGGATTCTGTAGTTGTAGATCGGGTGTATCGATTATATACTGTTACCTTGATGGGGTATGACACTCATGCAGATTTAAAGGTCTTAGATATGATAGATTTTGATGTGATTCTCGGTATGGATTGGTTATCTTCTTACCACGCAATTTTAAATTGTCATGCCAAGACAATCACTTTAGCTATGCCTGGAATTCCTATAGTAGAATGGAGAGGTTCTCTTAGTCACCCTTCTAAGGGTGTGATATCATTCCTTAAGGCTCGTCAGTTGGTACAGAGAGGATGTTTGGCTTACTTGGCCCACATTCGAGATACTAGTATTGAGACTCCTATGCTTGAGTCTATTCCAGTAGTGAGTGAATTTTCAGAAGTATTTCCGACCGATTTGCCAGGTCTTCCACCAGATCGTGATATTGATTTTTGTATTGATGTGGAGCCAGGCACTCGGCCTATTTCCATTCCTCCTTATCGTATGGCACCGGCTGAATTAAAAGAGTTGAAGGAGCAGTTGCAGGATTTGTTGAGCAAAGGTTTTATTAGACCAAGTGTATCTCCTTGGGGTGCTCCAGTGTTATTTGTGAAGAAGAAAGATGGATCTATGCGTATGTGTATTGACTATCGGCAGTTGAACAAGGTAACCATCAGAAATAAGTATCCGATACCTCGTATTGATGATTTATTTGATCAGTTACAGGGTGCTTCAGTTTTCTCCAAAATTGACTTGAGATCTGGCTATCATCAGCTGAAGGTTAGGGCGGAGGATATCCCTAAGACGGCTTTTCGAACACGTTATGGTCATTACGAGTTTTTGGTGATGTCTTTCGGACTGACTAATGCCCCAGCAGCTTTTATGGACTTGATGAATGGAGTGTTCAGACCGTATTTAGATTCCTTTGTTATTGTCTTCATAGATGATATATTGATATACTCACGCACTAAGGAGGAACATGAGCATCATTTGAGGATTGTTCTTGGGATTCTAAAGGAGAAGAAGCTTTATGCAAAGTTTTCAAAGTGTGAGTTTTGGCTTAGTTCGGTAGCATTCTTGGGACATGTAGTGTCCAAGGAGGGTATCATGGTGGATCCTAAGAAGATTGAGGCGGTTAGAGATTGGGTCAGACCTACTTCAGTTACTGAGATTCGGAGTTTCTTGGGCCTTGCAGGTTATTATCGACGGTTTGTTGAGGGTTTCTCATCCATTGCATCTCCATTAACTAGATTGACACAGAAGGAGGTGACTTTTTAGTGGTCTGACGAATGTGAGGTTAGTTTCCTAAAGCTCAAGACTTAATTGACTACTGCTCCGATTTTGACCCTACAAGTGGAGGGAGAGGGTTTTGTTGTATATTGTGATGCTTCTCGGATTGGTCTTGGTTGTGTATTAATGCAGAAGGGAAAAGTGATAGCTTATGCTTTGAGACAGTTGAAGGTTCATGAGAAGAATTATCCTATTCATGATTTAGAGTTGGTGGCTGTTGTGTTTGCATTGAAGATTTGGAGGCATTATCTTTATGGCGTGCATTGCGAGGTGTTCACGGATCATCGTAGTCTCCAATATATATTCAATCAGAGGGATCTAAATTTGAGGCAGCGGAGATGGTTGGAGTTGCTCAAAGACTACGATATGACTATTCTTTATCATCCAGGCAAGGCACATGTTGTAGCAAATGCCTTGAGTCGGAAGGCGGTGAGTATGGGTAGTTTAGCCATGTTACATGTGGCGAGCGTCCTTTAGCTGGGGATGTCCAATCCTTGGCCAATAGTTTTGTGAGACTTGATATTACAGAATCTGGTAAGGTGTTGGCTTATATGAAGGCTAGGTCATCCTTGTTGGAGCGAATTCGGGCTCAACAGTTTGATGATGGTGATTTATGTAAGATTAGGGACAAGGTGTTAAAACGAGAAGCCAAGGCTGCAATTATTGATAGTGAAGGAGTTTTGAGGATTAAAGGTCGTATCTGTGTTCCTCGTACAGGTGATTTAACTAGATTAATCATGGAAGAGGCCCATAGTTCGAGGTACTCTATTCATCCGGGGGCTACTATGATGTATCGTGACTTGAAACAACATTATTGGTGGTGTCGTATGAAGAGGGACATAGTAGATTTTGTATCTCGTTGTTTGAATTGTCAGCAAGTGAAGTATGAACACCAAAGGCCTGGAGGTGTGACACAAAGGATGCCTATACCTGAGTGGAAGTGGGAGCGTATTGCTATGGACTTTGTGGTAGGATTGCCACGCACCTTGGGTAAGTTCGATGCTATATGGGTCATTGTGGATCGGCTGACTAAGTCTGCACACTTTGTACCAGTTCAGACTACCTATAACTCAGAAAGGTTAGCCAAGAT
>NC_028637.1:21045695-21050884 GCF_001406875.1 Solanum pennellii | reverse complement strand
TTGTGGTGCAGATTCGATTCCGAGTAGGAGCACATCTCGTGGAGCAAATTGAGTCCGACTTGAAGTTCTTGGAGTTGTGGTGAGCTGCTTGGTTGTTCCGTGGCCCACACCTCCCTCTATCTTTTACGTATTCTGTTATTCAGTATTCAGACAGGATATCCCTTAAGTTAGATTTGTCATTTTAGTTTCATACTTGCATCGTATTCTAGAAGCACTTGTACTTATGACACCAATTCTTGGGTAGTATTTTTTTCAGTTTTTCGCATTCGTACTTATAAGGAACTCAGTGTTGGAGATTTGGCAAATTGTTGTCGTTTCACTTATTAGTTAGTTAAGTTTTTAAAAATATGTTGGTTGGCTTACCTATTGGTTGGGAACATAGGTGCCATCACGACTCGTGATTTTGGGTCGTGACGGTAAACCATAAGATGTTCTTCTTTTCCTCCGACTCCCCTCATCTTATTACAAATTCTTCTCAAATGAGCCACTAGATCGCCATGACCATTATATTTATCAAACTTTGGAGTTTTGAACCCTAGAGGCAAGTGAAAATATGGAAACATGCATAAGTCCTTAAATGAGACTTTTTTGTGTCCTCCCAGACGTTGCATATTTCTCATGTTTTGTTCCAAACTCCTCATTTTCCTTGCGATTTCTTCATGTTCCTCATTCTTACTGTTTTTGTCAACCTCAAACGGAGAACTGTATTGGTGGTGGTAAGAGTTAGGAGCATTGAAAGTTAATTTAGGGGCATGACCTTGGCCGTATTGATCTTTGAGTATAGGGTCATCATTGAATTCTTGTATCTGTGTCGGTTGAGGAATTGTATTTGTTTAGACAGTAGGCATGAAAAGAGGATTATTCATCATTGATGATTTCAACATGTTTACTGAGGAAGTTCCGGCAGTATTTGATGTGTTAATGTAGGGTCCAAACCCAGGTGGATAAACCGGGTCACTTGTTGACACTTGGATGGGGAATGGCATATTCACATTCAAATATTCTCGAATTGAAGGTGGAGGAGCCTGCCCATTTATCCAAGCTTCGTACATTTCGGTCATCTGTTGTCTTAACATTTTCACTTCTTCCATAGGTACCGATTCTTGCGCAACCATTTGGATTTGTGCGTCTTCATTTTCCGACTCTGTTCCATCTTTACGTGTCATTTTTTCTTTCCCTTTTGATCCTGTGTTATATTGATGAGATGCCAGCTCTCCTAACAAACCAATCACCATTTAAATATTAATATATATTAATGAATGTATATAGATATCTAATATTTTGGAAGTAGAATTTATGTAGGAAAGAGATTTTAGAGTTTGGATAATTTTAAATTTTATTTTTTAGTTACATTTTTAAATAAGAGGTAAAATTTTAAGAGATATACTATTAGTTTTACAAAGAAAAATTTTATTTTTTAATTTCTTTTTTTGATGCTACACGTTTTTTTAATTATCTTTTTTATATTTTTTTTGCTGTTTTTTTTTCTTAAATTTTTTCAGTAAAGTAATAATTTTTAATTTTTTGTTGACATTCTTTTAAATTTACTCTTTATCTTTTTTTTTACTTTATTTTTTTAAAAAAAATGTTACGTTTTGTTAACTTTTTTATTTTTATTTTATTTCTATTTTCCTTTCTTTCATGTATATATTACATTCTATTATTTATTTATTCATTGTTCTTTTTACTCTCTTTTTTTTCTATGCTTTTTTTAATCATTTTTTTATTATTCTTTTTCTGTTCACGTTGCTTTTTTATTTTATTATTATTTCTTTCTTTCTTCTTATGCTTTTCATTTATTTTTCTATTAATATTCTTCATTATATTTTTTATTTTTTATCATAAACCTATAAATAATATACCTTATATCCTCTTAATTATATAATTTAACAATCCAAATTAAATTGATTATTATCTTATTATTATTCTAAAGATAAATTATTTATTATATATCAAAATAATAATTAAAACAAACTAAAGTATATTCTGCAAAGCTTTTCTGAATCGCTAATCAATTAAAATTAGTTTATATCCTAATCTAACAAGAATAGAGTAAATTTAAAAAAAAAATTAGTGAAAATTAAATTAAAAAATACTTATTAAATATCATGGAATTTCATATAAATTGTAAATCGCATTTAAAGAGGATAATAATAATAATAATACATGATGCATATTTAAATTATTTATTTACTTATTTAATTATTCCTAACAATAAGAATCTCTGACAATGTTTTCTTAAGCTTTTGCTTATTCTAAAAATAACTCATAACATCATCGCAAAAGTGATATTTCATAATAATAATAATAATAATAACACACCATTAAAAGAATTTCATATTATTGGAATTAAACTTTCATACAAGCGTTTTATTAAAATAATACAAGAATTCAAGAATTTAGTGTTACCGCGTATTATTGATTCACCACAAAAAGAACTTCTATAATTTTTGCTCTGTTGAAGTTCTGTTTTTAACATAAGTACAAGATGTAAAAATGACTTAATACTATCATGGTTAATATCTCCAAGAACTACAATATTTTTTTTAAAGTGTTGCCTAAAATAATTTTGGGGACGCTTATAAACCATAGTAAAAAAATTAATTTTTAACGGCGATAATATTGACAATACTTGTAAAGTGTACTCTTTAATGGTATAAGCTACATTTTATAAGCGTTGTTAAAGTATGACATAATTGGAAACAACCATTTACATATATGGACACACTTTTAAAGTGTCCTACTTTTATAATCATAAAAACAACTAATTTCAAAAACCGTCTTAAAGTTTTCACTAATATATTATTTTTCCTCCAACATTTTAATCCTCCCTCCCATTCTTATTGAGCAAAAACATATTTAATAAAACATTAAAATTTACTTTTCTCTCAGAAATAAAATCTCTTAACGTGAAAGCTTATCTGAAGAACTTTTCTCGCTTTCTAACAGAACTTCACACGAAAAACACGATTTTTCCACAAATCATTGAAGGTTTATCAGGTAAGTCTTTCTTTTTCCCCAAATCGCTGAAGAGCACGATTTTACCTATTAATAGTAAGTAGTAATTACCCAGGGTAGAGGTGACAATAGATTTTCTATTCTATTTGTGCCATGATACTTATAATAGACTTTACTCCTAGAAGGGAAAGACTTAAGGTTAATGGAGAGTGAAGTTCATTGATTATTTTGCACTATGTGGAGCCCAGAGCATTTAATTCCTCTATTTGGTATACTAGAAGGTAAGTAAATAAGGCATAGTCTTCTCTTATCCCCTTTACTAAAAAGGAGAAATAACTCTTTCATCTCTCGTCTTCCTACTCTTCTTCCTTTCAACCAAAGCGACATTATAGTGACATATATTTCAAGTCATTCATCTTGATTAAGCTTGGATCTGTTATGAGTGTAATATGACTAATGTAGTGAAGTATTTGTGTCTTAGCATAAAAGTGTAACCTATTATAGCTTTTGGCTACGTCTTCTTTTTATTTATAAGAGACATAAATTTATTCGTCAGAGATTTCTAAATAATGAACTTTTTTTTCTACAATCTTGACATCCCTAATTTTAAAATTCAGGCAAAAGTTGAGGCATTTAATATCAAATGGTAATAGACTTTAATGAAGAAGTGATTATCCAAGTTAGTAGCTTAAATCAAACTAAATTTAGAGAGTGATATTTCGTATGGACTCGTAAACATGATATGTTCCCTAAGTTTCATCTCAAAATCTATATTAACTGAGATTATTATTTGATATACTGATGATATATAATGTCTTGTGGCCTAGTCGGATTTGGAATGAAACGTGGCTGGATATATTTTTTTACCAACCGTGCAACCACGAGTTATTTTTCAACTAGTGTTTGTACTTATGCTTAAAAACATATTATTCCTAAATTAAAGCATAATACACTAGATGGACACAAATCGATCTTGCAAGAAAATCAATTTTGTCATCAATAGAAGTAGCATTGATAAATACGCTTACCATACACATTATTCCTAAAGTAAATCTTAATATCAACACTAGATGGACATAAATCAATATTGCAAGAAACCAATTTTATCATCACTAGGATCATTTAGTGTTGGTACTTATGCTTAAAAACACATTATTTCTAAACTAAAGCATAATATCAACACTAGATGGACACAAATCGATCTTGCAAGAATATCAACTTCGTCATCAATAGGATCAACTAGTGTTGATAATTATGCTTAACAAACACATTTCCCTAAATTAAAGTTTAATATCAACACTAGATGGACACTAAATCGATCTCGCAAGAAAATTAATTTTATCATCAAAAGGATCAACTATTGTTGGTACTTATGCTTGTAAACACATTATTCCTATTTTATGTTTAATATCAACACTAGATGGACAATAATTGATCTTGCGAGAAAATCAATTTTATCATCATTAAGATTAACTAGTGTTGGTACTTATTCTTAAGAAATATATCATTTCTAAATTTAAAGGTAAGTGACAACACTGGAGGGACACAAATCAATCTTTAAAGAAAATTAAGTTTGTCATCAATAAGATCAACCGGTGTTGGTATTTATACTTAAAAACACATTATTCCTAAATTCAAGCTAAGTGTCAATATTAGATGTACAAAATCTCTCTTCCGAGAAAATCAATTTTGTCATCAATAGGATCAACTAAAGTGGGTACTTATGCTTAACATATATATTGTTTCCAAATTTAAAGTTAAGTGTCAACACTAGATGGACACAAATAGATCTTGCAAAAAAATCAATATTTTCATCAGTAGGATCAACTAGTGTTGGTACTTATGCTTATTAAACAAATTATTCATAAATTAAAGCTTAATATCAACACTAGATGTACACAAATCAATCTTGCAAGAAAAACAATTTTGGCATCAATAGGATCAACTAGTGTTGATACTTATGCAAAACAAACACTCAATGGACACAAACAAGTTATCACAAAATTAGAGCTAAGTATTAATAATAGATTGACACAAACACTTGTAGAGAACAATTGTACTCAAACTTAAGAAATTTAGAAGCACCAAACATTATCTCCTACTTTGATGAAAGAAACAATATAGTCTTGTATCAACTTTTTTAGATGTTGACCTTCTTCGATTCCCTAACACGAAAAGAAACAATGTTTGTTATCCTCAGGTCAATGCATAATTTTTGCTACAGAAATTTC
>NC_028637.1:21040389-21044894 GCF_001406875.1 Solanum pennellii | reverse complement strand
AATCTTGCAAGAAAAACAATTTTGGCATCAATAGGATCAACTAGTGTTGATACTTATGCAAAACAAACACTCAATGGACACAAACAAGTTATCACAAAATTAGAGCTAAGTATTAATAATAGATTGACACAAACACTTGTAGAGAACAATTGTACTCAAACTTAAGAAATTTAGAAGCACCAAACATTATCTCCTACTTTGATGAAAGAAACAATATAGTCTTGTATCAACTTTTTTAGATGTTGACCTTCTTCGATTCCCTAACACGAAAAGAAACAATGTTTGTTATCCTCAGGTCAATGCATAATTTTTGCTACAGAAATTTCGAAGAAAGCTACATCACACAACAGTAATATTTTTCACCTTCATATATTTCTCTATCTAGAATATACACTAACCACTTTTCTTTTCCTTTTTCAACAAATTGGGAGTAGGGGAGGGGGAAATAACATGGAGAATTGAACCTTCACCAAGCGAAAGTTCAAATAGTCAACCAACTGAACTATTAAAAAACTAAAATAATGTATGTTCCTATCTAATGCCTCGATATAATTCCCAAGTCTTACTAAAAATTGTGAGACAAGGAATGAGACTTTCAACCAAATGTTGAGAAAACTATTGTTTTCTAGACATGTTGAAGCCCATGAGATCAATTGATACAAATAAATGATGGACTTTATGAATCTAAATTCTTGTTCCTAAACTCTATTTATTATACCTCTTGTTCACATAAATCACACATTTTTATCAATGGGTTCGATGTAATCCCAAAGTAAGAGAGAAATGATTTCAACATGAAAGGACAATTAATGTTGAAATTGATCAAAAACAAATGTGAATCAGGATAAACTAGACAACTCATTGTTTTCTCCCAATAATGTATGATGAATAACAAATGTCCTTACCATACATCTTTAATGGAAGTTGTTTGCGCTTCGCGCAGTGGTGAACTATATAATTAATCTACTTCTGAACATATGATAAATACATGTGGTTTTAAGAGGGTACAACCCTATAATAAATTGTCAAGAATATTTTATCCAAAAATGAAATTAAATGCTTTTCTTTAATCTTAAAACGAAAAGGATTTGATTTTAATTGTTTAAGAATATTATTATTAATTCTTCATTTTACTGTAGTTGTTCATCACCAAAGTCTTTACAAAAGATGTGTAATTGTTTCACTTTCGATATTTGTATTTTGAATAAGTTGTAGAAACATTATATTCATCAATTGCGAGAGTTTTTCTCCTACTCAAGGCAGCTATATACACAATCTAAATATTATACATCTTATATCATTAGTGTCGTACTTGATCAATTAATTTAAATATAAAAACACATATGTTGGATTTTAATGAAATAACGTATGTTGCTCAATTAATTTGGATTAAATGATGTCATGGCAGGTCCCTTATTCAAAATCATACATAGTCGATGACACTACTTTGATAGCCAAAAGACGTATTTTATTGTTTATGTTTTGATCAATATGGTTAAAACTTTATTGTTTTTGGGACTTATAATCTAAAGTTTATAAGGAGGTAATTATTTCTTTAAAATACATATTCATCCTACTTTGAGGGGTAATTCATTGACTCCAACCTAACATTTGAACCTCAAACGTTTGATTTAGGTTGAGTACAATACTTACAATCCCACCATATTCTTTTATTTTTTGATGTGACTAGTCGATTGAATACCTTGATAAGATAGAAAGTTGAATAAATAAAACTCCAAATTAGTGTTGAACCACCCTAACTTTTGAACATTTAAAGTCCTTTGTTGCACATTTCATGGATCTTTTAGGCACTGAAAACTCTATAAAGATTAAAGTAATTTATTTTAAAAATTAAGAATTCTAATCTAAATGACACCAATAGTCTAATGATTACATCAAATACTTGATTCACACATCTTTACTTCAACATAATGATCAAAAGCATAAACATAAACAAAAAAGTTTAAAACATGTACACAAAAATAAAAAAAAAAATAAGCATAAATTAGTGACTGTAAAAAAACATACAAGAATCTGTAATAATGATATGAAGCATATAGGAAAAGTTGAGTCCACTGAATGCATATTGTTCCCCTAAGGAATTATTCCATTCTACTATCCGTAGTTTAAAGGAATAGATCCTCTCAGGATAGAGTGATTCACAAGTGTGTTGATACAAAAACAATGGTGTCAATCAGTCACTCAACATGAGCAAAATACACAACTATATAATTCTACAGAAGAAGAAGAAGAATTTTAGAATTTTCGTTGTTTTAAAATGAGAGGAAATCTCTTTATTTATAGACAACAAATGATAGTGCTAATAAATGCTTATGGTGCCTTATCAGAAAAGTCACAACTCTTTGGAAAAGTCACAACTTTTCATAAAAATCACAATTTTTCATAAAACTTGCAACTCTTCATAAAAGTTGCAACACTTGATTAAAGTTGCAACTCTTCATAAAAGTCGCAACTCTTCCTAAAAGTCGCAACATTTCATAAAAATTCACAACTTTTTGTAAAAGTAGAACTTTTCATAAAAAGTGACAACTTTTTGTAAAAGTCGATAATTTTCATAAAAAGTGACAACTTTTTGTAAAAGTCGATATTTTTCATAAAATTTACAACTTTTCATGAAAGGGAAAACTAATTTTGGAAATAAATAAGTTAAAAATAGAATCTTGGTTGTGTTTGCGTCACATAGGTGGGCCTAAGGTTCACTTTTATATAAATACTAGGTAACTTAGCCTCGCTTTGCACGTGCATAAACAATCTTTTAAACTTTAGAACAACCTTTCCAATAATTGACTATTATATGAAAAAATCTAAAAATAAATTTTAGAAGGTTTAAGAACATTTCAACATAAATTTAATGATTCGTCATTATCACATATCTCCAGAATTGTAAATATATAATGAATGATTAAAAGTCTCTGAAAATTTAGTTATTTTCATCCTTTACATAATTTATCATAATATACGTTTGCTAATATAATTATCTTGTCAAAATTGAGTGATATTTTTATGTAGCAATGAAGCATCAATTTTTATATTCTTTTGTACATGCAAAATATAGTATCTAATAATTCTATGGTTAGAAGATCGTTAGAAATGTACACCAAAACAACATAATAATTTTTCTTAGAAAAAATTTACTTGTAAGAGATTAAATATTTAGTACTTTTTGTTATTGTTACATTGTTACTCTAATAAAATTTATAGAAGCAGAAGAATAAATTTGAAACAACAGAAAAATAATATTGTTGGCCCTTTTTGAAATTCATTCTTCATTAAACTGCTGGTTTGAAGGACCTTCTATATGCTTCATCAATGCAATTTTATGACTTTTTCAGAAATATGTATCTCTAATTGTTGCATTATGAAAGTACAAGTAGATCAAAATGTTGGATTGTAGACTCATGTTAAAGAAATATTCTTGAACATGAAAAATTAAAAATGGGTCTAACCTATATAACTAAAATGTTCAGTAATGAAGATCAATAAATCTCTGTTAATAGACATATATTTTGCTTTCATATTTTTCAAATTAAGCTTGCCAAAAATAGTCTTAAATCACACCAAAAATATTTCGAAGAGTTGAATGAGATGGAAAAAGAAAAATATTAAAGGATGGACTTTGTCAAAGTGTATCATATACAATACTTCAATCCAATTTCTCCTTAAAGTGCACATAATACCCATTAATAAAATTTAGTAAAGATAGATACTTAACAATATTAAAGACAAAAAATATGGGCATGCAAAGCAATTAACTCACAAATGGTATTTTATGCAACGACCTGTTTAGTCCTTTTGAGCAGTAGAATTTATTTCTGGTATTCTCTGTCTGGGTCGACGGATCCCACGACGGACCGTCATGGGCACGATGGACCGTCGAGGGGGTCTCGTTCCAAAACACTTAGTTTCTGAAAATTTGGGCACTGAGATCGACTCTCTGAACATCACGACGGAATGTCAAGACGGACCGCCGTTGGCACGACGGACCGTCACAAATCTTTCCACAGAATTAACTCTCTGAACTTTATGACGGACCTGCAGGACGGACCGTCACAGTCATGACGGACCGTCACAGGCTGCGTAACCCTGACTGGGTCGGGTTTCTGTTAAAAGTTTTTAAGGGGTGTTTTGGACTATTCCTGCTTATAATCATAAAATTTGAGGGGTTAATGTTAATAATTCAATTACTTGGGGGTTAAAGGAGATAACCTTGAAATAAATAATGGGTTATTTTTATCATCTTTTATACTTAATGATATGACAATTAGGGTAAAAGAAAAAGGGTTTGAATAAGAAAAATAGAAAGAACAGAGGGAGAAAGGGAGAACGAACGAGCGAGAGAAGAGAGAACGAAGAGGAAAGCAAAGATTTTGAGGAGTAGCTTGCGTGATCACGAATTCTTCAGTGGAGGTAGGTTATGGTTTATACTATCTCATAGCAAACTCTAAATAGCGATTGATATGTATTGGGTAGTATTGTAAAGTCTT
>NC_028637.1:21035355-21038397 GCF_001406875.1 Solanum pennellii | reverse complement strand
GGGAGGACGTCCTCTAGAGGAAGAGGACAAGCACCTGGCCCAGCTAATACTAGGGCGGTGACTCCTACACCGACTGAGGAAATAGTAATAGAGGGTGAGGAAGGGGAAAATGAGCAAGTACAGAATGAGGAATTACCACCCCAACCTACCCCAGAGATGATTAACCAGGTTCTTGCTTATCTTAGCGGGTTATCTGATCAAGGCCAGGCACCTCCAGTGTTTTCTGCACCAGCACCTCAGGTTCCGGGAGTACAACATGCAGCTGCTGTGGCTCCCCGCATGGATGCCTCATTGGAAATAGGCACGTTTCCTCGGCTGTCTACAGGGCCTATAATGACGAGTGATCAGCACGAACTTTTCACTAAGTTATTGAAATTGAAACCTCCAGTCTTCAAGGGTGCTGAATCTGAGGATGCCTCTGACTTCCTGGTTGATTGTCATGAGCTGCTACATAAGATGGGCATAGTAGAACGATTTGGCGTTGAGTTTGTGACCTATCAGTTTCAGGGGAACGCCAAAATGTGGTGGCGGTCATATGTTGAGTGTCAACCAGCACAGTCACCACCTATGACTTTGGCATCCTTCTCTAGCTTGTTTATGGAGAAGTATATACCCCGGACTTTGAGGGATAGAAGGAGAGATGAGTTCCTAAGCCTAGAGCAAGGCAGGATGTCGGTTACTGCTTATGAGGCTAAGTTTCGTGAGCTATCCAGGTATGCCACCCAGCTTTGCTTCAGTCCACAAGAGCGGATTCACCGTTTCGTGACGGGATTGAGGTCAGATTTGCAAATTTCAGCCTTACAGGTAGCTGCTGCGGCAAAATCCTTTCAGGAGGTGGTAGATTTTGTGATAGAAGTGGAGGGGGTGAAGCCAGACGACTTCACCATGGCATCGACATCTAAGAAGTTTCGTAAGGGAGGTGAGTTTAATGGTTCTTACTCAAGAGGGCAGGGTTCAGGAGGTTACCCAGCCCGACCTATTCAGTCTTCACTGCAGGCTGTAGCTGGGGGTCCATCGCAGACCAGCCAACATTCCTCTGAGTTTGGAGGTTACCCCCAGACTTCGTCATTCTCACACAGACCTATGCTTTAATCAAGAGAGTGTTATGGATGTGGTGAGACTGGACACATTAGGAAGTATTGCCCAAAACAGAGTTACAGACCCCAAATAGTCAGAGGTAGAGGTGGTCATGGAAGAGGCCATCATTCTGGAGGACGTGGTGGCCGAGGTAAAGGTGGTCACCAAAACGGCCGGGCAGGCAGGTGATAGGGCCCATTGTTATGCTTTCCCTGGGAGGTCTGAAGCGGAGACATCTGATGCTGTTATCACAGGTAATCTTTTGGTTTGTGATTGCATGGCTTCTGTATTATTTGATCCTGGCTCCACATTTTCATATGTATCTTCCTCATTTGCTACCGGTCTTAATTTACATTGTGAATTGCTTGATATGCCTGTTCGTGTTTCTACTCCGGTGGGTGAGTCTGTGACAGTTGAAAAGGTGTATAGGTCTTGTCTTGTAACTTTTGTGGGGAGCAATACTCATGTAGAGTTGATCATCTTAGAAATGGTTGATTTCGATGTAATTCTGGGTATGACTTGGATTTCTCCAAATTTTGCAATCTTAGATTGTAATGCTAAAACTGAAACGTTGGCCAAGCCTGGGACAGATCAGTTAGTGTGGGAGGGTGACTACACTTCCACTCCAGTTCGTATCATCTCTTTTCTTCGTGCTAAGAGAATGGTTAGTAAAGGGTGTTTAGCTTTCTTGGCACACCTCAGGGATGATACTACCCAAGTACCTTCAATTGAGTCGGTTTCGATAGTCCGTGAGTTTCTGGATGTGTTTCCTGCAGACTTTCCTGGTATGCCACCGGATAGGGACATCGACTTTTGCATTGATCTGGAGCCGGGTACTCGCCCCATTTCCATACCCCCTTATAGAATGGCTCGCGCTGAGTTAAGGGAGTTAAAGGCCCAACTTCAAGAGTTGTTAGGTAAAGGCTTCTTAAGACCAAGCGCTTCCCCTTGGGGTGCTCCGGTTTTATTTGTGAAGAAAAAAGATGGGAGTTTTCGGATGAGCATAGACTACAGGCAACTAAATAAAGTAACTGTTAAGAACAAGTATCCTCTTCCTCGCATTGATGATTTGTTCGATCAGTTACAAGGTGCTTGTACCTTCTCAAAAATCGATTTGAGGTCTGGTTATCATCAATTGAAAATACGGGCAACGGATGTGCCAAAGACTGCTTTTCGGACCAGGTATGGGCATTATGAATTCTTGGTAATGTCCTTTGGACTAACGAATGCCCCTGCTGCGTTCATGAGTCTGATGAACGGGATTTTTAAGCCATATCTGGATCTCTTTGTTATTGTGTTTATTGACGATATACTAGTATACTCAAAGAGCAGGAAAGAACATGAGGAGCACTTGAGAATTGTGTTGGAAGTATTGAGGGAGAAAAGGCTTTATGCCAAATTCTCCAAGTGTGCGTTTTGGCTAGATTCATTGTCCTTCTTGGGGCACGTAGTTTCTAGGGATAAAGTGATGGTGGATCCTTCTAAGATTGAAGCAGTGAAGAGTTGGGTAAGACCTACTAATGTTATAGAAGTAAGGAGCTTTGTTGGTTTAGCTAGCTACTACCGTCGATTTGTCAAGGGATTTTCTTCGATTGCTTCCCAATTGACAAACTTGACTAAGCAGAATGTTCCATTAGTATGGTCGGATGAATGTGAAAAAAGCTTCCAGAATCTCAAGACCTTGTTGACTACTGCACCAATTCTTACCTTGCCAGTGGAAGGCAAGAATTTTATTGTTTATTGTGATGCATCCTATTCTGGTTTGGGTGCAGTGCTAATGCAAGAGAAGAATGTAATTGCTTATGCTTCGAGGCAATTAAAGGTGCATGAACGTAATTATCCGACCCACGATTTGGAGTTGGCTGGGGTAGTGTTTGCATTAAAGCAATGGAGAAGCTATCTATATGGGGTTAAGTGTGAGGTCTATACGGATCATCGTAGTTTACAGTATGTCTTTACTCAGAA
>NC_028637.1:21023248-21032969 GCF_001406875.1 Solanum pennellii | reverse complement strand
TTCGAGGACGAACGATGGGTAAATTGGTATCTATTGTAACGACATGTTTAGTCGTTTTGAGCAGTGGAGTTTATTTCTTGTAATGACTATCTGGGTCGACGGATCCCACGACGGACCGTCATGGGCACGACGGACCGTCGAGGGGGTCTCGTTCCAAAACACTTAGATTCTGAAAATTTGGGCACTGAGATCGACTCTCTGAACTTCACGACGGAATGGCAGGACGGACCGCCGTTGGCACGACAGACCGTCACAAATCTTTCCACTGAATTAACTCTCTGAACTTTATGACGGACCTGCAGGACGGACCGTCACAGGCTGCGTAACCCTGACTGGGTCGGGTTTCTGTTAAAAGTTTTTAAGGGGCGTTTTGGACTATTCCTGCTTATATTCATAAAATTTGTGGGGTTAATGTTAATAATTCAATTNTCATGCTTATAATTATAAAGTTAGTGGGTTAGTGTTAATAATTCAATTACTTGGGGGTTAAAGAAGATAACCTTGAAATAAATAGTGGGTTATTTTTATCATCTTTTAAACTTAATTATATGACAATTAGGGTAAACGAAAAAGGGTTTGAATAAGAAAAATAGAAAGCACAGAGGGAGAAAGGGAGAACGAACGAGCGAGAGAAGAGAGAACGAAGAGGAAAGCAAAGATTTTGAGGAGTAGCTTGCGTGATCACGAATTCTTCGGTGGAGGTAGGTTATGGTTTATACTATCTCATAGTAAACTCTAAAGAGCGATTGATATGTATTGGGTAGTATTGTAAAGTCTTCTATATGCTTAATTGTATGCTTGCATGATGTGATTATGTAATTGTAATGGATTGGAAAGATGAGGCTGTGAATCTTAAATCTTAAATCCACTTTGTTAATGATGCTGTCTTGGTATAAAAGAAGGCTTGATGGATTAAAAGAATGAGAATTAGGGGATCAGAGTGTCACGTTCCGACACCAGGATAGTAGAGGATCGGAGTGTCAGGNTTAAATCCACTTTGTTAATGATGATGCCTTGGTATAAAAGAAGGCTTGATGAACTAAAAGAATCAGGGTAATGGATTAGGTGTCACGAACCGACACGTAGTAGTAGGGGATCGGAGTGTCACGTTCCGACACCAGGATAGTAGAGGATCGGAGTGTCACGTTCCGACACAAGAAGAACAAAGAGAATGAATCTTGAATTATGCTAACATACTCAGATTTTAAAGAAACCTATTTCCCAAAAGAGTATGGTGTGGAGGCTTGAGTCCTCATAGATGTGTTTGGTGTTGTTGTAAATGATTCTTATACTTGTTGCTATCACCTGTTAAGTATTTGGTTGGTTTTATGTATTATTCGATATATATTGCTTTCTATTTTGAGTTGGCCGATGATACCTACTCAGTACTTGTGCCTTGTACTGACCCCCTACTTGTAATTTTCTTCTTTGTTATTTGTGGAGTGCAGCAAACGTGCCATCAACTTCAACTCGTCCTCAACTCTAGCCAGTCTTCATCACGTCAGATTCCAGGGTGATCTATTGTTCCTAGCTTGGACTGGATTTTCTCTCATTCATGTCTTGATGCCTTGAAGTTCAAGCATGTACTAGCTGTTTAACTTATTTTAGCTTCTTAGATACTCTTAGATTTAGTAATTTGAGGATAGATGTTCCTGTGGTGATGACTTCCAGTTTTTGGGAACAATAATTATGGAGCTTTTAGAAGTTATTTAATCGATTTTCATTAATGATTTTTAAGTCTTCCGCATTATATTTTGTTTATTATGGTTGAAATGTTGGGGTTTAGATTGGTTGGTTCGCTCACATAGTAGGATAAGTGTGGGTTCCACTCGCGGCTCGTTTTGGGTCGTGACATTTTAATTAACAAAAAATATCATCCTTGTATGTGAAGGAATGACGTTGATAAAGAAATTAGAGATTTGTGGAGATTCTTTTATCGTACCTTCAACAATTCCAGTAGAAAAAACTAGATGAATAGTCTATTAGCACTGGTTATTTAATCTCCACTAAAAAAACTTATAATAATAAATTAAACATAAGTAATAAAGTATAAAGAATGTACTCCAAAACAACAATTAATAATATAAGCATATTCGGATCTGTATCAATAGAATGAAACGTAATGAAAAATCGAGCCCACCGAATGCAAAGTATTCCTTAAGGGGATTATTCTCGTCTAGTACCTAAGGTTTAAGGGAATAAATATAATGTCATTATAGAACAATTATATTTACTAGTGTATTGATACAAAACAATGATGTCAGTAAATCACTCAATAGGGGCAAAGTTGAAAAAATATTTAAATGTACAAAGGAAAAAGAAGAAGTTCAGAGAAATTCCTATATTTATAAAAAAAAAAACAGAGGGTATTGTGATCAAATGCTTATTGTGTCTTATCGAAACGGTCACAACTCTTCGAAAAAGTTTCAACCCTTCAGAAAGGTCACAACTTTTCATAAAAGTCGCACCTTTTGATAAAAGTCAAAACTTTTCATTCAAGTCGCAACTTTTCATAAAAGTCGCAATTTTTCATAAAAGTTAGAACATTTCATGAAAAAATAAGGCTAGTTTTGAAAATAAAATAAATTAAAAGGAAATTTTGGTTCATGGTGCCACCACGTAGGCGCACTTAGGGTTCTCCATTATATAAATATATGATATAAAAAATAATTAACCACACATCAACAAAAGATTAATTTTATAAGTTAAATTTTATGAATTTTAATAAATATACCTCCTAATTATATAAATTTAACTAGTGAGTTTGGCTGCGCTACGCGCGTTATTAAAAATTTTTGTATAAATTTTATTCAAATATTTCCAATTGAATTTACGCAGAAATCAAACTTCCAATTCAATTATTTTTTTAAAAGATCTTTAATTTATATATTCTTCTATGTTTATTATCACTTAAAAGTTTTTAATCTTTTATAAATATTTGTTAGTGTACTTATAAGTGAAGAAAAACATAATTATTTTCTTAATAGGAAGTAGAGAAAGAAAAGAATTGCAAGAAATTATGTATATATTTTGAGCATATATATTAAATCGTATTTAAACCTTTTTTTTTTTTAAACAAAAAGAAAAACCGTAAATACATATAAAGATATACTAATAATAATAAAAAAAAGAACCATAAAGTGCATTGTCTTTATCAATTTTCCGAACATTGAGAGTAAATGAATCATAAGAGATTTGGAGAAAAACATCATTATACTAATATTTAAGTAAATCAATAAATATTATAAATTATCTTACAAAAATTTTAATAATATTTAATTTGACAATCTCTATAGGGAAAAGGACAAATATATCCCCGTAGTTTTGTAAATGATATGTGTATACCCTTCGTTATACTTTCAGAACATCAGTATCCTTGTCGTCCAAATTTTGGAACATATATACCCTTTAATATAACGGTGGTACACGTGTCTCAATCCTAACAACTAACTTGATATTTGTTAAATTTCTGCCCAAAATTTAAAAAATCCACCCGAATTAATTTTAAAACCCGCCCAAATACATAATACTCATAACCAAAAAATATTAACCAAATCCCCAATTTAAATCACTAAATTTAAAATTAAGCAACTTAAACACTTGTTTAGCAGCATCTTTCCCCATCTTCATCCCAAAATCATATTCAACACTAAATTCTCCAACTTCTCCTCAACTCTCTCGTAGAATAGAAAGACCCATCTTAACAAGCACAAAGACTGATAATAGGATAATAATTTAGTTAAGTAGTAAGGTTAGATTTGTTTAGAGAAAAGATGTGAATGAGAAAAAGAAGGAGTTTTGGGTCGTATGTGGGATCTTAAATTAGGTGATTTTTTTAAAAAAACAAACTCATAATATGAAAAAAAAACTCATACAAGAGTTATTCCTCAAAGCCAATATCAACAACAATTTGTTTAGCATATTGCTTACTGCCAAGTTGATGAGCTTTTCCTTTCTTCTTGTGCTCATTCACAGGGGACATAGGCAAATTAATTCCTTCATTATGATATTGTAGTTGCTACAAAGCCGATCCTGCATCTCTTCTCTAAAGGATTCAAATTTCTCGTGACTAATCACCCTAGTATGGATGTGTCAGGACCCAAAACGAGTCGCGAGTGGCACCCACACTTATCCTACTAGGTGAGCGAACCAACAAATCTAAACCCAACATTTACCAATAGTTCAACTATAATTAACAAAAATAATGCGGAAGACCCAACACTTATTAATGTAACCAAGTAAATAAGCTTCTAAAGTTTAACACTTTATACCCAAAATCTGGAAGTCATCATATCAAGAACATCTATCCTCAAATTACCAAGTCTAAGAGTATTTAAGAAGCTAAAATAAGTTAAAAGATGGTCCATGTCCGAACTTCAAAGACATCAAGACGTGAAGGAGAGAATCCAGCCCGAGCTAGGAATAATAGCTCACCCTTAAATTTGATGTGCTGGAGACTGGCTAGAGTTGAGGGCGAGTCGAAGTCAATGGTGCACTTGCTGCACTCCACAAAACAACAAGAAGAAAATACAAGTAGGGGTCAGTACAAGGAACACATACTCAGTAGGTATCATCGGCCAACTCAAAATAGAAATCAGTATATATTAAACAATAGTATAAAATCAACTACAATACTTAACAGGTGGCAAACAACAAACGTGTGAACCATTGACAACAACACCATAATGGGTACACCATCTATCACAACATCAAGCACACCTATGAGGACTCAGGCCTCCACACCATACTCATTTGGGAAATAGATTCTTTGAGTTTCAGTATATTAAGTTAATTCAAGATTCCTTTCCTTTAATGTTATTGTGTCGAAACGTGACACTCCGATCCCATATATCGTGTCGGAACGTGACTCTCCGATCCAATAACACCGTGTCGGAACGTGACACTCCGATCCAAAATTACCGTTAATTTATCATTTAGTATCACCACTTTTTTCATTCGTTAATAATATTTCATCGAGCCTCCTTTATTCAAGGCATTACTTCGATATAGATGGTTCAAGATTACAACTTCCACATTCTCATAATTTTAGGCCAACCACAAACCACACAATCAAAAACATACAACCACACAATCAAGTACATAGGAGACTTTACCATATCATTCAATACATATCAATTGCTATTTAGAGTTTATCTATCACATAGACATAAACCATAACCTACCTCTACCGAAGAACCGAAATCAAGCAAGCTACCTCCCCAATGCCTTTGCTTTCCTCAATGCCTATGAACCTTTTCAATCTGAAGTCTAAGTCGCTCGCTCCCCTCCTTCGTTCACGCCCTTCTCCTCTTTTTACTTTTCTTGTTACAGATTCTTTTTACCCTAATTATCATATAATCAACTATTAAAGATGATAAAAGTAACCCACTATTTATTTTAAAGTTATCTCCTTTAACCCCCAACAAACTCAATTATAAAAATTACCCCACTAATTTCATAATAATAATTATGGATAGTCCAAAACACCCATTTAAAAATTTTAGCGGAAGTCTGACCAAGTCGGGGTTACGCAGCTTGTGACGGTCCGTCGTATCTACGACGGTCCGTGCTGCAGGTCCGTTGTGAAGTTCAGAGAGTCGATCCAAGTACCTAGATTCTAGAGTTAAAGTGTTTTGGAACGAAGACCCTCGACGGACCGTCGTGCCTATGACGGTTCGTCCTACTTGTCGTCGAGGGTAATGAGGAGAGCAGCAGAAGAAATTACACAAGTATAGGACGACGGAGTCCATCACGGTCCGTCGCGACCATGACGGTCCGTCGCGTGGTCCGTCGACCCAGTCAGTTTTTATCAAAAATAATTCTACTGCTCGAACCGACTAAACAGGTTGTTATTGGATGAACCATCGAGATCTGGTTGTGTCCTCGTTGACGGAATCTGCTTTGGTTGATACTCTTGCTTCAATATTTATCCCTTCTGATCACGCTTCGACGTACAATTATACATCTTGAGTCGTCATCTAGTGGCGGAGCTATGGTTGCCACTTTTATTCTCGCTCTAAGGTGAATTGATTTGGAGATTTGAGTTTATATTATTGGGTCATGGGTACTATGTATTTGGGCGGGTTTCTAGATTAATTCGGGTGGATCTTTTTAATTTTTGGTAGAAATTTAACAAGTATCATATCAGTGGTTAGGATCGAGACACGTGTACCACCGTTAACTTAAAGGGTATATATGCTCCAAAATTTAGATGACAAGGGTACTGATCTCCTGAAAGTAAAAACGAAGGGTATACACATACCATTTATGAATGTTCGGAGATATATTTATCCTTTTTCCCATCTCTATATGTATTTGGATCTTGTGTTCTTTAGGGTGAGAGCCTCTTCATCCTCTCTCTTTTAATTGATTTATCATATGCTCATATTCCTTTTAATGCAGTATATATTGTTATTTATGTATGAACGATCATTGTCCGATGCCATAAAAAAGTTGCAAAATATGTATGAATTTCAAATTCACTGCAATGATATATTTGGAATAAAAAGGTTAAGTTTTGCTTCTATTATTACATCAATGAAGCATAAAAATAGCTCGCAACATTACACTTTCAATGAAGGAGTAGAGAAATGTTTATGAATTTGTAAAGTATATACATTCTCCATTTAATTTTGTTCTTATATTTTGTTCCAGAATTAAGTTATATGAACTTTCACCATATTATATTTAATATATATTCTTTATTAAATTAATATGAGAAATATTGAATCGTATAGTATTTTCGTACAGATGTCAAAATATTTAAATTTCAATTCTAAAATAGTGTATTTACCTTATTCAATTGAGCTTTGAGAATTTGTTAAATAAACAATTAGAAAGATAAAATATGATAAATGAAATGAACGGAAGCAGTTATTACTTAATAATTCAGCAATGAGGTATATGTTATATGTCGAATATATGAGACTCTTTAATGTAGATTATAACCCACAATAATATCAAAAATTATCGAATATATAGTGAGAAATATTTTCATAAAGAGACTCTAAAGTAGTTCTCAACCAAAACAATACATACCTGAATTTGGCCGTAAGAATGAATCCATTTTATTATCCTAAAAAACATAATACATACAGATAAATTTAATCAAAATAGAATATCTAATGTCACTTGAATTTCTCACGATAAAGTATGAAGATGCAAATGTATATATCTATATAAATCTTAATCTAGAATCACTGATATGACATGTCTCTGAGGGTTGGAATTTTATTTATCTTTTTGTGGTTCTTTTTATTTTTTTTCCATTTTAAAACCTAAAATATTATTTAATGTTTTTTTAGAATATTAACGCATAATATTTAATATTCCCTCATTAATCATATACATAAAATCTTCAGTTATCCATTTTCTACAGTAAAAATATTTTCCTTAATTGTAAGATTTAAGAATATTTATTTTTTCCACTTAATTATAGAAGATGAGAAGTTTTTTAATATTAACTTTTGAATACCATATAAACACATATAATTAAGTTGATTACATATCGAATATGATATTGTTTGTAGAAGATGAAGGTCAGACAGATATGATGGTGTTGAGGTATCCATAGATTTTTGTGCGGCTTATTGAAGAAGTAGATTAAATATGAAGTTTTTTAAATCTCTGAAGTTCTTGTCATTCTTCTTAATTTGTTTATTTTCTTTTTTTTAATTAGTGCTAAGTTTATTTTCCTTTTTGATTATTGGGAACAGATCCACTTTTGGGATTGGTAGTTGTACTTATTTTTTGTTTTGTTGATTAATAAACCCTATGGGGCATTTGGTTTTAAAAGAAAAAGAAAAGGAAAGAAAAGATTTCATGTAATATAATTAAAATTTAAGTTTAATTTATAATTAATGACTTCTTTATTTTGTTACATTTTTAACTATTTATTTTCTCTAATCTATGAAATTCCAAAAAAAAAAGAGTTAAAATATCGTATTTTTTATCATTAATAAAATACTTAATTTTTCTAAAAATTTTCTTTTTCTCCTCCTGAATTTCTTTCAATTATTAACACTTCCTAAATTCTGATAAATCTCTTTCACAATCAATTTATAAAAGTTTCAGATTTTTGTAGTTTGTCATTTTTGTCAAAAATTTACTTATAATTTATTCTTTTTAATTTTTACATTTTATCTTTTTTGAGTGGCTGTAGCTTAGATTTTGTTGTGAAAATAAATTTATATATTAAAAGGTAAAAAGAGGAATATAAGGAAGAGAAATATATATTAATGTTTAGGAAAAACTGTAGGTTTTGAATTCGTTCTTTTTGGAAAATTATAACTGGTCATTAATTAATAATTAATCTTTTCTTTTATCTTTTTTTTGGGATTTATCCTTATTTTTCATCATTTACGTGTTATGTTAAAAATTAAAAACCTTTAAAACTCACTTCTTTTATTCTATTAATTATATTTAATACAATATTAAAAAACTAAAAAGTCACTTCTTTAATATAAGCTTGAATGGTATTTATTTTCATTACACTAACAACTTTTTTATTTTCTTAATTTCTAAAGTAATTAATAATCATATTAATATTTTATATTATAGTAATTAAATAAATATATGCTTGGATTTTATATAAATCATCACATTAATTTTTTATTGTTATTTTTTCGAGAGAGGTTGTCAGATTTTGTAAAATCAACACATTTA
This sequence comes from Solanum pennellii, assembly GCF_001406875.1. Lineage (NCBI taxonomy): Eukaryota > Viridiplantae > Streptophyta > Magnoliopsida > Solanales > Solanaceae > Solanum > Solanum pennellii. The sequence continues at coordinate 21,024,305 of NC_028637.1, read as the reverse complement.
TTTTTTTGTTGTTATACTCTATGAGTTCATAATTTGCATATTCTAGTTTGACTCAAAAAGTTAGATGCACACTATTGAATTAAGACAAACTTATTATTAAAGTGGATTTCATTAAAAACTCCAACGATTAATTATGCATTGAATTTATATATTATATTTCGTTTTAAAAAATTAAAGCCTAATGATTATATTGGAAACACATGTTCATCTATACAATACTTTAAAAAATTATTCATAGCTTATCATTTTTTATAATCACGCAAAGCGCGGACAAGTCCAATAGTTAAAAAGAAAATACTGTAAATCTGCAAAGTAAAAATTGATATTATTCCTTTGAGTTCTCTATTTGATAACACATATTCGTACTCCAATTTAGAATAAAATAATATCATAAAAAGAATATATTTAAACAAACTTACCATGCATATCACCCAATATTTTGACTTTTTGTGTGCGTAACATGAGACATTTTAGCCTTTAGGCATAAACCCAACAACTCGTCTCAACAAGTTTGGGGGCCTAAGGCCGAACGTATAAAGAGACCCTATTTTTTACTTGACAATACAAATTTAATAATTATATTATACTACGTCTACTTCTACAAATGAGGTCTAGAGAGTCAAGATAGTACCATTATAAAGTAAGAATTTAAACAATGTAAATTGTTTTCAATAAAACTTATATAATATAAAGTTCGAATAATAAGACACGACTCATTTTTTTTAATAAAATATGATGATATGAAAATAGAGTTATGACAAATTTGATATAGGTATAAGAATTTCAAAATGGTGTTGATTAATATTGGTGCTTGAAATTTGAATGAGACCCCAAAAACTAATTTGATCTTTTTATAAATACATAACAATATATTTTACATAATGTAGAAGGTTTGAATGTTTGAGATGAGACTTTAGAATATTTAATAATCAAAGAATAAAAATAATGACAAGAGAATAAGAAAAGTAAGTATAAGAATACAATACGGTTGATTCATGATAATCGTCAGAATATAAATGAGCTAGACAACAAAAGAGATAGTTTATATATATATATA
>NC_028637.1:21019761-21022948 GCF_001406875.1 Solanum pennellii | reverse complement strand
TATATATATATATATATACATACATAAGGCTAAGCTAATTCTACACATATAAAACTCTTGTAATCTATCTCTGATTTTGTAGTTTTCTTTTAATATTTAGTAACATGCTTTACTTTTTTTATATTTCGATTGTGTAAAAACAAATTCAATTAGGTCAAAAATTGAGATGGATGGTACAAAATAGATGGCTGCTCAGGCTAAGGGAGGTGGAGCTGCTGCCGAAGATAGGGATTCTGATGATTGGCGGACTGAACGTCTTCTCTATACTCGTCAAAGGATTGTCAACAATGTGTAAAAATATTTTTTTAAAAAATTCACCTTGTTCTTGTGTTTATGTTAAAGATTTTGGATCTGAAATCTAGGGTTCTTTTGTGTTTTATCAGTTTAATGTGGAATAAACTGTTTTTTCAGATTTAATTTTTTTTTTATAAAAAAACTCACTTCTCTAAGTGAATTGCGGGATTTCGATTACTTCTACTTGGTGGGGTACTTGGATTATAACTACTTATATTCTTTAGATAAAATAAGTATTAGTCTATCACAACAAAATGTGATGGCAACATATTTTAATACATTTGAGAAGTATTTAGCTAGATTGCATTCTTATCAAGCCTTTCATTTAAAGCTGAACTTTTGTTGACATGGTTGTATAGAATGGAGGACATTAAGAAGAACTTTCCTATCTTTGGGAAAGATAGAGCAGAGGATCTTAGGGAAATTGTAGTAAGGTTTGAGGAAAATATGTGGTCTCTTTTCTATTTATTCATGTTGGTATATATTTGTATTTGTTTTTCAAGTCACCTTGACGCGTTGAATGTATTCTAACTCAAATTTATTTAATATTGCAGTATAATTATCTGTGGAAAGTGTCTTTTAAGATGTTGAAAATTCCAATGGTTTACATTCCAATACTGTGAGTAATAGTCAAAATTCCCATATTCCGGGTAAATAATGAAAGTTTAGGCTTTGTATTTCACATTTTCACTTGAAATTTGAAATTAAGAAAAAGATACTCTTATATTTATTTTTTTCAATTCTATTTATTTATGTTCTCAAATATCCTATATATGTGATGTCGTGCAGACCAACTGAGAATCCTCGTATTTTGAATTTTTTCGCAAAAGTAAACTTTAAAGGAGACTTTGGTTTTTGTAAGTCAATCCAAACACCCATTAAGAATTTTGTTGGAAGCAAACTTTCCTTTTGATATACTCTTTCTTTCCTCTTTTTTCTTTTCTAAAACTTCCTTTTAAAACTGAAAATCCTAAGATATCATAATTGAACCCATATCCTGTGAAACTATTTCTGGGCCGGAGGATAGTAACCAGGAATCAACAGATGAGGATGATTTGGACGTTTAAAAGGAGGATGTCGTAGAGGAGGTGGTGTTTAGAAAGGAGCAGAACTATGTGTTGGAGTCGAACAAAAAGAGAATGTAAAAATTGGGGAAACTAAGGTATGTTTATATTTTTTATTTTACCTTTCCTTTTTTTTTTCTTGAAAGACTTTTCCATATTAAAAATAAAATAGAAACACAACATTATATCATTGATTAATTTATTGATAATGATACAAATTGGATTTTTGCAATTGCTAAGTTGAGTAGCTAGCATAAATACCCAAGGGCACTTATTTACATTTTGTTCTTCGACTCTCCGATCACAAATTTTTTTATCCTTTCTTCTAAATTAATTAATAGTCCATGGCTTGATGACTCATAAGGCATTTTTTGTTCTCATAAATATTAAGATATCTCAATATGAATGCACATTCTAATAATCAATATATTTTCTTTAGCTTCGAACATTGAATTAATAATAAATATAAAATTCAAATAAAAAAGTATTTGAGATTAAAAATTTAAATTAGTAAAATAAAAACATTATGTGATAAATAAATAAAATATATGTATATGTTTTCCATTGTGAAAATGGTTTTTCATAAGTGGTGGGGGTAATGGTTGGTGTTAGTTGTTAATAATTGTGGTGTTAGAGGTGGTTGTGTTGATGTGTTGGGGGTAGTTGTGATGATAGAGGTCATTGTTAGTAAGGATTAACAACAATAGTTCTGGCAGGGGTGGGTGGATACAATTATATTGATGTGGTTGGCGAGTGCAATGGTGGTTGGCGACGGTAATGGTTGTGATGGTATTTGGTGATTGTGAATGGAGTGGGATTGAATACACACGAACAAAATACCTCTAAATCAGATCTCAATAACAAAGACCTATTTAGATTAAATAAGTGCTTAGATTTAATGTATATAAATGCAGTTAATAACATTATGTTTGAACACTCATACCAACATTAAGTACAAACAAAGGAGACCTAAAAATGAAACTTTAGAACACATTGTCTCCTTATTATAATAATTTTCTTTTTTCTGTTTCTAAGGATTATATCAATCGAAACCGACTGTTTGATAATGCTTTGTGCATGTCGTAGACTGTCCTTCCGGAACATTTAATAAGATCATTCGCAACTGAAATATGAGTTAACTTAGGGTCAGCAATTTGTGGAGCATTTGACTTGAATTACCTTTTGAATAATTATCATACTAATGAGGTATTTGTCACGACCCAAAAATAGGTGTGATGGCACTTGTCTTATCCCACCAAGACAAGACAGCCTAAAACCCAATATCTAACAAAGTGCGGAAGTAAATGACAATCCAACAATAATTTCTAGTATGAAACCAAGTCATATAATTCAATCCCCATAACCAGGTTGTCACGTGCACAAGCCTCTAATGTAAACATTAGAATTGAAACAAAATAGAAGTCTAAAATGAAGTTGTCTTTCAAGTAAAAACAAAGTTATAAACTGGAGTAGGAAAGTTCGTTGAGATGACAAGCAGCTACCTCACAATCCTCCCAAGATGCCTCGGAAACGAAGAGAATAGAAGGTATCACAAAGATCCGGGCTCGTAACCTACAAAAAATTGTAGAAGCAAGGGGTGAGTACCAAAACACGCGGTACCCAACAAGCAAACCTCTAAACACATGTTAAGTGAACAAAATACGGGTACTCCTTACGCCCTATCTAAACCTCCACACTACAGCCTAACAGTTTACCAAACACACCACTCAATAACCACAATCTATCAGTTTACACATTCTCAATAACAACTCAATATTCAACAGTCACAAGCTTCACAGAGAAACAATCACAAGATCAGCAAAACACAT
>NC_028637.1:20990933-21010725 GCF_001406875.1 Solanum pennellii | reverse complement strand
TATATATATATATATATATATTTATATATAAGTATAACCTACCATTAGATTAAAAATAGTGTCATAAGATATAACATTGATAGTTGAAAATTAAAGAAATAATGTACAAAAAAGAGACACTAATTATTATCTATATCTAATTACAAGTAAACCTATAATGAAGATTCCTTTTTTTGCCAAAAGGTCTAAAATGTTATTTTTCTCGTGTGATTAAAATTATTCTTTTTGTTGATGGACTAAAAATATGAATAATTTATTTTTAGCAATATTAATTCTTAGTATTAATGTATGATAAATTTCCCCTTTTAGTTATTAGCGCTTTGTTGTTTCTCAAGAAGAAAAAGTTGCATGATAACCATCAGTGAGAAAGACAAATTCCTTAGCAGTAGTGGTGATGATGATAACTCTGAACGTTATATTCATTTAAAACTCACCTCATCAAAAAGAGAAGATTGAGACAAAATGTGAAGAAACTAGCTTCATTGATAGAATGAACAGCTTCCTAACACTCTTATTGTTCAAATCCTTTCTCGATTGTCCATATTATATACCTTTTGGAATTACTATTCCCTCTTAACATTGGAAATACTTCGGAACTTCTGTTGACAACATTGTTTATAACAACAAGGAGTATTGTTATTCACATGGCTTGGGGGTACACAAATTCATTTCCTTAACGGACAATAGAAGTCCAAAAGTATTTACAATGTTTAGAGAGAATAGATATTCTGAAGGCATCTTTTGTGGTCAATCGAGAAAGAATTTGAACAATAATAGTGTTAGGCAACTGACTGATTCTATCAATGAGGTTAGTTTCTTCACATTCTATCTCAATTTGTTTTGAGGTGATTTGTCAATAAAAAAAACTTTCGGAATTTCCATCATCACCACAACTACTAGGGAATTTGTGTTTCACACTCATGGTTGTCATGCTACTTTTTCTTTTTGTGAGAAACAACAAAACGCTGATAACTAAAAAAGGGAGAATTACCATACATAAATAATGAGAGTTATTGTTTTTTAAAAAGAAATATTCACATTTTTAGTCCATCGATAGAAAAAATAATGTAAATCACATAAGCAAAGTAACATTCTGGACATTTGGCAAAAAATAAAATAAAAAACATCTTCATGATAAGTTTACTTGTAATTTTCTATAGACCATTAATGGTGTATCATTTTTGTTTATTATTTCTTTAATGTTTAACTAACAAAGTTATATTTTATGATACTATTTTTTAAAGTAATTTTATGTGACACTTTTATATATATGTATTTTAATTAAGAATTTCTTTTATATATAGGGGTCTTGAGAGGGAAAATCAAAAAGGATATTACAAGGTGAGGAACATTACACTCACCAAAGAATTCTCTTAACTCGACAATTCATCTCTTGGAATGTCAAACTGCATGAATATAGTAAACATACATATGACTATTTTATACAGATGAATCTCTTTAAGATATCACACGTTTATATTGACCTTTTATATTTTTCATGGGCAAAAATAATATAAACGAATTTTGAAGAATCTCCTAGTTCTTTAATATATTTTGAATAGATAATATGCATATCTTTAGAATTCCATTATCATTCGTGATTCATACTTAAATATTATTTTATCAGAGAAGTTATTTTGACACAAAGGGTGAACCCTTGTCCCCTATCCTAAAACTAAGCTCGAGAGAGTAAGTGGGGTAAGGCATAGGCTAGCCTTTATTCGGCAAACGGGTGTCCGAGAGGAACACATTTGAAACGTGGCAAGTTTTTCGAGAGGGAACTTATTTCCATCTAAAGTTTAGACTAGTCACAATTATCTCACAGATTTCCTAATCATGTACCCAACTACTTATCTCAACAAATAATAGGATGACTTAGAATGACAAGAAGAAAATTGGTAGACGAAGGTAGAGAACAGGAAGTGTTTGTGGGCTTCGCATTTCATGAGGAGTTTTAGTCACTAACCTTAAATTATCATACCTTTTCACTCAGCCCCATGACAAGCATTAGACACCTTTTTGATCCCGAGTAACCCAAATCGAAGATTTATTTGAAAATGAGGGGAAACCTATGGGGGAAAACATGTATTGTTCTTCCTTGTAAGTGTTAGTGTTGAATATTATTCATGATCTTAAAATGATTTACTTATGTGTGTGAATATGAAATTATTCTTTGTGTTAGGGCAGTCTGATATTGTTGTTAAGCTTGAACTTGCATTAGTAGTAAATATTGTGAGCATGAGAATCTTTGTTAATGGTGTGTCACAACATGAATCTTTGAGTACACAATAGATCTTTGCATGAGTATTTGAATCTTGTTATGTACATTTATGATTGAGTCTTGTTTAGCACTATTTTAGACATCCTTTTTGAACTGTTTAACTTGCGTTTTACTTTAGGACAAGAAAAATATTAAGTTGAGGGTGTTGATGAGTCCTCAAATTGAACTTATTTAGGGTTTTATTTTAATATAAATGGCGTCCTATAATGCTTATTTAGTCTCAATATCTGATGAAAACTCTTATACTTCAGGTATTTGAAGTTGTAATGAAATCATGAACACTTATATGTAAAAAGGACCAAAAAGGTTGCAAAGAACGTAGAAGCTGAAGCCAGAGCATCGCCAAGCACACTTGGACAGTCGTTGAGTAGACGTACACCGCCCTTTGTTCCAAACATGCGAAGCCCTGAAGGAAATGGAACAAAAAGCGATGAAAGGATCAGTTGGCACATCGCCGAACGAGTTTGCGAAGCAATGCTACACCGCCCAATGCTCCAGAACACGAAGATGTTCATTATTTGTATATTCTAGTTTGACTCAAAAAGTTAGATGCAAACTATTGAATTAAGATAAACTTAAGAAAGTGGATGTCATTAAAAACTCCAAAGAATAATTATGCATTGAATCTATATATTATTTTTTTGTTTTAAAAAATTAAGGCCTAATGATTATATTGTAAACACATGTTCATCTATACAATACTTTATATAATTATTCATAGCTTATCATTTTTATAATCACATAACGCGCGAACAAGTTCAATAGTTAAAAAAAACTATAAATCTGCAAGTAAAAATTAATATTATTCGTTTGAGTTCTCTATTTGATAACATATAATCGTACCCCAATTTAGTATATAATAATATTAAAAAGAAGTACAAAGAATATATTTAAACAAAGTTACCATACAAAACACACAATATTTTGACTCTCTATGTCTGTAAAATGAGACATTTTAGCCTTTAGGTATAAACCCAACAATTAGGGTCGTCTCAACAAGTTTGGGGGCCTAAGGCCGAACGTATAAAGAGACCCTATTTTTTAGTAGACAATACAAATTGAATAATTATATCATAGTCCGTCTAGATATACAAATGAGGTCTAGAGAGGCAAGTTACTAGTATTATAAAGTAAGAATGTAAACAATGTAAATTATTTTCAATAAAATTATATAATATAAAGTTAGAATAATAAGAAACAAATCAATTTTTAAAAAATATTATTATATTGAATAAGAGTTATGATGAATTTGCTAAGTAGATATAATAATATTAAAATGGTGTTGATTAGTGTTGGTACTTGAAATTTTAATAAGATATCAAAAACAAATTTGATCTTTTTATAAATACACAACAATAGTATTTACATAATGTAGAAGGTTTGAATGTTTGAGATGACATTTTAGAATATTTAATAATGAAAGAATAATAGTGACAAGAGAATAAGAAAAGTAAGTATAAGAACACAATACAGTTATGGGGGCCCAAAAAAATTGCGGCCCAAGCGATTGCTTTAGTGGCCTTATGGTCGAGACGGCCCTGCCCTTAAGACTAAGCCCTTTCTACACTTATAAAACTCTTGTAATCTATCTCTGATATTTTAATTTTCTTTTAAATTAGTAACATGTTTTTTTTCTATTTTCATTGTGAAGAAACAAATTCGGTTAGGTTAGAAATTGAGATGGATGGTACAAACTAGATGGCTGCTAAGGCTCAGGGAGGTGAAGCTGCTGCCTGATATAGAGATTCTGGTGATTTGCGGACTGAACGTCCTCTCTATACTCGTCAAAGGATTGTCAACAATGTGCAAAAATTTTTTAAAAAAATTCACCTTGTTCTTGTGTTTTTGTTAAATATTTCGGATCTGGAATCTAGGGTTCTTTTGTGATTTATCAGTTAAATGTGGAATAACCTGTTTTTTCAGATTTAATTTTTTTAAAAACTCACTTCTCCATGTGATTTGTGGGATTTCTATTACTTCTACTTAGTGAAGTTATTGGATTATAACTATTCATATTCTTTAAATAAAATAAGTTTTAGTCTGTCACAGCAAACTGTGATGTCAACATATTTTAATATATTTTAGAAGCATTTATCTATATTGCATTCTTATCAAGCCTTTCATTTGAAGCTGAACTTTTATTTATATGGTTGTATAGAATAGAGGACATTAAGAAGCACTTCCCTATATTTGGGAAAGATAGAGCAGAGGATCTTAGGGAAATTGTAGTGATGTTTGAGCAAAATATGTGGTCTAAACTCTTTTCTATTTATTCATGTTGGTATAAGTTTGCATTTTTCGTTTTTCAAGCCATCAGGCTTTGTATTTAACATTTTCACTTGAAATTTGAAATTAAGAAAAAATCCTCTTATTTTTATCGTTTTATTTTCTATATATTTATGTTTTCAAATATACTATATATGTGGTGTCGTGCAGACCAACATAGAATCCTCATATTTTTAATTTTTTCGCGAAAGTAAACTATAAAGGGGACTTTTCTTTTTTTAAGTCAATCCAAACTCTCACTAAGAGTTCTATTGGAAGCAAACTTTACCTTTGATATACTCTTTCTTTCCTCGTCATCTTTTTCTTGCCTAAAACATCATTTTAAAACTACTTCTGGGTCGAAGGATAGTAACGAGGAAGCAACAAAGAAGGAGGATTAAGACGTGTAAAAGGACGATGCCGTATAGGAGCTGGTGTTTATAAAGGAGCAAAACTATTTGTTGGATTCGGAAAAAGAGAGAATCTCAAAATTGGGGAAACTAAAGTATTTTTGTATTTGTTATTCTACTAGTCCATTTTTTTTCTTGAAAGACTTTTCCATATTAAAATAAAAGGAAAAAACAACATTACATCATTGATTCATTTGTTGATAATTATACAAAATGGATTTTTTCAGTTGCTAAGTTGAGTAGCTAGCATAAATACACAAGGCCAATGATTTATATTTTGTTGTTTGACTCTTCAATTACCATTTTTTTAAATCCTTTCTTCTGAATTAATAACTAGTCCATAGCTTGAGGACTCATAAGGCATTGTTTGTTCTCATCAAGATTATGATATCGCAATATGAATGCACATTCTAACGATCAATATATTTTCTTTAGCTCCGAACATTGAATAAATCATAAATATAAAATTCAAATAAAAAAGTATTTAATATTAAAAATATAAATTAATAAAATAAAAAATATTATGCGATAAAGAATTAAAATATCTATGTTTTCTAGTGATTATGAAAATGGTTTTTCATCAGTGGTAGGGGTAATGGTTGGTGTTAGTTGTTAGTAATTGTGGTGGTAGAGGTGGTTGTGTTGGTAGAATTTAGTTGATATTAGTAGTTGCCGGTGCTGTTAGTGGGGGTTGAAGAGCATGTAGTGGTTGATAATGTGTTGGTGGTAGTTGTGATGATAGAAATCATTGTTAGTAAGGATTAACAAAATTAGTTCTGGTAGGGGTGAGATGGATACAATTATATTGATGTGGTTGGCGAGTGCAATGGTGGTTGGCGAGGGTAATGGTTGTGGTAGTGTTTGGTGATTGTGGTGGAGTGGGGGTGAATATATACAAACAAAATACCTCTTAATAAGATCTGAATAACTAAGACCTATTCATATCAAATAAGTGCTTATATTTAACGTAAACAAATGTAGTTAATAACATTAGTTTTGAACACTCATACCAACATTAAATAGAAACAAAGGAAACCTAAGATGACACTTTAGAACACATTGTCTCCTTATTATGATATTTTTCTTTTTTCCGTTTCTAAGGATCTGTCAATCGAAACCGACTATTTTATCATGCTTTCTGCGTGTCGTAGACTGTCAGAAAATTTGAGGAGCATTTGAGTTGAATTAAATTTTAAATAACTATCACTAATTAGGTACCTGAAGCTCGCATGAGGTTTCAGAAGTCATTGTATTCTTGAGAGCATATTGCCTACATATTATGATTATTTCCGTTTTTCCCGTTGTAAGGATTATTGCATTTGAAATCAACTGGCTTACCATGCTTAATTTATATCGTATACTATGTCCTTTTGGGATATTTGAAAGGAGCATTTGAAACTGAAATATGAGATTAATTTTGATTCAGCAAATGCTTCTATTATTTGACTTGATTTATCTTTTGAATTAGTATCCTCGTACCCTCTAGAAGCAACCCCTAACACCTCCTCACTACTTTGTCTATTCACCCCTAATCATGTGTCCAAATGATCTAGTCTCTATTCCCTAATAAAAGGCCACTCACATGTTTATCGAATAAAGTCATATATCGCACATGACAAACTTTTATGTGGATATTTTGTACCCGACCCTAAATTAATTGATATGACACCAAATATGCCATATTGTTGGTCAGACGCATAACAGTGATATTCTATACACTATATCATATCCTAGACCAACACTTAATTTTATTATCATAAGCACTGATTTAGCTATTTATCAAAGATATTCAATGTCAAACTAGATAGCTTGGGTACAAATAAACATTAGTGAAATATATGTATGTATATACGTATGTATATATGCATGTATAAATAGTGTCATAAAATATAACTTTGATAGTTGAAAGTTAAGGAAATAATGAACAAAAAAGAGACACTATTAATTATCTATTATTAATTTAAACAAATTCATTTTCTTGATTTGTATCTTCAATTTTTGGAAACTTATAAAGTTCTTGCCAACAGGTCTAGAATGTTACTTTGTTTGTGTGATTAACATTATTCTTTCTATTGATGGACTAAAAATATGAATAATTCATTTTTAGAATAACTAATTCTCAGTATTAATGTATGATAAATTTCATCTTTCAGTTATTAGAAAAAAAAAGTTGCATGACATCCATCAGTGAGAAAGACCAATTACTTAGCAGTAGTGGTGATGACGGAAACTCTGAATGTTATTTTATTAAAAACTCACCTCATAAAAAAGATAAAATTGAGAAAAAATGTGAAGAAACTAGCCTCATTTATAGAATCAGCAGTTGTCTAACGCTCTTATTGTTCAAATCCTTTCTCGATTGTCCATATTAGATGCCTTTAGAACGACTATTCCCTCTAAACATCAGAAATACTTCTGGACTTCTATTGATAACATTGTTTATGACAACAAGGAGTATTGTTATTAAAATGGCTTGGGGGTACACAAATTCATTTCCTTAACGGACAATAGAAGTCCAAAAGTATTTACAATGTTTAGAGAGAATAGATATTCTGAAGGCATCTGTTGTGGGCAATCGAGAAAGAATTTGAACAATAATAGTGTTAGGCAACTGACTGATTCTATCAATGAGGTTAGTTTCTTCACATTCTATCTCAATTTGTTTTGAGGTGAGTTGTCAATAAAAAAAAACATTCGGAATTTCCATCATCACCACAACTACTAGGGAATTTGTGTTTCACAATCATGGTTGTCATGCTACTTTTTCTTTTTGTGAGAAACAACAAAACGCTAATAACTAAAAAGGGGAGAATTACCATACATTAATAATGAGAGTTATTCTTTCTTAAAATGAAATGTTCATATCTTTAGTCCATCTATAGAAAAAGTAATGTTAATCACATAAGCAAAGTAACATTCTGGACCTTTTGGCAAAAAAAAAGCATGTTCATGATAAGTTTACTTGGAATTTTGTATAGACAAACAAGTCCTTTTTGTTTATTATTTATTTAATTTTTAACTAACAAAGTTATATTTGATGACACTATTTCTTAATCTAATTTTATGTGACACTTTTATCCATATCTTTTTTAAAGAATTTTTTAAAAATATAGGGGTCTTGAGAGGGAAAACGAAGAGGAGATTACAAGGTGAGGAACATAACCCTCACCAATGAATTCTCTTAACTGGACAATTAATCTCTGTGAATGTCAAACTGCATGTATATAGTAAACACACATAATACTATCTTATATAGATAAATCTCTTTAAGTTATCACATGTTTTTATTGACCTCTTATATTTTTCATGATAGCAAACAATATAAAAGAATTTTGAAGAATTTCCTAGTTCTTCAATATATTTTGAATAGATAATATGCACATTTTTAGAATTACATTATCTTTCATGATTAATACTTAAATTTTTTATCAAATCGGTAATTTTGACATTATTGTTCACTTCCTTTAGGAAAGCTTATGAATTGTTATTTCCTTCATGGAAATAAATAGAACATACAATAGAAAGCAGCCAACAAGATTCATTTCTCCCACCTTAAAATGTTACTTTACTAAAGTTGTTCTAGATATTTCTATTCACGATAGGTACATATTGCAGTAACTTTCAGACACAAAATAAAATGTGTATGCTTTGTTATTTTATCTCTTCAATAGGCAAACAGTGGTATATATTTTATTCATTTCGGGAATGAAACCTTATTATTTGAATGTGCTTGATATATAATATTCAACAATAGCTCATTATTTTTTTCAAGCACAATGTGAGATTGTTTCAGAATATTTTTCGGAATTTTTTCTAATTATTATTTCTTCATGAGAAAAATTTGAAGTTTTACAATTTGAAGAATGTAAGTTGATGAGTCCTCAAATTGGACTTTTTAGGGATTTATTTTAATAGAAACTTAAATCTCATGAGCATCGCCAAGAAGACTTGGCGAGTTACCGTTTGTTCCAAACATGTGAAGACTAGAAGAAAGAAGATCAAAAGGCAATGAAAGGAGTAGTCATCGTATCACCACACAGGTTCACAAAATAATGTAATACGACCCAATGGTCCCGAATACGAAGATGTTGAATGCAAGCACAAAATAGCGATGAACTAGAAGAAGAGTGATTCATCGAGTAGTTCCACGGCCACGACAAACCTCGTAGAGTGGTTTCCCGAAGAACTTAATCTGAAATCTATAAATACTAGCTGTAGGTTTTATTTTTAGAGATACGAACATTTTTATAGGTTAGAGGCTTTAGATTATTTTTCTTCATATATTCTTTGAAGAGGGTTTTGTGGGAGACTTGAAGAAGGAAGGGTTTCATTTTTTCCATGTTGGAAGTGGGTCTTCTCTATTCATTTTCCTTTGCTCATATTAAGGTTTGATTTCTTATTCCCATATGATTTCATTATCATTATAGGTGCAATTTTTTATTGATTAATGTGTGGCTAAAAAACACATTCTTGGGGTGTGATTTAGCGAATTTGTGTTTATATTATTGTTGGATCTTGATTTGTGAGAGGTTAGATGTATTTTAATGGTGATTACAACTAGTGGTTGTGGTTTAACTTAATTTGTTTGTAGTTGCAGATATAAACTAACCCATGTGTTTTCGTCTTTCCCGAGAGAGAGATCGTGAAACCAAAATTTCTAGACTAATGCCCTACGGAGTGGGTCAACATGAGGTTCAGCCAGAGAGGGTGAACCCTAGTCCTGTATCCTTACATTGAGCTCAAGAGAGTAAGTGGGGTAAGGCGTAGGGTAGCCTTTATTCGGCAAATGGGTGTCCGAGAGAAAATCATTTGAAACCCGGTTAGTTCTATGATAGTCACTATTATCTAAAGTTTAGGATAGTCACTATTATCTCGCAGATTTCCTATCAATCATGTACCCAACTACTTATCTCAACTTGTATTGCGGTCACACCCCAAGAACTTTTCCCCATGCTTGATTCACTTTCTCATTTTTATAATTATTACTATACTTGTGACAAAAACCGCCATCATTATTTGATACATTATTGTCACCCCTTTAATTTACTATATTTTTATTCATTATTCTCTTTAGCGATGACTAATTCGAATGAAGTTCTAATTTAATTAATTTTTCTCGAAACCGCTCCCTTAGGACACGACCTCAACCATTTGATGGGTTACTAAACTATCGACGATCAGAGACACTCATACCGGATGGTAGTTTCATATGCCATAATAAGAAACAAAATTGCGCCACCGCCGAGGAGCGGTGTCACGTGAAAATGCATTTCAATAGAGTTTTTATTGTTATTAGTGGTAGTTTACATACTTATTTTTCATTTTTGGTTTTAAGTGTTTGTGTTGTAAGCAGGAACTATGAGTGTAAATGGCAGTAATGGTAGCCAAGTTGGCCACCAAATGTCAGTGACCCCCATCTTATGGGAGGTAGTGGAGCCATAAGTTTATCCCTGCCGGGGGGAATGCAATGTTTCATAAAACGAGCAATATGTTGCAGCTCTAGCAACTAAAATGAATCTTCAGTGGATTGGCTCATGAGGATCCCCACGAGCATTTTAAAATTTTTTTAATTGTTTATGGGCCATTCTCTTTCAAATAGCATCTCTCAAGAGTCAGTTAGACTATGATTATTCCCATTTTCCCTGATGGGGGAAGCTCTTAAGTGGTTAGATGAATTAACCCAAAATTTCATCACTTCATTTGAAGAGCTAGTTACCGCATTTAGTGTTTGATTTTTTTCTCCCTTGAAGATAATGACTATTCGAGATAACATTCAAAGCTTTAAGCGCCTGAATGGAGAGCCTCTGCATGAAACTTGGCTAAGGTTCAACAAGATGGTGCTACAATGCCCAACCTATGGTTTGCCTGATAGTGAACTCCTTCAGTACTTTTACCGGAGTTTAGATTCGGTAAACAAAGGTGTCGCTGACCAACTCTCACCTTGAGGCTAAAGCAACAACTATACCCAGTAGAAGCTCAACTTCTTTATGGAATGACAAACATCAACAAGGTACGGTACACTCGCAAGTATCGGGTCTCTCCTGTCACATTTAAGCTATCAAAGGAGAAGATTTAAAAAAACAATGAGGGAGAACAAAACATGGAAAAGATTATGACACATCCTCATATTCTTTCAAAGAACGTCATGGGGAACTTTGCCTGTAGTGCAAATGTCATGGGGGTCTATAGCAATTCTCTCCAATCATGCTATAGTTTGTGCTATAGGCCTTTGTCGAAGTAGTAGAAGAAAAATCATTTCGCTAATTCCAAGCGAAAATATCTAATATTCTCAAGTAGCATAAAAGATAAAAATCACTTTAATTGTGCTTGTTCCATCCCAATCCTTCTCTACGAGTAGGAAAAAAGATATATTATAGTTACAATCAAAAGATGGAATTTTTTTACACTTCTATGAATATGAATCTTTGTGATTGTGTATCGCCATATAGAATAAAAACATACATATCTTTTGCTATTTGTTTTTCTAATATGTTATATATGTATCTTTGTTTGGACATGTGATATTAATATTACTGATTAAGTTTCTTTTTTCAAATCTTCATAGTACATGCAAAAAATTCATTAATGGTCTGGGTGGAATGAAGAAACTCCAAAAGTTGATGTTGAAGATTATATCCCCCATGACATTTTCATTCAAATTCTCTCAGATTGCATCCCCCGAATAAATATTAAACTGTCGAAATAATTTGCTATTGTATATGATTGACATTTGTTGTTCAAACAGCGATTGCAAAATTGATAGCATCCAAAAAATAAATCTTTGTTAGATCAGTTTGTCCCACTTCATAGTCTTCTTATATCCTATGATAAATCTTTTGCAAAATACATCTTGAAAGATCTTATTATCCAACATCACAAGGCTGAAACTAGTAAAAGATAAAATTATTCTGATGTATTTGTTGTACATTATGCATAATATATATTTTTTATGTGAAGTCGATAAATATTATACATAAATTAAAAAAATACAATGATTTTGATATAATCACATTAACCTTCATTAAATGTTAAACCATCATAATTCCAGGTTATATTTTCTTTGTTTCTTCACTTTTGGGCATCACAGTACTCCTCGGATGTATTTGTACTCTCTTCTATGTTTCTATATATTGCCAGACTTACCTTTTTTTCTTCTTTGATCTAGAGAATTAATAACCTTTATTGGTTCTACAAGAACTTAAGAGATTGAAGCTTTAACGATGTCATTTCAAAACAAGAAAAGATTGAAGTTGTTGTGATGGAAGAAGGAAATTCTCATGTATAAGGAGATGGGAGGACCTTCATATTGATATCCTGGTGAAGATATTCCAGTCCTTCAACCGTTTCCAATTAATCTCTTAATTCCTCAAGTTTGTCCTGCTTGGCAATCGGCTAGGTCAGACCAACGTCTCTGGAAAACGATGGACTTGTTTGTAATGCAGTAAATTTTTATTAGAGTGTCAATACCTCCGTATATATATGTCGACACTCCATCTCGTGAAAAATTGACCCGCATCCTAAAGATTTCTATGACCCTTAGTCGTGGAAACATTGAAATTGATCTTCCATTACAATTTGTATGTTCAGAACAATTAGTTGAATTATACTGCCAAGAGCTATTTCCCTCATAATTTAAATCTCTTCTTTTCATATGTCCACATCGTAAACTCCTTGTTATGCCTGCTTGGGAAAAAATAGAAAACCAAGGGATACGTAGATCTTTTTATGAGAGGAAAGATCTTAAATCACTGTGATGCCTAGTTTATAAGAACCTGCATATGTTATTGAGAAAATTAGAAGGAGTTGGAAGAAAATTTCCGAGCTCAAGATTATGACTCCCTGCGATATACTACTTGCATTTGCACTGGTCTCACTTCTTCCAAACATGAAACTGTTGAGTGTGAGGTTTACAGAGTTATCTAAACCTTCTTTAGTTATTGTTGGGATATGCATTGTTTTGATAAATGATAAAATACATGGAATAAATTGGCAAAGTCATCTGAAGAGAACTGTTTCAAAAAGGACTTCTATATTATGAAAGTGCTTCATTACAAGAAGAACTCTAAATGGAATCAAGTGGTTAAGCGAATGAGGATTCAATGGAGTAGAAGGCTTCAGGATACATGAGCATAAATAGAAGAAGAGGCGTTCAGAATAATCTCGCAATTCCAAAGCAAAACAATTGAGAGATTGATTTTCGAAGTTCTGCTGATCAAAGAATATAGAAGAAAAAATCTAGGAAGCTTTCTTAGTATTTGTGACTTTTTTTTTATTTCTAGATCAGTGATTTATAAATTGAATTTAGGATCTTAGTCTTCAAGTTGAGGGCAACTCGAAGACATTGGGAACACATACCTTGGAGGTGTGTGGTAGAATTGAAATTAAATAGTTGATCTTTAGTTTAGATAAATTCTTGCAATATCTTTTGTTTGTTGAGGCTCGTTGTCATTTAGGGAAGTTGGGGTTAATGTCAAGGTTTTTACACCTTTTAATCCGGGTGTTCCATGTAATATACTTTGTTCTTACTTTATTGCCTTTATAACTTCTGTGAAACACGTTAGGCATGTTAGTTGACTTAAGTAATTTAGGATTAAGATAATTGACGTTGTTTAGAATTTCAATTGGTATCAGAGCAAGATTATCTTTTACAGGTTATAACTTACGATAAAAGATCGAGATGAATTGTGCACCACCCATTGGTCACAGCGAAGGACAGTCAATTATCAGACCCCCAATGTTTAATGGGTCTAACTTTGGATAGTGGAATATGTGTATGGAAGATTTAAATTCAAGAGGAAGACTGTGTTGTGGGATAGATAACGATTGGATCTATCATTCCTATGAAGACTGTTGATGTAGTTCAAGTACCAAAAGTAAGTGTTTACTTCACTGCGGATGATTTATCATCCCTCAATAAAAATGGTAAGACCAAAAACATTCTTATTTGCGGTATTGGACAAGATGAGTACAACCGAATTTCAAACTTTACTACTGCCAAACAAATCTAGGATGTACTGATTCATTCTCATGAGGGAACAAGTCATGTGAGAAAACTCAGAGTAGCTATGCTATTTACTGAATATGAAACTTTCAAATATGAAGGATATTGAGTTTCTGCTAGAAATAATTACTAAACTCATTAAGTTGATAAATGAATTGTCATCATTAGGAAAAGTTCTTACGAGTGAAGAACATCTTTACAAGGTGTTAAGGATTCTTACACAGAACAAATAGGATGTAAAAGTAACTGCTATAAGAGAAGATAAACACATCTCCATCATGACACATGATGAACTTGTGGGGAATCTCAGAACGAATGAGATAAACATGGATGATCTTAAAGAAGGAGGAAATGCTTAATTATACGCCATTCGCCTTGAAAGTGTCGGATAGGGAAGATACTGCGTATGATAACGATTAAATAGAACTTCTAGCAATAGTCTCTTAGACGTATCTCAAGAACGAGAAGGGAAATAAAAAGAAGGAAACCAATTAGAAGAAGTGGGTAAATGATAAATCTCAAAATGATTGTTACAAGTGTGGCAAAACTGATTATCATGTTAAGAATTGTCCATAATGGGAACTGAATTGGAGGGAAAAAAAAGATAGAAAAAGGAAGAAAGAAAAAAGAGGAATGTGCAGTGGTTTCTTGTTAGGGTTCTGAAAATGAAGAATTCGATGATGAAATAGATGAAACAACTTTCGTGGATGTATGAGATTGAGATATCGAAGATGATGTAAACTCAAAGGTTAGTATTATTGATCAAAAAGAAAAACTGCATCTTTTTTAAAAATATAAGTTGACCGGATTAATGAACGTGCTAATTCATGACTTCCAAGAATTAACATGTGAAAGAAATCAGTTGTTTAAAGTCTTTGTAGACCAAAAATTGTAGTATATGGAACTCAAAGATGATAAAATTGTAACTGACAGACAAAACATTTGTTTGAAAAAACATGTTGTAAAACATGAGTCATCTAACCTAGATGTAAAATCTGGAATTGTAAAGATGATAATTACTTGAAAAAGGAAAAGAAAAAATTAGTGAAACTGAAGAAAACGTGAAAAAGGAGTTGAAAAAAAAATACAAAAAGCAATTATTATTTTTTTTGAAAAAAGAAAAGGTGAGGAAATAAATGCAGAAATCTTTTTGATAAAAGTTAAGCTTGAAAAAGCAAATAGATGGACTAACTCATCAAGAATTGTCAAACAATTGAGTGAGAAAAATCACAATGAGAGAGAAGGTATTGACTTTCATAATGATACAATTGTCACAACTGATTTGTGCTATATCTAAGCAAACTCGGGCATCCTACAACTACATGTCGTGTCTCCAAAAATTACAGAAACAAAAATGTTAAAATAGAAACTAACAAACATGTTAAACTCAACAACAATGGATGCCAAAATGATCAAATAAATCTTATTCACCCCTTCAATCATCAGAAAGGACCCAAGCTTGTTTAACTAAAACTAATCTTTAAATGTTTGAAGGTAAAACTTAAAGGAAGCAAGCACTGGTACATGGATAGTGCTTGTTTGAGATAAATAAATACAAACAAATACTTTATGATATGCACATAATTCATTAGTTTGCACTATTTTTCATTTTTACATATCTAAGGTGTTGGCCTTGTTACACACCTAAAACACTGTTGAATGCGTCAGTAATAACAACAAAAAAAAGTGAACTTTTCTATGATTAAATAGAAATAAAATTGTATTAATCATAATAAATAATATTATTATATTTTTAAAATGTGTCTAATAGTTTTTGCAATACATATTCAACTAAAACACATATTTATTTTATTATGGTAGTACATCACATCATCTCGTCTATTCCTTCTACGCCATTTTGTTGAAAACTTAGATGACGAAAGAGTTTCCTCCATGTACACTTATAAGTGATTCCTCCATAATATATTAGTGTATATGGAGAAAACTCTTTGGTCATCTATTTTTTTAGCAAAATTGTGTAAAAGGAATAAACGAGGTGATGCAGCGTACTGCAACAATAGAATAAATATGTGATACAGTTTGAATATGCTTTGCAAAAATTATTGACACATTTTTAAAATATAATAATATTATTAATTATGATAAATACAATTTTATTTCTCTTTATGCTTTGGAAAGTTCACTTTTTATGATAAATACAATTGATTTGTTTATTATATTGAATCAATTGTTGTTCTCTACAATGTATGACTTGAATTATATGATGGTGATATGATTCTAGCTAAATTTCATTTTGACATGTAATGAATTTATTTCCGTCTTTTATCATGTGTTCATCTATACGTTGATTGCTCAATTTGTATATCATCACTATTTTTAAAGATGTTAAGTCAGACTTGAAATTCTTGTTTTCTGATTTTAATAAATTTTGAATGACTAGTAATAAGATTGACAACACATTTGTTGTATTTTTTATTTTACACTATTTCTTTATTTGTCACAAAAACATTTCTTCTCACTTTTTTGTCTCCTTATAAACCAATTATTTCCTTCTGTTTATTTTATGATTCTGATTGATAATACATATAACAATGTTTAATGTATGCAAAGCTTAATGATGACTCCTTTTTTGATTCGTAATTCTTAAAAAATAGATTATTATCCTATTTAATTTATCTCAACAAAATGTATTAGAGTACCTTTTGTCAGATTCGTAGAGGTGGTCACTATAATTTCCTTACTTTTTTCAACTATGATCTCATTAGTATGGAAGAAAAGATTTACTTTGTACGAGCATGGAATATTAATTCAAATATTTCGTTCATGTATCTTGCCTTTTGTATTTTTTTCGTAATGTATTTCTATATGATCGAATACAAAAGTAAAAAGACAAAAGAACGTCAAATAGAAAAACAAATCTGAAGAACATGGTACAAACAAATTCGATATAAGAGGATTTTTCCAAGAAGATATTACCTAACAAACAAAAGAAACAAACTATCCAGGGTACATAATTTATTAATTCTACATCTTACACTAACTTGTATTATCTCAATCCATTTTACATGTTAAAATGAACAAGAGTTAATTGTAAATTTAGTAATTACGCATCATGAATAGCTTGTTGCTTTTTGTTTGTTAAGTTTATAACTCTCTTGTTCCTTTCTAGATTTGCATATTATAACTTTTATACTTCGATTAGATAGAACATATACGGTAAAAAGCTAATAGCAAGATATATCGACCAATTATTTAAACTAACAATTCATGATCATACAAAGTACGACTTTTTCTCGAGATTAGTGAATTGAAGTTGAAAAATTACAAAAACACGATTGACCAATGCTAGAAACGTAAAAAAAAATACTTTAATTGGAAAGATTGAATCCAAAGTAGTGGAAGAAGTATACCATGTGGACTGAATAAAGCATAATCTCCTCAGCATCTTGCAAATATGTGATAAAAGTTATAAGGTAATTTTTACTTCTGCAGGTTGTAGGGTTGAAAAACTAGATACAAAGGAGGTTATCTTAATAGCCAAGAAACACATAAATGTGAACAAAGCTGACATCATGGGGATGCCAGACAGTAGTATGAAGTGCCTCAAGGCATTTGCTAATGATCCCTTACTATGACACAACAGACTTGGACATGCTAGCTTGAAACAAAACAACAAGCTGTTAGAAAAGGAGATGGTTATTGGTTTACCCAAAACCAAATTTAAAAATGACAAAGTTGTGGTGCATGTGTATGGGGGAAGCAAGTGAGATCATCTTTCAAACCGAAGAATAAGAAAAGTACAATTAAATGTGTCGAAATTCTTCATATGGACATATGTGGACCTATGAGAGTAAGAAGCAGAGGAGGGAAGATGTATGTCTTTGTTATCATAGATGATTTTTCTACATTTACTTGGACATTATTTCTAGCTTCTAAAGAAGATTCCTTTGAGACTTTAACTATTTTATTCAAGAAGATAGTGAAAACTCTAGGATTATTCTTGATTTCCATAAAATATAATCATGGAACATAATTTGGAAATGCAAAATTCTTAAAATTCCGTTCATCACATGTTATAGATCACAATTTCTCCGATCCTAGAACTCCACAACAATATAGAGTAGTTAAAAGTAAATATAGGGCTTTAAAAGACATTGCTAGAACAATGATGATTGATAATAATCTTGACTATCACATGGTAGAGATAATGACGCTTCTTTTCATGATACAGCAACACAAGTGCCCATGCCACCGGACTATAAAATGCTTGACATGACTATAGTAAGTAGCGGGTTTGAACTTGGGCATGGACTAGGTAAGGACTTGGATGACATACTTGAATCTCTTACTATTCCATTTTAATATTTCCGCTCTAGCATCGGTTATACCCAAAAAAAAGGAAGAATTGTTGGAACGATATACAAGGAAGAAGCATGAATGTTATATACCAAAGCGTATTCTAGGATTGTACCACTCATATTTTGCATAAGCTTTAGAGATTGAGATTGATGGCCGAGTTGAAGGGATGAGAATATTTTATTGTGATATTGGTGGAGTTCCCCAAGGCACCAACCATCCGAGATTCTAGACTTGAAGGTATGCTACAAAATTTGATGGTCACTCAACTTATGATCCATCGAATGAAGCAGTAGACAAAGACAAGGTTTAATGTTTTTACTTTTGAATACTAATGTTGTCTGGACGAAGCCCTGAACAACCATTTATGTGACATTACTTTCTATCATAATTTTTAAAAAGGAAATGAGTCACGTTGACCTTAGTCATGATAAAAGTTTGTATGCACTTTTAAAATTTCAAAGAAAGCCTCCTATATTTTAAATTGATTATCTTATCTCTATGAATTTCCCTCCAATATGTTCATTCAAACTCTTCCTATCTAACATGGTTGATTTTTAGTTCTTTTAAATAAATATGAATCTAAATCTTTCAATGTCATGACATGTCACTAACATGGCAACCATGTTAGATCAACGAGGATGAATGTGAAGGATATTATGAGGAAACTGTGATGCCTAAGCACCTCACTAAGGATTTGAGTCAACTTGAAGATGATAAAAGGCCAAGTTGGATGACACAAAGACAATAAACTTGGGATATGACAAATTGGTCAACAGAAACATGAGTCATTGTCCACTAGGAAGCAACACAAAAAGAAGAATTGGTCAAACTACTCAGAAAATATATTAATGTGCTGACAAGGTCTTATGATGATATGTTGGGGTTGATCACGGATATTATTCCCTATAAGGTGCCTATAAATCTAGAATATTTCTCTATAAAGCAGAAAATCAGAAAGTTCAAGCCAGATGTAAATTTAGTGATATAAGAAGAAGTAAGGAAACAAAATTGAATCATATGTTATTGAAGTGACGAAGTATCCCACCAGGTTGGATATTATTTTCCAAGTGGGGAAGAATGATGTAAGGATCAAGATATGCATGGATTATCGAGATATGAACAAAGAAAGTCCAAAAAAAAAATTACCCCATGTGAAATATCCATATAATCATCAATAATTATGCTAAGCATGAGTTGCAATCTTTTGTGGATTATTTTGCGAGATACCACAAGATTTTTGTGGATGAAAAAGACGCAGAAATAACAACGTTCATAACATCTTCGTGAGTCTAGCATTATTAAGTTACGTCGTTAGAACTCAAGAATGCTAGTTCCAATTTCATGAGATCTATGACCACAATTTTTTATAATATGACCCATAAAGAAATTGAATGTATGCGGACAATGTCATCATAATGTCGCGCGACAGTTAGGATCACCTGACACAATTGAAAAAATATTTATAGGTCACAAAGATATGATTTGAAGTTGAACACACACACACACACACACACA